>NC_092724.1:117984175-118284175 GCF_047496885.1 Scyliorhinus torazame | reverse complement strand
TCTCTGTGCCAGCTGTCCCTCTCTCTCAGTGCCAGCTCTCTCTCTCTCTCTCTCACTCTCTCTCTCTCAGTGCCAGCTCTCGCTCTCTCTCTCAGTGCCAGCTCTCTCTCTCTCTAACTGACTGGTCAGTGCCAGCTCTCTCTCTCTCTCTCTGTGCCAGCTGTCCCTCTCTCTCAGTGCCAGCTCTCTCTCTCTCTCTCTCACTCTCTCTCTCTCAGTGCCAGCTCTCACTCTCTCTCTAACTGACTGGTCGCTGCCAGCTCTTTCTCTCTCTCTCTCTCTCAGTGCCAGCTCTCTCTCCCTCTCTCTCTAACTGACTGGTCAGTGCCAGCTCTCTCTCTCTCTCTCACTCTCAGTGCCAGCTCTCTCTCTCTCTCTCTCACTCTCAGTGCCAGCTCTCTCTCTCTCTCTCTCTCACTCTCAGTGCCAGCATTCTCTCTCTCTCTCTCTCACACACTCTCAGTGCCATCTCTCTCTCTCTCTCTCTCTCTCTGCCAGCTGTCTCTCTCTCTCAGTGCCAGCTCTCTCTCTCTCTCTCTCACTCTCTCTCTCTCAGTGCCAGCTCTCACTCTCTCTCTAACTGACTGGTCACTGCCAGCTCTTTCTCTCTCTCTCTCTCTCTCAGTGCTAGCTCTAGCTCTCTCTCTCTCCCTCTCTCTCTAACTGACTGGTCAGTGCCAGCTCTCTCTCTCTCTCTCTCACTCTCTCTCTCAGTGCCAGCTCTCTCTCTCTCTCTCAGTGCCAGCTCTCTCTCCCTCTCTCTCTAACTGACTGGTCAGTGCCAGCTCTCTCTCTCTCTCTCTCACTCTCTCTCTCAGTGCCAGCTCTCTCTCTCTTTCAGTGCCAGCTCTCTCTCTCTCTCTCTCTCTCAGTGCCAGCTCTCTCTCTCTCTCTCTAACTCTCTCTCTCAGTGCCAGCTCTCTCTCTCTCTCTCTCTCTCTCACTCTCTCTCTCAGTGCCAGCTCTCTCTCTCTCTCTCAGTGCCAGCTCTCTCTCTCAGTGCCAGCTCTCTCTCCCTCTCTCTCTAACTGACTGGTCAGTGCCAGCTCTCTCTCTCTCTCTCTCTCAGTGCCAGCTCTCTCTCTCTCTCTCTCAGTCTCTCTCTCAGTGCCAGCTCTCTCTCTCTCTCTCAGTGCCAGCTCTCTCTCCCTCTCTCTCTAACTGACTGGTCAGTGCCAGCTCTCTCTCTCTCTCTCTCTCTCTCACAGTGCCAGCTCTCTCTCTCTCAGTGCCAGCTCTCTCTCCCTCTCTCTCTAACTGACTGGTCAGTGCCAGCTCTCTCTCTCTCTCTCTCTCTCTCTCTCTCTCTCACAGTGCCAGCTCTCTCTCTCTCAGTGCCAGCTCTCTCTCTCTCTCTCTCACTCTCTCTCTCAGTACCAGCTCTCTCTCTCTCAGTGCCCTCTCTCTCTCTCTCTCTCTCTCTCTCTCAGTGCCAGCACTCTCCCTCTCTCTCTCATTCTCTCTCAGTGCCAGCTCTCTCTCCCTCTCTCTCTAACTGACTGGTCAGTGCCAGCTCTCTCTCTCTCAGTGCCAGCTCTCTCTCTCTCTCTCTCTCACTCTCTCTCTCAGTACCAGCTCTCTCTCTCTCAGTACCAGCTCTCTCTCTCAGTGCCAGCTCTCTCTCTCTCTCTCTCTCTCTCTCTCTCTCACACTGCCAGCTCTCTCTCTCAGTGCCAGCTCTCTCTCCCTCTCTCTCTAACTGACTGGTCAGTGCCAGCTCTCTCTCACTCTCACTCTCAGTGCCAGCTCTCTCTCTCTCTCTCAGTGCCAGCTCTCCCTCTCTCTCTCAGTGCCAGCTCCCTCTCTCTCTCTCTCTCACTCTCTTCTCTCTCTCAATGCCAGCTCTCTCTATCTCTCTCTCTCTCTCTAACTGACTGGTGAGTGGCAGCTCCCCCCTCTCTCTCCTCTCTCTGTCTCTCTCTCACACTCTCTCTCTCTCAGTGCCAGCTCTCTCTCTCTCTCTCTCTCTCTCCCTCTCTGTGCCAGCTCTCTCTCTCTCTCCCTCTCTGTGCCAGCTCTCTCACTCTCTCTCTCTCTCAGTGCCAGCTCTCTCTCTCTCTCTCAGTGCCAGCTCTCTCTCTCTCTCTCAGTGCCAGCTCTCACTCTCTCTCTAACTGACTGGTCACTGCCAGCTCTTTCTCTCTCTCTCTCTCTCAGTGCTAGCTCTATCTCTCTCTCTCTTTTTCTCTTTCTCTCTTGAACTGACTATTCAGTGCCATCTCTCTCTCTCTCTCTCTCTCTCAGTGCCAGCTCTCTCACCCTCTCTCTCTCTCTCACTCTCTCTCTCAGTGCCAGCTCTCTCTCCCTCTCTCTCTAACTGACTGGTCAGTGCCAGCTCTCTCTCTCTCTGGCTGGTCAGTGCCAGCTGTCTCTCTCTCTGGCTGGTCAGTGCCAGCTCTCTCTCTCTCTCTCTCTATCTATCTATCTATCTCTCTCTCACAGTGCCAGCTCTCTCGCTCTCTCTCTCTCTCAGTACCAGCTCTCTCTCTCTCAGTGCCAGCTCTCTCTCCCTCTCTCTCTAACTGGCTGGTCAGTGCCAGCTCTCTCTCTCTCACGCTCTCAGTGCCAGCACTCTCTCTCTCTCTCTCTCACACACTCTCAGTGCCATATCTCTCTCTCTCTCTCAGTGCCAGCTCTCTCTCTCTCTCTCTCTGTGCCAGCTCTCTCTCTCTCTCAGTGCCAGCTCTCTCTCTCTCTCTCTCTCTCTGTGCCAGCTCTCTCTCTCTCTCAGTGCCAGCTCTCGCTCTCTCTCTCAGTGCCAGCTCTCTCTCTCTCTAACTGACTGGTCAGTGCCAGCTCACTCTCTCTCAGTGCTAGCTCTATCTATCTCTCTCTCACTCTCTCTCTCTCTCTCAGTGCCAGCTCTCTCTCTCTCTCTCACTCTCTCTAACTGACTGGTCACTGCCAGCTCTTTCTCTCTCTCTCTCTCTCAGTGCTAGCTCTAGCTCTCTCTCTCTCTCTCTCTCAGTGCCAGCTCTCGCTCTCTCTCTCTCACTCTCAGTGCCAGCTCTCTCTCTCTCTCAGTGCCAGCTCTCTCTCTCTCTCTCACTCTCTCTCTCTCAGTGCCATCTCTCTCTCTCTCTCTCAGTGCCAGCTCTCAGTCTCTCTCTAACTGACTGGTCACTGCCAGCTCTTTCTCTCTCTCTCTCTCTCAGTGCCAGCTCTCTCTCCCTCTCTCTCTAACTGACTGGTCAGTGCCAGCTCTCTCTCTCTCTCTCACTCTCAGTGCCAGGTCTCTCTCTCTCTCTCTCTCACTCTCAGTGCCAGCGTTCTCTCTCTCTCTCTCTCACACACTCTCAGTGCCATCTCTCTCTCTCTCTCTCTCTCTGTGCCAGCTGTCTCTCTCTCTCAGTGCCAGCTCTCTCTCTCTCTCTCTCACTCTCTCTCTCTCAGTGCCAGCTCTCGCTCTCTCTCTCAGTGCCAGCTCTCTCTCTCTCTAACTGACTGGTCAGTGCCAGCTCTCTCTCTCTCTCTCTCAGTGCCAGCTCTCACTCTCTCTCTAACTGACTGGTCGCTGCCAGCTCTTTCTCTCTCTCTCTCTCTCAGTGCCAGCTCTCTCTCCCTCTCTCTCTAACTGACTGGTCAGTGCCAGCTCTCTCTCTCTCTCTCACTCTCAGTGCCAGCTCTCTCTCTCTCTCTCTCACTCTCAGTGCCAGCTCTCTCTCTCTCTCTCTCTCACTCTCAGTGCCAGCATTCTCTCTCTCTCTCTCTCTCACACACTCTCAGTGCCATCTCTCTCTCTCTCTCTCTCTCTGTGCCAGCTGTCTCTCTCTCTCAGTGCCAGCTCTCTCTCTCTCTCTCTCACTCTCTCTCTCTCAGTGCCAGCTCTCGCTCTCTCTCTCAGTGCCAGCTCTCTCTCTCTCTAACTGACTGGTCAGTGCCAGCTCTCTCTCTCTCTCTCTCTCAGTGCCAGCTCTCTCTCTCTCTCTCACTCTCTCTCTCTCAGTGCCATCTCTCTCTCTCTCTCTCAGTGCCAGCTCTCACTCTCTCTCTAACTGACTGATCACTGCCAGCTCTTTCTCTCTCTCACTCTCTCAGTGCTAGCTCTAGCTCTCTCTCTCTCTTTCTCTTTCTCTCTTGAACTGACTATTCAGTGCCATCTCTCTCTCTCTCTCTCTCTCTCTCAGTGCCAGCTCTCTCTCCCTCTCTCTCTAACTGACTATTCAGTGCCATCTCTCTCTCTCTCTCTCTCACTCTCAGTGCCAGCTCTCTCTCTCTCTCTCTCTCACTCTCAGTGCCAGCTCTCTCTCTCTCTCACTCTCACTCTCTTCTCTCTCTCAGTGCCAGCTCTCTCTCTCTCTCTCTCTAACTGACTGGTGAGTGGCAGCTCCGCCCTCTCTCTCCTCTCTGTCTCTCTCTCACACTCTCTCTCTCTCAGTGCCAGCTCTCTCTCTCTCTCTCTCTCTCTCTCCCTCTCTGTGCCAGCTCTCGCTCTCTCTCTCTCTCTCTCTCTCTCAGTGCCAGCTCTCTCTCTCTCTCTTTCTCTGGCTGGTAAGTGCCAGCTCTCTCTCTCTGGCTGGTCAGTGCCAGCTCTCTCTCTCTCTCTCTCTCAATCTATCTATCTCTCTCTCTCAGTACCATCTCTCTCTCTCTCTCTCTAACTGACTGGTCACTGCAAGCTCTTTTTCTCTCTCTCTCTCTCTCTCTCTCTCTCAGTGCTAGCTCTATCTCTCTCTCTCTTTTTCTCTTTCTCTCTTGAACTGACTATTCAGTGCCATCTCTCTCTCTCTCTCTCTCTCTCTCTCTCAGTGCCAGCTCTCTCTCTCAGTGCCAGCTCTCTCTCCCTCTCTCTCTAACTGGCTGGTCAGTGCCAGCTCTCTCTCTCTCTCTCTCTCACTCTCAGTGCCAGCTCTCTCTCTCTCTCTCTCTCTCACTCTCAGTGCCAGCACTCTCTCTCTCTCTCACTCTCAGCTCTCTCTCTCTCTCTCTCTCACTCTCAGTGCCAGCATTCTCTCTCACTCTCTCTCACACACTCTCAGTGCCATCTCTCTCTCTCTCTCTGTGCCAGCTGTCTCTCTCTCTCAGTGCCAGCTCTCTCTCTCTCTCTCTCTCTCACTCTCTCTCAGTGCCAGCTCTCGCTCTCTCTCTCACTCTCTCTCTCAGTGCCAGCTCTCGCTCTCTCTCTCTCTCTCTCTCAGTGCCAGCTCTCTCTCTCTCTAACTGACTGGTCATTGCCAGCTCTCTCTCTTGCTCTCTCTCTCAGTGCCAGCTCTCTCTCTCTCTCTCTCTCTCTCTCAGTGCCAGCTCTCTCTCTCTCAGTGCCAGCTCTCACTCTCTCTCTAACTGACTATTCAGTGCCATCTCTCTCTTTCTCTCTCTCTCTCTCTCAGTGCTAGCTCTAGCTCTCTCTCTCTCTTTCTCTTTCTCTCTTGAACAGACTATTCAGTGCCATCTCTCTCTCTCTCAGTGCCAGCTCTCTCTCTCTCTCTCAGTGCCAGCTCTCTCACCCTCTCTCTCTAACTGACTGGTCAGTGCCAGCTCTCTCTCTCTCTCTCTCTCTCTCTCTCAGTGCCAGCTCTCTCTCTCTCAGTGCCAGCTCTCTCTCTCTCTCTCAGTGCCAGCTCTCTCTCCCTCTCTCTCTAACTGACTGGTCAGTGCCAGCTCTCTCTCTCTCTCTCTCTCTCTCTCTCTCAGTGCCAGCTCTCTCTCTCTCCTTCTCTTTCTCTCTTGAACTGACTATTCAGTGCCATCTCTCTCTCTCTCTCTCTCTCTCTCAGTGCCAGCTCTCTCACCCTCTCTCTCTAACTGACTGGTCAGTGCTAGCTCTCTCTCTCTCTCTCACTCTCTCTCTCTCTCTCTCTGTGCCAGCTCTCTCTCTCTTTCAGTGCCAGCTCTCTCTCTCTCTCTCTCTCTCTCTCTGTGCCAGCTCTCTCTCTCTTTCAGTGCCAGCTCTCTCTCTCTCTCTCTCTCTCAGTGCCAGCTCTCTCTCTCTCAGTGCCAGCTCTCACTCTCTCTCTAACTGACTGGTCACTGCCAGCTCTTTCTCTCTCTCTCTCTCTCTCAGTGCTAGCTCTAGCTCTCTCTCTCTCCCTCTCTCTCTAACTGACTGGTCAGTGCCAGCTCTCTCTCTCTCTCTCTCTCTCTCTCACTCTCTCTCTCAGTGCCAGCTCTCTCTCTCTCTCTCAGTGCCAGCTCTCTCTCCCTCTCTCTCTAACTGACTGGTCAGTGCCAGCTCTCTCTCTCTCTCTCACTCTCAGTACCAGCTCTCTCTCTCAGTGCCAGCTCTCTCTCTCTCTCTCTCTCTCTCTCTCTCTCACACTGCCAGCTCTCACTCTCTCAGTGCCAGCTCTCTCTCCCTCTCTCTCTAACTGACTGGTCAGTGCCAGCTCTCTCTCTCTCTCACTCTCAGTGCCAGCTCTCTCTCTCTCTCTCAGTGCCAGCTCTCCCTCTCTCTCTCAGTGCCAGCTCCCTCTCTCTCTCTCTCTCACTCTCTTCTCTCTCTCAATGCCAGCTCTCTCTATCTCTCTCTCTCTCTCTAACTGACTGGTGAGTGGCAGCTCCCCCCTCTCTCTCCTCTCTCTGTCTCTCTCTCACACTCTCTCTCTCTCAGTGCCAGCTCTCTCTCTCTCTCTCTCTCTCTCCCTCTCTGTGCCAGCTCTCTCTCTCTCTCCCTCTCTGTGCCAGCTCTCTCACTCTCTCTCTCTCTCAGTGCCAGCTCTCTCTCTCTCTCTCAGTGCCAGCTCTCACTCTCTCTCTAACTGACTGGTCACTGCCAGCTCTTTCTCTCTCTCTCTCTCTCAGTGCTAGCTCTATCTCTCTCTCTCTTTTTCTCTTTCTCTCTTGAACTGACTATTCAGTGCCATCTCTCTCTCTCTCTCTCTCTCTCAGTGCCAGCTCTCTCTCCCTCTCTCTCTAACTGACTGGTCAGTGCCAGCTCTCTCTCTCTCTGGCTGGTCAGTGCCAGCTGTCTCTCTCTCTGGCTGGTCAGTGCCAGCTCTCTCTCTCTCTCTCTCTATCTATCTATCTATCTCTCTCTCACAGTGCCAGCTCTCTCGCTCTCTCTCTCTCTCAGTACCAGCTCTCTCTCTCTCAGTGCCAGCTCTCTCTCCCTCTCTCTCTAACTGGCTGGTCAGTGCCAGCTCTCTCTCTCTCACGCTCTCAGTGCCAGCACTCTCTCTCTCTCTCTCTCACACACTCTCAGTGCCATATCTCTCTCTCTCTCTCTGTGCCGGCTCTCTCTCTCTCTCAGTGCCAGCTCTCTCTCTCTCTCTCTCTGTGCCAGCTCTCTCTCTCTCTCAGTGCCAGCTCTCTCTCTCTCTCTCTCTCTCTGTGCCAGCTCTCTCTCTCTCTCAGTGCCAGCTCTCGCTCTCTCTCTCAGTGCCAGCTCTCTCTCTCTCTAACTGACTGGTCAGTGCCAGCTCACTCTCTCTCAGTGCTAGCTCTATCTATCTCTCTCTCACTCTCTCTCTCTCTCAGTGCCAGCTCTCTCTCTCTCTCTCACTCTCTCTAACTGACTGGTCACTGCCAGCTCTTTCTCTCTCTCTCTCTCTCAGTGCTAGCTCTAGCTCTCTCTCTCTCTCTCAGTGCCAGCTCTCGCTCTCTCTCTCTCTCACTCTCAGTGCCAGCTCTCTCTCTCTCTCAGTGCCAGCTCTCTCTCTCTCTCTCACTCTCTCTCTCTCAGTGCCATCTCTCTCTCTCTCTCTCAGTGCCAGCTCTCACTCTCTCTCTAACTGACTGGTCACTGCCCGCTCTTTCTCTCTCTCTCTCTCTCAGTGCCAGCTCTCTCTCCCTCTCTCTCTAACTGACTGGTCAGTGCCAGCTCTCTCTCTCTCTCTCACTCTCAGTGCCAGGTCTCTCTCTCTCTCTCTCTCACTCTCAGTGCCAGCTCTCTCTCTCTCTCTCTCACACACTCTCAGTGCCATCTCTCTCTCTCTCTCTCTCTCTGTGCCAGCTGTCTCTCTCTCTCAGTGCCAGCTCTCTCTCTCTCTCTCTCACTCTCTCTCTCTCAGTGCCAGCTCTCGCTCTCTCTCTCAGTGCCAGCTCTCTCTCTCTCTAACTGACTGGTCAGTGCCAGCTCTCTCTCTCTCTCTCTCAGTGCCAGCTCTCTCTCTCTCTCTCTCAGTGCCAGCTCTCTCTCTCTCTCTCTCAGTGCCAGCTCTCACTCTCTCTCTAACTGACTGGTCGCTGCCAGCTCTTTCTCTCTCTCTCTCTCAGTGCCAGCTCTCTCTCCCTCTCTCTCTAACTGACTGGTCAGTGCCAGCTCTCTCTCTCTCTCTCAGTGCCAGCTCTCTCTCTCTCACTCTCAGTGCCAGCTCTCTCTCTCTCTCTCTCACTCTCAGTGCCAGCTCTCCCTCCCTCTCTCTCTAACTGACTGGTCAGTGCCAGCTCTCTCTCTCTCTCTCACTCTCAGTGCCAGCTCTCTCTCTCTCTCTCTCACTCTCAGTGCCAGCTCTCTCTCTCTCTCTCTCTCACTCTCAGTGCCAGCATTCTCTCTCTCTCTCTCTCTCACACACTCTCAGTGCCATCTCTCTCTCTCTCTCTCTCTCTGTGCCAGCTCTCTCTCTCTCTCTCTCACTCTCTCTCTCTCAGTGCCAGCTCTCGCTCTCTCTCTCAGTGCCAGCTCTCTCTCTCTCTAACTGACTGGTCAGTGCCAGCTCTCTCTCTCTCTCTCTCAGTGCCAGCTCTCACTCTCTCTCTAACTGACTGGTCGCTGCCAGCTCTTTCTCTCTCTCTCTCTCTCAGTGCCAGCTCTCTCTCCCTCTCTCTCTAACTGACTGGTCAGTGCCAGCTCTCTCTCTCTCTCTCACTCTCAGTGCCAGCTCTCTCTCTCTCTCTCTCACTCTCAGTGCCAGCTCTCTCTCTCTCTCTCTCACTCTCAGTGCCAGCATTCTCTCTCTCTCTCTCTCACACACTCTCAGTGCCATCTCTCTCTCTCTCTCTCTCTCTGTGCCAGCTGTCTCTCTCTCTCAGTGCCAGCTCTCTCTCTCTCTCTCTCACTCTCTCTCTCTCAGTGCCAGCTCTCGCTCTCTCTCTCAGTGCCAGCTCTCTCTCTCTCTAACTGACTGGTCAGTGCCAGCTCTCTCTCTCTCTCTCTCTCAGTGCCAGCTCTCTCTCTCTCTCTCACTCTCTCTCTCTCAGTGCCATCTCTCTCTCTCTCTCTCAGTGCCAGCTCTCACTCTCTCTCTAACTGACTGATCACTGCCAGCTCTTTCTCTCTCTCTCTCTCTCAGTGCTAGCTCTAGCTCTCTCTCTCTCTTTCTCTTTCTCTCTTGAACTGACTATTCAGTGCCATCTCTCTCTCTCTCTCTCTCTCTCTCAGTGCCAGCTCTCTCTCCCTCTCTCTCTAACTGACTATTCAGTGCCATCTCTCTCTCTCTCTCTCTCACTCTCAGTGCCAGCTCTCTCTCTCTCTCTCTCTCACTCTCAGTGCCAGCTCTCTCTCTCTCTCACTCTCACTCTCTTCTCTCTCTCAGTGCCAGCTCTCTCTCTCTCTCTCTCTAACTGACTGGTGAGTGGCAGCTCCGCCCTCTCTCTCCTCTCTCTGTCTCTCTCTCACACTCTCTCTCTCTCAGTGCCAGCTCTCTCTCTCTCTCTCTCTCTCTCTCCCTCTCTGTGCCAGCTCTCGCTCTCTCTCTCTCTCTCTCTCTCTCTCTCAGTGCCAGCTCTCTCTCTCTCTCTTTCTCTGGCTGGTAAGTGCCAGCTCTCTCTCTCTGGCTGGTCAGTGCCAGCTCTCTCTCTCTCTCTCTCTCAATCTATCTATCTCTCTCTCTCAGTACCATCTCTCTCTCTCTCTCTAACTGACTGGTCACTGCAAGCTCTTTTTCTCTCTCTCTCTCTCTCTCTCTCTCTCTCTCTCTCAGTGCTAGCTCTATCTCTCTCTCTCTTTTTCTCTATCTCTCTTGAACTGACTATTCAGTGCCATCTCTCTCTCTCTCTCTCTCAGTGCCAGCTCTCTCTCCCTCTCTCTCTAACTGGCTGGTCAGTGCCAGCTCTCTCTCTCTCTCTCTCTCACTCTCAGTGCCAGCTCTCTCTCTCTCTCTCTCTCTCTCTCTCACTCTCAGTGCCAGCACTCTCTCTCTCTCTCACTCTCAGCTCTCTCTCTCTCTCTCTCTCACTCTCGGTGCCAGCATTCTCTCTCTCTCTCTCTCACACACTCTCAGTGCCATCTCTCTCTCTCTCTCTGTGCCAGCTGTCTCTCTCTCTCAGTGCCAGCTCTCTCTCTCTCTCTCTCTCACTCTCTCTCTCAGTGCCAGCTCTCGCTCTCTCTCTCACTCTCTCTCTCAGTGCCAGCTCTCGCTCTCTCTCTCTCTCTCTCTCAGTGCCAGCTCTCTCTCTCTCTAACTGACTGGTCATTGCCAGCTCTCTCTCTTGCTCTCTCTCTCTCACTCTCAGTGCCAGCTCTCTCTCTCTCTCTCTCTCAGTGCCAGCTCTCTCTCTCTCAGTGCCAGCTCTCTCTCTCTCAGTGCCAGCTCTCACTCTCTCTCTAACTGACTAACTGACATCTCTCTCTTTCTCTCTCTCTCTCTCTCAGTGCTAGCTCTAGCTCTCTCTCTCTCTTTCTCTTTCTCTCTTGAACAGACTATTCAGTGCCATCTCTCTCTCTCTCAGTGCCAGCTCTCTCTCTCTCTCTCAGTGCCAGCTCTCTCACACTCTCTCTCTAACTGACTGGTCAGTGCCAGCTCTCTCTCTCTCTCTCTCTCTCTCTCTCAGTGCCAGCTCTCTCTCTCTCAGTGCCAGCTCTCTCTCTCTCTCTCAGTGCCAGCTCTCCCTCCCTCTCTCTCTAACTGACTGGTCAGTGCCAGCTCTCTCTCTCTCTCTCTCTCTCTCTCTCAGTGCCAGCTCTCTCTCTCTCCTTCTCTTTCTCTCTTGAACTGACTATTCAGTGCCATCTCTCTCTCTCTCTCTCTCTCTCTCAGTGCCAGCTCTCTCACCCTCTCTCTCTAACTGACTGGTCAGTGCCAGCTCTCTCTCTCTCTCTCTCTCTCTCTCAGTGCTAGCTCTCTCTCTCTCTCTCACTCTCTCTCTCTCTCTCTGTGCCAGCTCTCTCTCTCTTTCAGTGCCAGCTCTCTCTCTCTCTCTCTCTCTCTCTCTCTCTCTGTGCCAGCTCTCTCTCTCTTTCAGTGCCAGCTCTCTCTCTCTCTCTCTCTCTCTCTCAGTGCCAGCTCTCTCTCTCTCAGTGCCAGCTCTCACTCTCTCTCTAACTGACTGGTCACTGCCAGCTCTTTCTCTCTCTCTCTCTCTCTCAGTGCTAGCTCTAGCTCTCTCTCTCTCCCTCTCTCTCTAACTGACTGGTCAGTGCCAGCTCTCTCTCTCTCTCTCTCACTCTCTCTCTCAGTGCCAGCTCTCTCTCTCTCTCTCAGTGCCAGCTCTCTCTCCCTCTCTCTCTAACTGACTGGTCAGTGCCAGCTCTCTCTCTCTCTCTCTCTCTCTCTCTCTCTCAGTGCCAGCTCTCTCTCTCTCTCTCTAACTCTCTCTCTCAGTGCCAGCTCTCTCTCCCTCTCTCTCTAACTGACTGGTCAGTGCCAGCTCTCTCTCTCTCTCTCTCTCTCTCACAGTGCCAGCTCTCTCTCTCTCAGTGCCAGCTCTCTCTCCCTCTCTCTCTAACTGACTGGTCAGTGCCAGCTCTCTCTCTCTCTCTCTCTCTCTCTCTCAGTGCCAGCTCTCTCTCTCTCTCTCTAACTCTCTCTCTCAGTGCCAGCTCTCTCTCCCTCTCTCTCTAACTGGCTGGTCAGTGCCAGCTCTCTCTCTCTCTCTCTCTCTCTCTCTCACAGTGCCAGCTCTCTCTCTCTCAGTGCCAGCTCTCTCTCCCTCTCTCTCTAACTGACTGGTCAGTGCCAGCTCTCTCTCTCTCTCTCTCTCTCTCTCTCTCTCTCTCACAGTGCCAGCTCTCTCTCTCTCAGTGCCAGCTCTCTCTCTCTCTCTCTCACTCTCTCTCTCAGTACCAGCTCTCTCTCTCTCAGTGCCCTCTCTCTCTCTCTCTCTCTCGCTCTCTCAGTGCCAGCACTCTCCCTCTCTCTCTCATTCTCTCTCAGTGCCAGCTCTCTCTCCCTCTCTCTCTAACTGACTGGTCAGTGCCAGCTCTCTCTCTCTCTCTCTCTCTCAGTGCCAGCTCTCTCTCTCTCTCTCTCTCACTCTCTCTCTCAGTACCAGCTCTCTCTCTCTCAGTACCAGCTCTCTCTCTCAGTGCCAGCTCTCTCTCTCTCTCTCTCTCTCTCTCTCTCACACACTGCCAGCTCTCTCTCTCTCAGTGCCAGCTCTCTCTCCCTCTCTCTCTAACTGACTGGTCAGTGCCAGCTCTCTCTCTCTCTCACTCTCAGTGCCAGCTCTCTCTCTCTCTCTCAGTGCCAGCTCTCCCTCTCTCTCTCAGTGCCAGCTCCCTCTCTCTCTCTCTCTCACTCTCTTCTCTCTCTCAATGCCAGCTCTCTCTATCTCTCTCTCTCTCTCTAACTGACTGGTGAGTGGCAGCTCCCCCCTCTCTCTCCTCTCTCTGTCTCTCTCTCACACTCTCTCTCTCTCAGTGCCAGCTCTCTCTCTCTCTCTCTCTCTCTCCCTCTCTGTGCCAGCTCTCTCTCTCTCTCCCTCTCTGTGCCAGCTCTCTCACTCTCTCTCTCTCTCAGTGCCAGCTCTCTCTCTCTCTCTCAGTGCCAGCTCTCTCTCTCTCTCTCAGTGCCAGCTCTCACTCTCTCTCTAACTGACTGGTCACTGCCAGCTCTTTCTCTCTCTCTCTCTCTCAGTGCTAGCTCTATCTCTCTCTCTCTTTTTCTCTTTCTCTCTTGAACTGACTATTCAGTGCCATCTCTCTCTCTCTCTCTCTCTCTCAGTGCCAGCTCTCTCTCCCTCTCTCTCTAACTGACTGGTCAGTGCCAGCTCTCTCTCGCTCTGGCTGGTCAATGCCAGCTCTCTCTCTCTCTCTCTCTATCTATCTATCTCTCTCTCACAGTGCCAGCTCTCTCGCTCTCTCTCTCTCTCAGTACCAGCTCTCTCTCTCTCAGTGCCAGCTCTCTCTCCCTCTCTCTCTAACTGGCTGGTCAGTGCCAGCTCTCTCTCTCTCTCTCTCTCACACACTCTCAGTGCCATACCTCTCTCTCTCTCTCTGTGCCGGCTCTCTCTCTCTCTCAGTGCCAGCTCTCTCTCTCTCTCTCTCTGTGCCAGCTCTCTCTCTCTCTCAGTGCCAGCTCTCTCTCTCTCTCTCTCTCTCTGTGCCAGCTCTCTCTCTCTCTCAGTGCCAGCTCTCGCTCTCTCTCTCAGTGCCAGCTCTCTCTCTCTCTAACTGACTGGTCAGTGCCAGCTCACTCTCTCTCAGTGCTAGCTCTATCTATCTCTCTCTCACTCTCTCTCTCTCTCAGTGCCAGCTCTCTCTCTCTCTCTCACTCTCTCTAACTGACTGGTCACTGCCAGCTCTTTCTCTCTCTCTCTCTCTCAGTGCTAGCTCTAGCTCTCTCTCTCTCTCTCAGTGCCAGCTCTCGCTCTCTCTCTCTCACTCTCAGTGCCAGCTCTCTCTCTCTCTCAGTGCCAGCTCTCTCTCTCTCTCTCACTCTCTCTCTCTCAGTGCCATCTCTCTCCTCTCTCTCAGTGCCAGCTCTCACTCTCTCTCTAACTGACTGGTCACTGCCAGCTCTTTCTCTCTCTCTCTCTCTCAGTGCCAGCTCTCTCTCCCTCTCTCTCTAACTGACTGGTCAGTGCCAGCTCTCTCTCTCTCTCTCACTCTCAGTGCCAGGTCTCTCTCTCTCTCTCTCTCACTCTCAGTGCCAGCGTTCTCTCTCTCTCTCTCTCACACACTCTCAGTGCCATCTCTCTCTCTCTCTCTCTCTCTCTGTGCCAGCTGTCTCTCTCTCTCAGTGCCAGCTCTCTCTCTCTCTCTCTCACTCTCTCTCTCTCAGTGCCAGCTCTCGCTCTCTCTCTCAGTGCCAGCTCTCTCTCTCTCTAACTGACTGGTCAGTGCCAGCTCTCTCTCTCTCTCTCTCAGTGCCAGCTCTCACTCTCTCTCTAACTGACTGGTCGCTGCCAGCTCTTTCTCTCTCTCTCTCTCTCAGTGCCAGCTCTCCCTCCCTCTCTCTCTAACTGACTGGTCAGTGCCAGCTCTCTCTCTCTCTCTCACTCTCAGTGCCAGCTCTCTCTCTCTCTCTCTCACTCTCAGTGCCAGCTCTCTCTCTCTCTCTCTCTCACTCTCAGTGCCAGCATTCTCTCTCTCTCTCTCTCTCACACACTCTCAGTGCCATCTCTCTCTCTCTCTCTCTCTCTGTGCCAGCTGTCTCTCTCTCTCAGTGCCAGCTCTCTCTCTCTCTCTCTCACTCTCTCTCTCTCAGTGCCAGCTCTCTCTCTCTCTAACTGACTGGTCAGTGCCAGCTCTCTCTCTCTCTCTCTCTCAGTGCCAGCTCTCTCTCTCTCTCTCACTCTCTCTCTCTCAGTGCCATCTCTCTCTCTCTCTCTCAGTGCCAGCTCTCACTCTCTCTCTAACTGACTGATCACTGCCAGCTCTTTCTCTCTCTCTCTCTCTCAGTGTTAGCTCTAGCTCTCTCTCTCTCTTTCTCTTTCTCTCTTGAACTGACTATTCAGTGCCATCTCTCTCTCTCTCTCTCTCTCAGTGCCAGCTCTCTCTCTCTCTCTCTCAGTGCCAGCACTCTCTCTCTCAGTGCCAGCTCTCTCTCCCTCTCTCTCTAACTGACTATTCAGTGCCATCTCTCTCTCTCTCTCTCTCACTCTCAGTGCCAGCTCTCTCTCTCTCTCTCTCTCTCTCACTCTCAGTGCCAGCTCTCTCTCTCTCTCACTCTCACTCTCTTCTCTCTCTCAGTGCCAGCTCTCTCTCTCTCTCTCTCTAACTGACTGGTGAGTGGCAGCTCCGCCCTCTCTCTCCTCTCTCTGTCTCTCTCTCACACTCTCTCTCTCTCAGTGCCAGCTCTCTCTCTCTCTCTCTCTCTCTCTCCCTCTCTGTGCCAGCTCTCGCTCTCTCTCTCTCTCTCTCTCTCTCAGTGCCAGCTCTCTCTCTCTCTCTTTCTCTGGCTGGTAAGTGCCAGCTCTCTCTCTCTGGCTGGTCAGTGCCAGCTCTCTCTCTCTCTCTCTCTCTCTCAATCTATCTATCTCTCTCTCTCAGTACCATCTCTCTCTCTCTCTCTAACTGACTGGTCACTGCAAGCTCTTTTTCTCTCTCTCTCTCTCTCTCTCTCTCTCAGTGCTAGCTCTATCTCTCTCTCTCTTTTTCTCTTTCTCTCTTGAACTGACTATTCAGTGCCATCTCTCTCTCTCTCTCTCTCTCTCTCAGTGCCAGCTCTCTCTCTCAGTGCCAGCTCTCTCTCCCTCTCTCTCTAACTGGCTGGTCAGTGCCAGCTCTCTCTCTCTCTCTCTCTCACTCTCAGTGCCAGCTCTCTCTCTCTCTCTCTCACTCTCAGTGCCAGCACTCTCTCTCTCTCTCACTCTCAGCTCTCTCTCTCTCTCTCTCTCACTCTCAGTGCCAGCATTCTCTCTCTCTCTCTCTCACACACTCTCAGTGCCATCTCTCTCTCTCTCTCTGTGCCAGCTGTCTCTCTCTCTCAGTGCCAGCTCTCTCTCTCTCTCTCTCTCACTCTCTCTCTCAGTGCCAGCTCTCGCTCTCTCTCTCACTCTCTCTCTCAGTGCCAGCTCTCGCTCTCTCTCTCTCTCTCTCTCTCTCAGTGCCAGCTCTCTCTCTCTCTAACTGACTGGTCATTGCCAGCTCTCTCTCTTGCTCTCTCTCTCTCACTCTCAGTGCCAGCTCTCTCTCTCTCTCTCTCTCTCACTCTCAGTGCCAGCTCTCTCTCTCTCTCTCTCTCACTCTCTCTCTCAGTGCCAGCTCTCGCTCTCTCTCTCACTCTCTCTCTCAGTGCCAGCTCTCGCTCTCTCTCTCTCTCTCTCTCTCTCTCAGTGCCAGCTCTCTCTCTCTCTAACTGACTGGTCATTGCCAGCTCTCTCTCTTGCTCTCTCTCTCTCACTCTCAGTGCCAGCTCTCTCTCTCTCTCTCTCTCTCACACTCAGTGCCAGCTCTCTCTCTCTCTCTCTCTCTAACTAACTGGTCAGTGCCAGCTCTCTCTCTCAGTGCCAGCTCTCTCTCTCTCTCTCTCTCTCTCTCTCAGTGCCAGCTCTCTCCCTCTCTCTAACTGACTGGTCAGTGCCAGCTCTCTCTCTCTCTCTTACTCTCTCTCTCTCAGTTCCAGCTCTCTCTCTCTCTCTCTGTGCCAGCTCTCTCTCTCTCAGTGCCAGCACTCTCTCTCTCTCTCTCAGTGCCAGCTCTCTCTCTCTCTTTCTCACTGTCTCTCTCTCTCAGTGCCAGCTCTCTCTCTCTCTCTCTCTCTCTCTCAGTGCCAGCTCTCTCTCTCTCTCTCTCTTTCTCTCACTCTCTCTCAGTGCCAGCTCTCTCTCTCTCTCTCAGTACCAGCTCTCTCTCTCTCTCTCTCTCTCAGTGCCAGCTCTCTCTCTCTCTCAGTGCCGGCTCTCTCTCTCTCTCTCAGTGCCAGCTCTCTCTCTCTTTCTCTCTCCTCTCCCTCTCTCTCTCTCTAACAGACAAGTCAGTGCCAGCTCTCTCTCTCTCGCTGACTCTCTCTCACTCTCTCAGTGCCAGCTCTCCCTCTCTCTCTCTCAGTGCCACCTCTCTCTCTCCCTCTCTGTCTCTCACTCTCTCTCTCTCTGTGCCAGCTCTCTCTCTCGCTCACTCTCTCTCTCTCTCTAACTGATTGGTCAGTGCCAGCTCTCTCACTCTCTCTCAGTGCCAGCTCTCTCTCTCTCTATCAGTGCCAGGTCTCTCTCTCTCTATCAGTGCCAGGTCTCTCTCTCTCTCTCTCTCTCTCTCAGTGCCAGCTCTCTCTCTCTATCTCTCTCTCTATCAGTGCCAGGTCTCTCTTTCTCTCAGTGCCAGCTCTCTCTCTTTCTCTCTCTCAGGCCAGCTCTCACTCTCTCTCTCTCTCTCAGTGCCAGCTCTCTCTCTCGCTCTCTCTGTCAGTGCCAGCTCTCTCTCTCTCTCCCTTTCTCTCACTCTCTCTCATTGCCAGCTCTCCCTCTCTCTTTCTCTCTCAGTGCCAGCTCTCTCTCTCTCTCTCTCACTCTCTCAGTGCCAGCTCTCTCTCTCTCTCTCTCTAACTGACTGGTCAGTGGCAGCTCCGCCTCTCTCTCTCCTCTCTCTGTCTCTCTCTGTCTCTCTCTCACTCTCCCTCTCTCAGTGCCAGCTCTCTCTCTCTCTCTCTCAGTGCCAGCTCTCTCTCTCTCTCTCTCTAACTCTCTCTCTCTCAGTGCCAGCTCTCTCTCTCTCTCTCTATCTGTGCCAGTTCTCTCTCTCTCTCTCTCTGTCTGTGCCAGCTCTCTCTCTCTCTCTCTTTCTCTCAGTGCCAGCTCTCTCTCTCTCTCATTTCTCTCTCTCAGTGCCAGCTCTCTCTCTTTCACTCTCGCAGTGCCAGCTCTCTCTCACTCTCTCTTTCAGTGTCAGCTCTCTCTCTCTCTCTCTCTCAGTGCCAGCTCTCTCTCTCTCTCTCTCTGTGCCAGCTCTCACTCTCTCTCTCAGTACCATCTCTCTCTCTCTCTCAGTGCCAGCTCTCTCTCTCTCTCTCTAACTGACTGGTCAGTGGCAGCTCCGCCTCTCTCTCTCCTCTCTCTGTCTCTCTCTGTCTCTCTCTCACTCTCTCTCTCTCTCAGTGCCAGCTCTCTCTCTCTCCCTCTCTCAGTGCCAGCTCTCTCTCTCTCTCTCTCACTCTCTTTCTCTCTCTCAGTGCCAGCTCTCTCTCTCTGTGCCAGCTCTCTCTCTCTCTCGCTCTCTCTCTCAGTGCCAGCTCTCTCTCTCTCTCTCCCTTTCTCTCACACTCTCTCATTGCCAGCTCTCTCTCACTCTCTCAGTGCCAGCTCTCTCTCTCTCTCTCTCTCTCTCTAACTGACTGGTCAGTGGCAGCTCCGCCTCGCTCTCTCCTCTCTCTGTCTCTCTCTCACTCTCTCTCTCTCTCAGTGCCAGCTCTCTCTCTCTCTCCCTCTCTCAGTGCCAGCTCTCTCTCTCTCTCTCAGTGCCAGCTCTCTCTCTTTCTCACTCTCTCTCTCTCAGTGCCAACTCTCTCTCTCTCTCCCTCTCTCTCTATCTGTGCCAGCTCTCTCTCTCTCTCTCTCTCTTTCTCTCAGTGCCAGGTCTCTCTCTCTCTTTTTCTCTCAGTGCCAGCTCTCTCTCTCTCTCTCTCTCTCAGTGCCAGCTCTCTCTCTCGCTCTCTCTCAGTGCCAGCTCTCTCTCTCGCTCTCTCTCAGTGCCAGCTCTCTCTCACTCTAACTGACTGCTCAGTGCCAGCTCTCCCTCTCTCTCTCTCAGTGCCAGCTCTCTATCTCTCTCTCAGTGCCAGCTCTCTCTCTCTCTCTCTCTCAGTGCCAGCTCTCTCTCTCGCTCTCTCTCTCAGTGCCAGCTCTCTCTCACTCTAACTGACTGGTCAGTGCCAGCTCTCTCGCTCTCTCTCTGTGCCAGCTCTCTCTCTCTCTCTCCTCTCCCTCTCTCTCTAACAGACCAGTCTGTGCCAGCTCTCTCTCTCTCTCTCTCTCAGTGCCAGCACTCGCTCTTTCTCTCTCTCAGTGACAGCTCTCTCTCTCTCTCTCTCTCTCTCTCTCAGTGCCTGCTCTCTCTCTCTCTCACTCACTCTCTCTCTCAGTGCCAGCTCTCTCTCTCTCAGTGCCCTCTCTCTCTCTCTGTCTCTCTCAGTGCCAGCTCTCTCTCTCTCTCCCTTTCTCTCACTCTCTCTCTCAGTGCCAGCTCTCTCTCTCTCTCTCTCTGTGGCAGCTCTCTCTCACTCCTCTCTCTCTCTGTCTCGGTCTCTCTCTCTCAGTGCCAGCTCTCTCTCTCTCTCTCAGTGCCAGCTCTCTCTCTCACACTCTCTCTCACTCTCTCCTCTCCCTCTCTCTCTAACAGACCAGTCAGTGCCAGCTCTCTCTCTCTGTCTCTCTCTCACTCTCTCTCTCAGTTCCATCTCTCTCTCTCTCTCTCTCTCACTCTCTCTCTCGCTCACTCGCTCTCTCTCTAACTGATTTGTCAGTGCCAGCTCTCTCTCTCTCAGGCCAGCTCTCTCTCTCTCTCTCTCAGTGCCAGCTCTCTCTCTCTCTCTCTGTGCCAGCTCGCTCTCTCTCTCTCCCTTTCTCTCACTCTCTCTCTCAGTGCCAGCTCTCTCTCTCTCTCTCTCTCTCTCTCTCAGTGCCAGCTTTCCCTCTCATCTCTCTCAAACTGACTGGTCAGTGGCAGGTCTCTCTCTCTCCTCTCTCTCTGTCTCTGTCTCTCTCTCTCTGTCTCAGTGCCAGCTCTCTCTCTCTCAGTGCCAGGTCTCTCTCTCTCTCAGTGCCAGCTCACTCTCTCTCTCTCTTTCTCTCTCTCAGTGCCAGCTCTCTCTCTTTCTCTCTCTCAGGCCAGCTCTCACTCTCTCTCTCTCTCTCTCTCTCAGTGCCAGCTCTCTCTCTCGCTCTCTCTCTCAGTGCCAGCTCTCTCTCTCTCTCTCCCTTTCTCTCACTCTCTCTCTCAGTGCCAGCTCTCTCTCTCTCTAACTGACTGGTCAGTGGCAGCTCTCTCTCTCTCCTCTCTCTCTCTGTCTCTGTGTCTCTCTGTCTCTCTCTCAGTGCCAGCTCTCTCTGTCTCTCTCTGTGCCAGCTCTCTCTCTCTCTCTCCTCTCTCTCTCTCTGTCTCTGTCTCTCTCTGTCTCACTCTCAGTGCCAGCTCTCTCTCTCTCACTCTCTCCTCTCCCTCTCTCTCTCTCTAACAGACCAGTCAGTGCCAGCTCTTTCTCTCTCTGTCTCTCTCCGTGCCAGCTCTCTCTCTCTCTCTCCTCTCTCTCTCTGTCTCTGTCTCTCTCTGTCTCACTCTCAGTGCCAGCTCTCTCTCTCTCTCTCTGTGCCAGCTCTCTCTCTCTCTCTCACTCTCTCCTCTCCCTCTCTCTCTCTCTAACAGACCAGTCAGTGCCAGCTCTTTCTCTCTCTGTCTGTCTCCGTGCCAGCTCTCTCTCTCTCTCTCCCTTTCTCTCACTCTCTCTCTCAGTGCCAGCTCTCCCTCCCTCTCTCTCTCTAACTGACTGGTCAGTGGCAGCTCTCTCTCTCTCCTCTCTCTCTCTCGCTCTGTCTCTGTCTCTCTCTCTAACTGATTGGTCAGTGCCAGCTCTCTCTCTCTCTCTCAGTGCCAGCTCTCCCTTTCATCTCTCTCTAACTGACTGGTCAGTGGCAGCTCTCTCTCTCTCCTCTCTCTCTCTCTGTCTCTGTCTGTCTGTCTCTCTCTCTCTCTCTCTCAGTGCCAGCTCTCTCTCTCTCAGTGCCAGCTCTCTCTCACTTTCAGTGCCAGCTCTCTCTCTCAGTGCCAGCTCTCTCTCTCTCTCTCTCTCTCTCTCACTCTCCTCTGCCTCTCTCTCTAACAGACCAGTCAGTGCCAGCTCTCTCTCTCTAACTGACCAGCCAGTGCCAGCTCTCTCTCTCTAACTAACCAGTCAGTGCCAGCTCGCTCTCTCTAGCTGACCAGTCAGTGCCAGCTCGCTCTCTCTAACTGACCAGTCAGTGCCAGCTCTCTCTCTCTAACTAACCAGTCAGTGCCAGCTCTCTCTCTCTAGCTGACCAGTCAGTGCCAGCTCTCTCTCTCTAACTGACCTGTCAGTACCAGCTCTCTCTCTCTAACTGACCAGTCAGTGCCAGCTCTCTCTCTCTAACTAACCAGTCAGTGCCAGCTCTCTCTCTCTAGCTGACCAGTCAGTGCCAGCTCTCTCTCTCTAACTGACCTGTCAGTACCAGCTCTCTCTCTCTAACTGACCAGTCAGTGCCAGCTCTCTCTCTCTAACTGACCAGTCAGTGCCAGCTCTCTCTTTCTCTCTCTCTCTCGGTGCCAGCTCTCTCTCTCTAACTGACCAGTCAGTGCCAGCTCTCTCTCTCTAACTGACCAGTCAGTGCCAGCTCTCTCTCTCTAACTGACCAGTCAGGGCCAGCTCTCTCTCTCTAACTGACCGGTCAGGGCCAGCTCTCTCTCTCTCTCTCTCTCTGTGCCAGCTCTCTCTCTCTCTCTCTCGCTCTCTCAGTCCCAGCTCTCTCTCTCTCTAACTGACCAGTCAGTGCCAGCTCGCTCTCTCTACTCTCTCTCTCACTGACCAGTCAGTGCCAGCTCGCTCTCTCTCTCTCCCTTTCTCTCACTCTCTCTCTCAGTGCCAGCTCTCTCTCTCTCTCTCAGTGCCAGCTTTCCCTCTCATCTCTCTCAAACTGACTGGTCAGTGGCAGGTCTCTCTCTCTCCTCTCTCTCTGTCTCTGTCTCTCTCTCTCTGTCTCAGTGCCAGCTCTCTCTCTCTCAGTGCCAGGTCTCTCTCTCTCTCAGTGCCAGCTCACACTCTCTCTCTTTCTCTCTCTCAGGCCAGCTCTCACTCTCTCTCTCTCTCAGTGCCAGCTCTCTCTCTCGCTCTCTCTCTCAGTGCCAGCTCTCTCTCTCTCTAACTGACTGGTCTCTCAGTGCCAGCTCACACTCTCTCTCTGTCTCTGTCTCTCTCTGTCTCTCTCTCAGTGCCAGCTCTCTCTGTGCCAGCTCTCTCTCTCTCTCGCCTCTCTCTCTGTCTCTGTCTCTCTCTGTCTCACTCTCAGTGCCAGCTCTCTCTCTCTCTCTCTGTGCCAGCTCTCTCTCTGTCTCTCACTCTCTCCTCTCCCTCTCTCTCTCTCTAACAGACCAGTCAGTGCCAGCTCTTTCTCTCTCTGTCTCTCTCCGTGCCAGCTCTCTCTCTCTCTCTCCCTTTCTCTCACTCTCTCTCTCAGTGCCAGCTCTCCCTCCCTCTCTCTCTCTAACTGACTGGTCAGTGGCAGCTCTCTCTCTCTCCTCTCTCTCTCTCGCTCTGTCTCTGTCTCTCTCTCTAACTGATTGGTCAGTGCCAGCTCTCTCTCTCTCTCTCAGTGCCAGCTCTCTCTCTCTCTCTCAGTGCCAGCTCTCCCTCTCATCTCTCTCTAACTGACTGGTCAGTGGCAGCTCTCTCTCTCTCCTCTCTCTCTCTCGCTCTGTCTCTGTCTCTCTCTCTAACTGATTGGTCAGTGCCAGCTCTCTCTCTCTCTCTCAGTGCCAGCTCTCTCTCTCTCTCTCAGTGCCAGCTCTCCCTCTCATCTCTCTCTAACTGACTGGTCAGTGCCAGCTCTCTCTCTCTCTCTCAGTGCCAGCTCTCCCTTTCATCTCTCTCTAACTGACTGGTCAGTGGCAGCTCTCTCTCTCTCCTCTCTCTCTCTCTGTCTCTGTCTGTCTGTCTCTCTCTCTCTCTCTCAGTGCCAGCTCTCTCTCTCTCAGTGCCAGCTCTCTCTCACTTTCAGTGCCAGCTCTCTCTCTCAGTGCCATCTCTCTCTCTCTCTCTCTCTCTCTCTCACTCTCCTCTGCCTCTCTCTCTAACAGACCA
Source organism: Scyliorhinus torazame (assembly GCF_047496885.1). Lineage (NCBI taxonomy): Eukaryota > Metazoa > Chordata > Chondrichthyes > Carcharhiniformes > Scyliorhinidae > Scyliorhinus > Scyliorhinus torazame. Next base: position 118,261,892 of record NC_092724.1, on the reverse strand, counting down.
GTCAGTGCCAGCTCTCTCTCTCTAACTAACCAGTCAGTGCCAGCTCTCTCTCTCTAACTGACCAGTCAGTGCCAGCTCTCTCTCTCTAACTAACCAGTCAGTGCCAGCTCTCTCTCTCTAGCTGACCAGTCAGTGCCAGCTCGCTCTCTCTAACTGACCAGTCAGTGCCAGCTCTCTCTCTCTAACAGACCAGTCAGTGCCAGCTCTCTCTCTCTAACTGACCAGTCAGTGCCAGCTCTCTCTCTCTAGCTGACCAGTCAGTGCCAGCTCTCTCTCTCTAACTGACCTGTCAGTACCAGCTCTCTCTCTCTAACTGGCCTGTCAGTACCAGCTCTCTCTCTCTAGCTGACCAGTCAGTGCCAGCTCTCTCTCTCCAACTGACCGGTCAGGGCCAGCTCTCTCTCTCTCTCTCTCTCTCTCTCTGTGCCAGCTCTCTCTCTCGCTCTCTCAGTCCCAGCTCTCTCTCTCTCTAACTGACCAGTCAGTGCCAGCTCTCTCTCTCTCTCTCTCACTGACCAGTCAGTGCCAGCTCGCTCTCTCTCTCTCCCTTTCTCTCACTCTCTCTCTCAGTGCCAGCTCTCTCGCTCTCTCTCTCAGTGCCAGCTTTCCCTCTCATCTCTCTCAAACTGACTGGTCAGTGGCAGGTCTCTCTCTCTCCTCTCTCTCTGTCTCTGTCTCTCTCTCTCTGTCTCAGTGCCAGCTCTCTCTCTCTCTCAGTGCCAGGTCTCTCTCTCTCTCAGTGCCAGCTCTCTCTCTCTCTCTCTCTCTCTCACTGACCAGTCAGTGCCAGCTCGCTCTCTCTCTCTCCCTTTCTCTCACTCTCTCTCTCAGTGCCAGCTCTCTCGCTCTCTCTCTCAGTGCCAGCTTTCCCTCTCATCTCTCTCAAACTGACTGGTCAGTGGCAGGTCTCTCTCTCTCCTCTCTCTCTGTCTCTGTCTCAGTGCCAGCTCTCTCTCTCTTTCAGTGCCAGGTCTCTCTCTCTCTCAGTGCCAGCTCACTCTCTCTCTCTCTTTCTCTCTCTCAGGCCAGCTCTCACTCTCTCTCTCTCTCTCTCTCTCTCAGTGCCAGCTCTCTCTCTCGCTCTCTCTCTCAGTGCCAGCTCTCTCTCTCTCTCTCCCTTTCTCTCACTCTCTCTCTCAGTGCCAGCTCTCTCTCTCTCTAACTGACTGGTCAGTGGCAGCTCTCTCTCTCTGTCTCTGTCTCTCTCTGTCTCTCTCTCAGTGCCAGCTCTCTCTCTCTCTCTCCTCTCTCTCTCTGTCTCACTCTCAGTGCCAGCTCTCTCTCTCTCTCTCTGTGCCAGCTCTCTCTCTCTCTCTCACTCTCTCCTCTCCCTCTCTCTCTAACAGACCAGTCAGTGCCAGCTCTTTCTCTCTCTGTCTCTCTCCGTGCCAGCTCTCTCTCTCTCTCTCCCTTTCTCTCACTCTCTCTCTCAGTGCCAGCTCTCCCTCCCTCTCTCTCTCTAACTGACTGGTCAGTGGCAGCTCTCTCTCTCTCCTCTCTCTCTCTCGCTCTGTCTCTGTCTCTCTCTCTAACTGATTGGTCAGTGCCAGCTCTCTCTCTCTCCTCTCTCTCTCTCGCTCTGTCTCTGTCTCTCTCTCTAACTGATTGGTCAGTGCCAGCTCTCTCTCTCTCTCAGTGCCAGCTCTCTCTCTCTCTCTCTCAGTGCCAGCTCTCCCTCTCATCTCTCTCTAACTGACTGGTCAGTGGCAGCTCTCTCTCTCTCCTCTCTCTCTCTCTGTCTCTGTCTGTCTCTCTCTCTCTCAGTGCCAGCTCTCTCTCTCTCTCTCTCAGTGCCAGCTCTCTCTCTCACTCTCAGTGCCAGCTCTCTCTCTCAGTGCCAGCTCTCTCTCTCTCTCTCTCACACTCTCCTCTGCCTCTCTCTCTAACTGACCAGTCAGTGCCAGCTCGCTCGCTCTAGCTGACCAGTCAGTGCCAGCTCGCTCTCTCTAACTGACCAGTCAGTGCCAGCTCTCTCTCTCTAGCTGACCAGTCAGTGCCAGCTCTCTCTTTCTCTCTCTCTCTCGCTGCCAGCTCTCTCTCTCTAACTGACCAGTCAGTGCCAGCTCTCTCTCTCTAACTGACCAGTCAGTGCCAGCTCGCTCTCTCTAGCTGACCAGTCAGTGCCAGCTCTCTCTCTCTAACTGACCGGTCAGGGCCAGCTCTCTCTCTCTCTCTGTGCCAGCTCTCTCTCTCTCTAACTGACCAGTCAGTGCCAGCTCTCTCTCTCTCTCTCTCTCTCTCACTGACCAGTCAGTGCCAGCTCGCTCTCTCTCTCTCTCCCTTTCTCTCACTCTCTCTCTCAGTGCCAGCTCTCTCTCTCTCTCTCTCAGTGCCAGCTTTCCCTCTCATCTCCCCTAAACTGACTGGTCAGTGGCAGGTCTCTCTCTCTCCTCTCTCTGTGTCTCTGTCTCTCTCTCTCTGTCTCAGTGCCAGCTCTCTCTCTCTCAGTGCCAGGTCTCTCTCTCTCTCAGTGCCAGCTCACTCTCTCTCTCTCTTTCTCTCTCTCAGGCCAGCTCTCACTCTCTCTCTCTTCTCTCTCAGTGCCAGCTCTCTCTCTCGCTCTCTCTCTCAGTGCCAGCTCTCTCTCTCTCTCTCCCTTTCTCTCACTCTCTCTCTCAGTGCCAGCTCTCTCTCTCTCTAACTGACTGGTCAGTGGCAGCTCTCTCTCTCTCCTCTCTCTCTCTGTCTCTGTCTCTCTCTGTCTCTCTCTCAGTGCCAGCTCTCTCTGTCTCTCTCTGTGCCAGCTCTCTCTCTCTCTCTCCTCTCTCTCTCTGTCTCTGTCTCTCTCTGTCTCACTCTCAGTGCCAGCTCTCTCTCTCTCTCTCTGTGCCAGCTCTCTCTCTCTCTCTCTCACTCTCTCCTCTCCCTCTCTCTCTAACAGACCAGTCAGTGCCAGCTCTTTCTCTCTCTGTCTCTCTCCGTGCCAGCTCTCTCTCTCTCTCTCCCTTTCTCTCACTCTCTCTCTCAGTGCCAGCTCTCCCTCCCTCTCTCTCTCTAACTGACTGGTCAGTGGCAGCTCTCTCTCTCTCCTCTCTCTCTCTCGCTCTGTCTCTGTCTCTCTCTCTAACTGATTGGTCAGTGCCAGCTCTCTCTCTCGCTCTCAGTGCCAGCTCTCTCTCTCTCTCTCAGTGCCAGCTCTCCCTCTCATCTCTCTCTAACTGACTGGCCAGTGGCAGCTCTCTCTCTCTCCTCTCTCTCTCTCTGTCTCTGTCTGTCTCTCTCTCTCTCAGTGCCAGCTCTCTCTCTCTCTCTCAGTGCCAGCTCTCTCTCTCACTCTCAGTGCCAGCTCTCTCTCTCAGTGCCAGCTCTCTCTCTCTCTCTCTCTCACACTCTCCTCTGCCTCTCTCTCTAACAGACTAGTCAGTGCCAGCTCTCTCTCTCTAACTGACCAGTCAGTGCCAGCTCGCTCTCTCTAACTGACCAGTCAGTGCCAGCTCTCTCTCTCTAACTGACCTGTCAGTACCAGCTCTCTCTCTCTAACTGACCAGTCAGTGCCAGCTCTCTCTTTCTCTCTCTCTCTCAGTGCCAGCTCTCTCTCTCTAACTGACCAGTCAGTGCCAGCTCTCTCTCTCTAACTGACCAGTCAGTGCCAGCTCTGTCTCTCCTACTGACCAGTTAGTGCCAGCTCGCTCTCTCTAGCTGACCAGTCAGTGCCAGCTCTCTCTCTCTAACTGACCGGTCAGGGCCAGCTCTCTCTCTCTAACTGACCGGTCAGGGCCAGCTCTCTCTCTCTCTCTCTGTGCCAGCTCTCTCTCTCTCTCTCGCTCTCTCAGTCCCAGCTCTCTCTCTCTCTAACTGACCAGTCAGTGCCAGCTCTCTCTCTCTCTCTCTCTCTCTCACTGACCAGTCAGTGCCAGCTCGCTCTCTCTCTCTCCCTTTCTCTCACTCTCTCTCTCAGTGCCAGCTCTCTCGCTCTCTCTCTCAGTGCCAGCTTTCCCTCTCATCTCTCTCAAACTGACTGGTCAGTGGCAGGTCTCTCTCTCTCCTCTCTCTCTGTCTCTGTCGCTCTCTCTCTGTCTCAGTGCCAGCTCTCTCTCTCTCTCAGTGCCAGGTCTCTCTCTCTCTCAGTGCCAGCTCACTCTCTCTCTCTCTTTCTCTCTCTCAGGCCAGCTCTCACTCTCTCTCTCTCTCTCTCTCTCTCAGTGCCAGCTCTCTCTCTCGCTCTCTCTCTCAGTGCCAGCTCTCTCTCTCTCTCTCCCTTTCTCTCACTCTCTCTCTCAGTGCCAGCTCTCTCTCTCTCTAACTGACTGGTCAGTGGCAGCTCTCTCTCTCTGTCTCTGTCTCTCTCTGTCTCTCTCTCAGTGCCAGCTCTCTCTGTCTCTCTCTGTGCCAGCTCTCTCTCTCTCTGTCTCTGTCTCTCTCTCAGTGCCAGCTCTCTCTGTCTCTCTCTGTGCCAGCTCTCTCTCTCTCTCTCTCCTCTCTCTCTCTGTCTCTGTCTCTCTCTGTCTCACTCTCAGTGCCAGCTCTCTCTCTCTCTCTCTGTGCCAGCTCTCTCTCTCTCTCTCACTCTCTCCTCTCCCTCTCTCTCTAACAGACCAGTCAGTGCCAGCTCTTTCTCTCTCTGTCTCTCTCCGTGCCAGCTCTCTCTCTCTCTCTCCCTTTCTCTCACTCTCTCTCTCAGTGCCAGCTCTCCCTCCCTCTCTCTCTCTAACTGACTGGTCAGTGGCAGCTCTCTCTCTCTCCTCTCTCTCTCTCGCTCTGTCTCTGTCTCTCTCTCTAACTGATTGGTCAGTGCCAGCTCTCTTTCTCGCTCTCAGTGCCAGCTCTCTCTCTCTCTCTCAGTGCCAGCTCTCCCTCTCATCTCTCTCTAACTGACTGGTCAGTGGCAGCTCTCTCTCTCTCCTCTCTCTCTCTCTGTCTCTGTCTGTCTCTCTCTCTCTCTCTCTCAGTGCCAGCTCTCTCTCTCTCAGTGCCAGCTCTCTCTCTCACTCTCAGTGCCAGCTCTCTCTCTCAGTGCCAGCTCTCTCTCTCTCTCTCTCTCTCTCTCACACTCTCCTCTGCCTCTCTCTCTAACAGACCAGTCAGTGCCAGCTCTCTCTCTCTAACTAACCAGTCAGTGCCAGCTCGCTCTCTCTAGCTGACCAGTCAGTGCCAGCTCTCTCTCTCTAACTGACCAGTCAGTGCCAGCTCTCTCTTTCTCTCTCGGTGCCAGCTCTCTCTCTCTAACTGACCAGTCAGTACCAGCTCTCTCTCTCTAACTGACCAGTCAGTGCCAGCTCTCTCTTTCTCTCTCGGTGCCAGGTCTCTCTCTCTAACTGACCAGTCAGTGCCAGCTCTCTCTCTCTAGCTGACCAGTCAGTGCCAGCTCTCTCTCTCTAACTGACCGGTCAGGGCCAGCTCTCTCTCTCTCTCTCTCTCTCTCTCACTGACCAGTCAGTGCCAGCTCTCTCTCTCTCACTGACCAGTCAGTGCCAGCTCTCTCTCTCTAACTGACCAGTCAGTGCCAGCTCTCTCTCTCTCACTGACCAGTCAGTGCCAGCTCTCTCTCTCTAACTGACCAGTCAGTGCCAGCTCTCTCGCTCTAACTGACCAGTCAGTGCCAGCTCTCTCTCTAACTGACCAGTCAGTGCCAGCTCTCTCGCTCTAACTGACCAGTCAGTGCCAGCTCTCTCTCTCTAACTGACCAGTCAGTGCCAGCTCTCTCTCTCTAACTGACCAGTCAGTGCCAGCTCTCTCTCTCTAACTGACCAGTCAGTGCCAGCTCTCTCTCTCTCACTGACCAGTTAGTGCCAGCTCTCTCTCTCTCTCTCAGTGCCAGCTCTCTCTCTCACTCTCAGTGCCAGCTCTCTCTCTCAGTGCCAGCTCTCTCTCTCTCTCTCTCTCACACTCTCCTCTGCCTCTCTCTCTAACAGACTAGTCAGTGCCAGCTCTCTCTCTCTAACTGACCAGTCAGTGCCAGCTCGCTCTCTCTAACTGACCAGTCAGTGCCAGCTCTCTCTCTCTAACTGACCTGTCAGTACCAGCTCTCTCTCTCTAACTGACCAGTCAGTGCCAGCTCTCTCTTTCTCTCTCTCTCTCAGTGCCAGCTCTCTCTCTCTAACTGACCAGTCAGTGCCAGCTCTGTCTCTCCTACTGACCAGTTAGTGCCAGCTCGCTCTCTCTAGCTGACCAGTCAGTGCCAGCTGTCTCTCTCTAACTGACCGGTCAGGGCCAGCTCTCTCTCTCTAACTGACCGGTCAGGGCCAGCTCTCTCTCTCTCTCTCTGTGCCAGCTCTCTCTCTCTCTCTCGCTCTCTCAGTCCCAGCTCTCTCTCTCTCTAACTGACCAGTCAGTGCCAGCTCTCTCTCTCTCTCTCTCTCTCTCACTGACCAGTCAGTGCCAGCTCGCTCTCTCTCTCTCCCTTTCTCTCACTCTCTCTCTCAGTGCCAGCTCTCTCGCTCTCTCTCTCAGTGCCAGCTTTCCCTCTCATCTCTCTCAAACTGACTGGTCAGTGGCAGGTCTCTCTCTCTCCTCTCTCTCTGTCTCTGTCTCTCTCTCTCTGTCTCAGTGCCAGCTCTCTCTCTCTCTCAGTGCCAGGTCTCTCTCTCTCTCAGTGCCAGCTCACTCTCTCTCTCTCTTTCTCTCTCTCAGGCCAGCTCTCACTCTCTCTCTCTCTCTCTCTCTCTCAGTGCCAGCTCTCTCTCTCGCTCTCTCTCTCAGTGCCAGCTCTCTCTCTCTCTCTCCCTTTCTCTCACTCTCTCTCTCAGTGCCAGCTCTCTCTCTCTCTAACTGACTGGTCAGTGGCAGCTCTCTCTCTCTGTCTCTGTCTCTCTCTGTCTCTCTCTCAGTGCCAGCTCTCTCTGTCTCTCTCTGTGCCAGCTCTCTCTCTCTCCTCTCTCTCTCTGTCTCTGTCTCTCTCTGTCTCTCTCTCAGTGCCAGCTCTCTCTGTCTCTCTCTGTGCCAGCTCTCTCTCTCTCTCTCCTCTCTCTCTCTGTCTCTGTCTCTCTCTGTCTCACTCTCAGTGCCAGCTCTCTCTCTCTCTCTCTGTGCCAGCTCTCTCTCTCTCTCTCACTCTCTCCTCTCCCTCTCTCTCTAACTGACCGGTCAGGGCCAGCTCTCTCTCTCTCTCTCTCTCTCTCTCACTGACCAGTCAGTGCCAGCTCTCTCTCTCTCACTGACCAGTCAGTGCCAGCTCTCTCTCTCTAACTGACCAGTCAGTGCCAGCTCTCTCTCTCTCACTGACCAGTCAGTGCCAGCTCTCTCTCTCTAACTGACCAGTCAGTGCCAGCTCTCTCTCTCTCTAACTGACCAGTCAGTGCCAGCTCTCTCTCTGTAACGACCGGTCAGTGCCAGCTCTCTCTCTCTAACTGACCAGTCAGTGCCAGCTCTCTCTCTCTAACTGACCAGTCAGTGCCAGCTCTCTCTCTCTAACTGACCAGTCAGTGCCAGCTCTCTCTCTCTAACTGACCAGTCAGTGCCAGCTCTCTCTCTGTAACGACCGGTCAGTGCCAGCTCTCTCTCTCTAACTGACCAGTCAGTGCCAGCTCTCTCTCTCTAACTGACCAGTCAGTGCCAGCTCTCTCTCTCTAACTGACCAGTCAGTGCCAGCTCTCTCTCTCTAACTGACCAGTCAGTGCCAGCTCTCTCTCTGTAACGACCGGTCAGTGCCAGCTCTCTCTCTGTAACTGACCAGTCAGTGCCAGCTCTCTCTCTGTAACTGACCAGTCAGTGCCAGCTCTCTCTCTCTAACTGACCAGTCAGTGCCAGCTCTCTCGCTCTAACTGACCAGTCAGTGCCAGCTCTCTCTCTAACTGACCAGTCAGTGCCAGCTCTCTCGCTCTAACTGACCAGTCAGTGCCAGCTCTCTCTCTCTAACTGACCAGTCAGTGCCAGCTCTCTCTCTCTAACTGACCAGTCAGTGCCAGCTCTCTCTCTCTAACTGACCAGTCAGTGCCAGCTCTCTCTCTCTAACTGACCAGTCAGTGCCAGCTCTCTCTCTCTAACTGACCAGTCAGTGCCAGCTCTCTCTCTCTCACTGACCAGTTAGTGCCAGCTCTCTCGCTCTAACTGACCAGTCAGTGCCAGCTCTCTCTCTCTAACTGACCAGTCAGTGCCAGCTCTCTCTCTCTAACTGACCAGTCAGTGCCAGCTCTCTCTCTCTCACTGACCAGTTAGTGCCAGCTCTCTCGCTCTAACTGACCAGTCAGTGCCAGCTCTCTCTCTCTAACTGACCGGTCATTGCCAGCTCTCTCTCTGTAACTGACCAGTCAGTGCCAGCTCTCTCTCTCTCACTGACCAGTCAGTGCTAGCTCTCTCTCTCTAACTGACCAGTCAGTGCCAGCTCTCTCTCTCTAACTGACCAGTCAGTGCCAGCTCTCTCGCTCTAACTGACCAGTCAGTGCCAGCTCTCTCTCTCTAACTGACCAGTCAGTGCCAGCTCTCTCGCTCTAACTGACCAGTCAGTGCCAGCTCTCTCTCTCTCACTGACCAGTCAGTGCCAGCTCTCTCTCTCTAACTGACCAGTCAGTGCCAGCTCTCTCTCTCTAACTGACCAGTCAGTGCCAGCTCTCTCTCTCTAACTGACCAGTCAGTGCCAGCTCTCTCTCTCTCACTGACCAGTCAGTGCCAGCTCTCTCTCTCTAACTGACCAGTCAGTGCCAGCTCTGTCTCTCTAGCTGACCAGTCAGTGCCAGCTCTCTCTCTCTCACTGACCAGTCAGTGCCAGCTCTCTCTCTCTCTCTGTGCCAGCTCTCTCTCTCTCTAACTGACCAGTCAGTGCCAGCTCTGTCTCTCTAAGTGACCAGTCAGTGCCAGCTCTCTCTCTCTAACTGACCAGTCAGTGCCAGCTCTGTCTCTCTAAGTGACCAGTCAGTGCCAGCTCTCTCTCTCTAACTGACCAGTCAGTGCCAGCTCTCTCTCTCTCACTGACCAGTTAGTGCCAGCTCTCTCTCTCTAACTGACCAGTCAGTGCCAGCTCTCTCGCTCTAACTGACCAGTCAGTGCCAGCTCTCTCTCTCTAGCTGACCTGTCAGTGCCAGCTCTCTCTCTCTAACTGACCAGTCAGTGCCAGCTCTCTCTCTCTCACTGACCAGTCAGTGCCAGCTCTCTCTCTCTAACTGACCAGTCAGTGCCAGCTCTCTCTCTCTCACTGACCAGTCAGTGCCAGCTCTCTCTCTCTCACTGACCAGTCAGTGCCAGCTCTCTCTCTCTCACTGACCAGTCAGTGCCAGCTCTCTCTCTCTAACTGACCAGTCAGTGCCAGCTCTCTCTCTCTAACTGACCAGTCAGTGCCAGCTCTCTCTCTCTCACTGACCAGTCAGTGCCAGCTCTCTCTCTCTAACTGACCAGTCAGTGCCAGCTCTCTCTCTCTCTAACTGACCAGTCAGTGCCAGCTCTCTCTCTCTAACTGACCAGTCAGTGCCAGCTCTCTCTCTCTCTAACTGACCAGTCAGTGCCAGCTCTCTCTCTGTAACGACCGGTCAGTGCCAGCTCTCTCTCTCTAACTGACCAGTCAGTGCCAGCTCTCTCTCTCTAACTGACCAGTCAGTGCCAGCTCTCTCTCTCTAACTGACCAGTCAGTGCCAGCTCTCTCTCTCTAACTGACCAGTCAGTGCCAGCTCTCTCTCTGTAACGACCGGTCAGTGCCAGCTCTCTCTCTCTAACTGACCAGTCAGTGCCAGCTCTCTCTCTCTAACTGACCAGTCAGTGCCAGCTCTCTCTCTCTAACTGACCAGTCAGTGCCAGCTCTCTCTCTCTAACTGACCAGTCAGTGCCAGCTCTCTCTCTGTAACGACCGGTCAGTGCCAGCTCTCTCTCTGTAACTGACCAGTCAGTGCCAGCTCTCTCTCTGTAACTGACCGGTCAGTGCCAGCTCTCTCTCTGTAACAACCGGTCAGTGCCAGCTCTCTCTCTGTAACTGACCGGTCATTGCCAGCTCTCTCTCTGTAACTGACCGGTCAGTGCCAGCTCTGTCTCTCTAAGTGACCAGTCAGTGCCAGCTCTCTCACTCTAACTGACCATTCAGTGCCAGCTCTCTCTCTCTAACTGACCATTCAGTGCCAGCTCTGACTCTCTAACTGACCAGCCAGTGCCAGCTCTCTCACTCTAACTGACCATTCAGTGCCAGCTCTCTCTCTGTAACTGACCAGTCAGTGCCAGCTCTCTCTCTGTAACTGACCGGTCAGTGCCAGCTCTCTCTCTGTAACTGACCAGTCAGTGCCAGCTCTCTCTCTCTAACTGACCAGTCAGTGCCAGCTCTCTCTCTGTAACGACCAGTCAGTGCCAGCTCTCTCTCTCTCTAACTGACCAGTCAGTGCCAGCTCTCTCTCTCTAACTGACCAGTCAGTGCCAGCTCTCTCTCTGTAACGACCAGTCAGTGCCAGCTCTCTCTCTCTAACTGACCAGTCAGTGCCAGCTCTCTCTCTGTAACGACCAGTCAGTGCCAGCTCTCTCTCTCTAACTGACCAGTCAGTGCCAGCTCTCTCTCTCTCTAACTGACCAGTCAGTGCCAGCTCTCTCTCTGTAACTGACCAGTCAGTGCCAGCTCTCTCTCTCTAACTGACCAGTCAGTGCCAGCTCTCTCTCTCTCTAACTGACCAGTCAGTGCCAGCTCTCTCTCTGTAACGACCGGTCAGTGCCAGCTCTCTCTCTCTAACTGACCAGTCAGTGCCAGCTCTCTCTCTCTAACTGACCAGTCAGTGCCAGCTCTCTCTCTCTAACTGACCAGTCAGTGCCAGCTCTCTCTCTCTAACTGACCAGTCAGTGCCAGCTCTCTCTCTGTAACGACCGGTCAGTGCCAGCTCTCTCTCTCTAACTGACCAGTCAGTGCCAGCTCTCTCTCTCTAACTGACCAGTCAGTGCCAGCTCTCTCTCTCTAACTGACCAGTCAGTGCCAGCTCTCTCTCTCTAACTGACCAGTCAGTGCCAGCTCTCTCTCTGTAACGACCGGTCAGTGCCAGCTCTCTCTCTGTAACTGACCAGTCAGTGCCAGCTCTCTCTCTGTAACTGACCGGTCAGTGCCAGCTCTCTCTCTGTAACAACCGGTCAGTGCCAGCTCTCTCTCTGTAACTGACCGGTCATTGCCAGCTCTCTCTCTGTAACTGACCGGTCAGTGCCAGCTCTGTCTCTCTAAGTGACCAGTCAGTGCCAGCTCTCTCACTCTAACTGACCATTCAGTGCCAGCTCTCTCTCTCTAACTGACCATTCAGTGCCAGCTCTGACTCTCTAACTGACCAGCCAGTGCCAGCTCTCTCACTCTAACTGACCATTCAGTGCCAGCTCTCTCTCTGTAACTGACCGGTCAGTGCCAGCTCTCTCTCTGTAACTGACCGGTCAGTGCCAGCTCGCTCTCCATCTGACTGATCGGGCTCTCACTAGCCGACTGTTACTGGCCACACTTAACTCTATCGTACGGATGTCTGAGGGCAATGGAGCAGCATCTCACATTCAGGCCTGGGGATACACAGGAGCCTCACAGGTTTAAATTCCCTTGTGCTCCCTCCAGCCATGGATTGGTCAATAATAGAGCCGGAGTGAGTCAGCCCGAGACCATCAACCTTCGCTCCGTTTGAATGAGGCTCCAAGACGCCAGGCGGGATTGTCGGTCCCTGCGTTTCCTCAGTGTGGTGAACTGGCTCAGCTTGGTGTTCGCATTCCAGGATCTTTTCAAAAATAAATTTAGAGTACCCAATTATTTATTTCTCCAATTAAGGGTCAATTTAGTGTGTCCAATCCACCTAACCTGCACATCTTTGGGTTGTGGAGGTGAGACCCACGCAGACATGGAGTGCAATCTCGGATCTAACAAGGCTGGGCAGTTTATGTACTCGGCTCATTTGTGAATGAAAGGTTTACATTTATATTGTTCCTTCCGATGACCTGGGACAGACTCAAAGTGCTTTACAACCAATAAATTATGTTTGAAGTGTAGTCACTGTTGGAATGTAGGAAACATGTCAGCCAATTTTCACACAGCAAGATCCCGCAAACAGCAATGTGATAATGTTTCTCTCAAATTAATTGAGGGATAAATATTGGCTAGCACTCCCTCAGTACTGCCCCTTGAGATTGCAGCGCTCCCTCAGTACTGCCCCTCTGACATTGCAGCGCTCCCTCAGTACTGCCCCTCTGACATTGCAGCGCTCCCTCATTACTGCCCCTCCGACATTGCAGCGCTCCCTCAGTACTGCCCCTCCGACATTGCAGCGCTCCCTCAGTACTGACCCTCCGACATTGCAGCGCTCCCTCAGTACTGACCCTCCGACATTGCAGCGCTCCCTCAATACTGCCCCTCCGACATTGCAGCGCTCCCTCAGTACTGCTCCTCCGACATTGCAGCGCTCCCTCAGTACTGACCCTCCGACATTGCAGCACTCCCTCAGTACTGCCCCTCCGACATTGCAGCGCTCCCTCAGTACTGCCCCTCTGACATTGCAGCGCTCCCTCAGTACTGACCCTCCGACATTGCAGCGCTCCCTCAGTACTGCCCCTCCGACATTGCAGCGCTCCCTCAGTACTGACCCTCCGACATTGCAGCGCTCCCTCAATACTGACCCTCCGACATTGCAGCGCTCCCTCAATACTGCCCCTCCGACATTGTAGCGCTCCCTCAGTACTGCTCCTTCGACATTGCAGCGCTCCCTCAGTACTGACCCTCCGACATTGCAGCACTCCCTCAGTACTGACCCTCCGACATTGCAGCGCTCCCTCAGTACTGACCCTCCGACATTGCAGCGCTCCCTCAGTACTGCCCCTCCGACATTGCAGCGCTCCCTCAGTACTGACCCTCTGACATTGCAGCGCTCCCTCAGTACTGACCCTCTGACAGTGCAGCACTCCCTCAGTGCTGCCCCTCCGACATTGCAGCACTCCCTCAGTGCTGCCCCTCCGACATTGCAGCGCTCCCTCAGTACTGACCCTCTGACATTGCAGTGCTCCCTCAGTACTGACCCTCTGACATTGCAGCACTCCCTCAGTGCTGCCCTCCGACATTGCAGCGCTCCCTCAGTGCTGCCCCTCCGACATTGCAGCGCTCCCTCAGTACTGACCCTCCGACATTGCAGCGCTCCCTCAGTACTGACCCTCTGACATTGCAGCGCTCCCTCAGTGCTGCCCCTCCGACATGCAGCACTCCCTCAGTACTGACCCTCTGACAGTGTGGCACTCCCTCAGTACTGACCCTCTGACAGTGTGGCACTCCCTCAGTACTGCCCCTCCGACATTGCAGTGCTCCCTCAGTGCTGCCCCTCCGACATTACAGTACTCCCTCAGTACTGACCCTCTGACAGTGTGGCACTCCCTCAGTACTGACCGTCTGACAGTGTGGCACTCCCTCGGTACTGACCCTCTGACAGTGTGGTACTCCCTCGGTACTGACCCTCTGACAGTGTGGCACTCCCTCAGTACTGAACCTCTGACAGTGTGGCACTCCCTCAGTACTGACCCTCCGACATTGCAGCGCTCCCAGTATTGACTATCTGACACTGCAGTGTTCCCTCAGTACTGACCCTCCAACAGTGTGGCACTCCCTCAGTCCTGCCCCTCCGACATTGCAGCACTCCCTCAGTGCCTATGCTCCGACACTGCAGTGCTCCCTCAATACTGACACTCTGACATTGCAGCGCTCCCTCAGCACTGACCCTCCGACAGTGCGGCGCTCCCTTGGTATTGTCCCTCCAACATTACAGTGCTCCCTCAGTACTGATCCTGCAACAGTGTGGTACTCCCTCAGTACTGTCCCTCCGACAGTGTAGCACTCCCTCAGTACTGACCCTCTGACTGTGCAGCACTCCTTCAGCACTGAACCTAACAGTGCAGCGTTCCCTCAGCACTGAATCTCTGACAGGGCGGCGTTCCCTTATTACTGATCCTCTGACAGGGCGGCGTTCCCTTATTACTGACACTGTGACAGTGCAGCGCTTCTGTGGTACTGAACCTCAAATAGTGCGGTGCTCCCTCAGAACTGACCCTCCAATGCTTTGAATCTGAAGGTTGTATGTTAACCATTCAGGGTGTATAGATGCAGTGCGATAGCAATGAATGTGGCAGATGTGTACATTCTGAGGGTTGGGAACAATCAAATTGAAACTGAAAGGAATCTGTTTCTTAATGATTGCTTTACCTGTGTTGCCTTCTCAGCTTCTTCTCTGCTCATAGCCAGTGCGAGCTGCAACTGCAACTCCTCCTCACCACTGGTGTGGGGCCTGGCCTGTTCCAGATCCGGATTAAACCTCGGCGATGAAGAGGAAGCTGAAAAATACACAGGGAGCAGAGTGACATCAGTATTCCAACATCTGTGGGCAGCATGGTAGCACAGTGGTTAGCACAGTTGCTTCACAGCTCCAGGGTCCCAGGTTCGATTCCCGGCTTGTGTGACTGTGTGCAGTCTGCACACTCTCCCCGTGTGTGCGTGGGTTTCCTCCGGGTGCTCCGGTTTCCTCCCACAGTCCAAAGATGTGCAGATGAGGTGGATTGGCCATGATAAATTGCCCTTGGTGGCCAAAAAAAAGGTTAGGTGGGGTTACTGGGTTACGGGGATAGGGTGGAGGTGTGGGCTTAGGGTGCTCTTTCCAAGAGCTGGAACAGACTCGATGGGCCGAATGGCCTCCTTCTGCACTGTAAATTCTATGATCTGGCTAGGGCGACTGGATTTCCAAATCTCAAAACCAGAACACATTGATAATCTATGTGAAGGTGGGGCTCTGTGATGATTGACATGTTGGGTGACCAATGGCAGGAGTGCGGGGGGAGGGGCGGGGGCAGAGCTGGCAATCCTGTTTAGACATCCAATTATTGAAGACAGCAGAAACAAACCACTGACTTCTGTTTCAATGACAATTCTGCCCCATTCTCTCAAACAAAATCGACCCACGGCTCCGTTGACACTAGATTTCTGACCCCCCCCCCCCCCCGCCCCGCAACCCCGAGAAGCTGCTTTATCAAGTCTCCGTGACACTGGATCAATAAATTCTCACAGACACTGAGGAAAGAAAATAGAGAATAGAAACCATTCATCCAGGGAATTCCTAACCCAGCAAACCACTGGATCTTGCAGTAAGAGTTGGACTGGTTACAGCAGTGTTTTTCAAACTTTTTTTCCGGGCACCCATTTAAAAATTATATAAATTTAGAGTACCCAATTTTTTCAAATTAAGGGGCAACTCAGCATGGTCAATCCACCTACCCTGCACATCCCTTGGGTTGTGGGGGCGAAACCCACGCAAACGCGGGGAGAATGTGCAAACTCCACACCGAGAGTGACCCAGAGCTGGGATCGAACCTGGGACCTCGGCGCCATGAGGCAGCAGTGCTATCCACTGCGCCACCATGCTGCCTCACGGGGACCCATTTTTACCAACCGGCCAATCTTCGGGACCCAACCCAGCCGACCTTCGCGACCCACACCGGCCGACCTTCGCGACCCACACCGGCCGACCTTCGCGACCCACACCGGCCGATCTTTGCAACGCACGCCGGCCGATTTTTGCGGCCCACGCCGGCTGACCTGCGCGACCCATGCCTGCCGACCTGCGTAGCCCACCATTTTCTCTTACCTTGTTTGTTGCTGACAAAAATGGAGGTAATGGTTTTGGGTCCCTTTGGCCACAATGGTCCCTTTGGCCCCCTGATCTTGAAAAAAAAAGGCTGCGACCATATAAAAAAACGTGGCCACACTGCGCATGCGTGCCCGATGATCGGTGCGCATCGGGCACGCATGCGCAGTGCGGCCGAATTTTTTTAACTGTTCCTGGCCATTTTGAAGGCCGCTCGCAGCCTGCATTATTAAAAGCCGGCTGTTGCGCGTGGATGTGCGCGATCGGGAGCGCCGCGACAGATGGCTCCGCGACCCTTCCGACACCCGCCCGTGGGTCGCGCCCCTGAGTTTGACAATGCCTGGGTTACAGCGTGCGTGAGAGGGTGGGTAGTTAGATGTGGTACAGTGTGTATGTGTGAGGGTGCAGAGTTAGAAGGGGTGCAGTGTATGTGTGGGTGGGGAGTTGGATGGGGTAGAGTGTGTGTGAGGGTGGGGAGTTTGATGGGGTACAGTGTGTGATAGGGTGGGAATTTGAATGGGGTACAGTGTGTGTGAGTGTGGGGGTATTGGAAGGAGTACAGTGTATGTGTGAGAATGGGGAGATGAATGGGGTACAGTGTCTATGAGCGAGGATGGGATTTGGATGGGCTACAGTGTATGTGTGAGTGTGGGATGTTGTAGGGGGTACAGTGTATGTGTGAGGGTGGGAAGTTGGACACGGTACAGTCTGTGTAAGGGTGAGGGTGGAGTTTGATGGGGTACAGTGCGCGTGGGGGATTTGTAGGGGTACAATGTATGTGAGAGAGTGGGGAGTTTGAAGAGCTACAGTGTGTGTGTGAGAGTGGGGGATTTGTAGGAGTACAATGTGCCTGTGAGGGTGGGGAATTTTAAGGGGTACAGTGTGTGAGAGGGTGGGGGTTTTGAAGGGGTACAGTGTGTGTGAGGGTAAGGGTTTTGAAGGGGTCGAGTGTGTGAGGGTGGTGATTTTGAAGGGGTACAGTGTGTGTGAAGGTGAGGGATTCGAAGGGGTACAGTGTGTGTGAGGGTGGGGGTTTTGAAGGAGTACAGTGTGTGTGAGGGTAGGGGTTTTGAAGGGGTACAGTGTGTGTGAGGGTGAGGGATTTGAAGGGATACAGTGTGTGTGAGGGTGAGGGATTTGAAGGGATATAAAGTGTTTGTGAGGCTGAGGGTTTTGAATGGGTACAATGTGTGTGAGGGTAGGGGTTTTGAAGGGGTACAGTGTGTGTGAGGGTGGGGGTTTTGAAGGGGTACAGTGTGTGTGAGGGTAGGGGATTTGAAGGGGTGCTGTGTACGTGAGGGTAGGGGTTTCGAAGGGGTACAATGTGTGTGAGGGTAGGGGTTTTGAAAGGGTGCAGTGTGTGTGAGGGTAGTGGATTTGAAGTGGTACAGTGTGTGAGGGTGGGGCGTTTGAAGGGGTACAGTGTGTGTGAGGGTAGGGGTATTGAAGGGGTACAATGTGTGTGAGGGTAGGGGATTTGAAGGGGTACTGTGTGTGTGAGGGTGGGGGTTTCGAAAGGGTACAATGTGTGTGAGGGTAGGGGATTTGAAGGAGTACTGTGTACGCGAGGGTGGGGGTTTCGAAGGGGTACAATATGTGTGAGGGTAGGGGTTTTGAAAGGGTACAGTGTGTGTGAGGGTAGGGGTTTTGAAGTGGTACAGTGTGTGTGAGGGTAGTGGATTTGAAGTGGTACAGTGTGTGTGAGGGTGGGAGTTTTGAAAGGGTACAGTGTGTGTGAGGGTGGGGCTTTTGAAGGGGTACAGTGTGTGTGAGGGTGGGGGTTTTGAAGTGGTACAGTGTGTGTGAGGGTGGGGCTTTTGAAGGGGTACAGTGTGTGTGAAGATGAGGGGTTTGAAGGGGTACAGTGTGTGTGAGATGGTCGGGGTTATGAAGGGGTGCAGTGTGTGAGGGTGGGGTTTTTGAAGGGATACAGTGTGTGTGAGGGTGAGGGGTTTGAAGGGGTACAGTGTGTGTGAGAGGGTCAGGGTTTTTAAGGGGTACAGTGTGTGTAAGGGTGGGGTTTTTGAAGGGGTACAGTGTGGTGTGAGAGTGAGGGTTTTGAAGGGGTACAGTGTCTGTGAGAGGGTCGGGGTTTTGAAGGGGTACAGTGTGTGAGGGTGGGGGTTTTGAAGGGATACAGTGTGTGTGAGGGTGGGGGCTTTGAAGGGGTACAGTGTGTGTGAGGGTGAGAGGTTTGAAGGGGCACAGTGTGTGTGAGGGTGAGGGTTTTGAAGGGGTACAGTGTGTGTGAGGGTGAGGGTTTTGCAGGAGTACAGTGTGTGTGAGGGTAGGGGTTTTGAAGGGGTACAGTGTGTGTGAGGATGAGGGGTTTGAAGAGGTACAGTGTGCGTGAGAGTAGGGATTTTGAAAGGGTACAGTGTGTATGAGGGTAGGGAATTTGAAGGGGTACAGTGTGTGTGAGGGTAGAGGTTTTGAAGGGGTACAGTGTGTGTGAGGGTAGGGGTTTTGAAGGGGTACAATGTGTGTGAGGGTAGGGATTTGAAGGTGTACAGTGTGTGTGAGGGTGAGGGTTTTGAAGGGGTACAGTGTGTGTGAGGGTGAGGATTTGAAGGGGTACAGTGTGTGTGAGGGTGAGGGTTTTGAAGGGGTACAGTGTGTCTGAGGCTAGGGGTTTTGAAGGGGTACAGTGTGTGTGAGGGTGAGGGGTTTGAAGGGGTACAGTGTGTGTGAGGGTGAGGGGTTTGAAGGGGTACAATGTGTGTGAGGGTAGGGGATTTGAAGGGGTGCTGTGTACGTGAGGGTAGGGGTTTCGAAGGGGTACAATGTGTGTGAGGGTAGGGGTTTTGAAAGGGTACAGTGTGTGTGAGGGTAGTGGATTTGAAGTGGTACAGTGTGTGAGGGTGTGGCGTTTGAAGGGGTACAGTGTGTGTGAGGGTAGGGGTATTGAAGGGGTACAATGTGTGTGAGGGTAGGGGATTTGAAGGGGTACTGTGTGTGTGAGGGTGGGGGTTTTGAAAGGTTACAATGTGTGTGAGGGTAGGGGATTTGAAGGAGTACTGTGTACGCGAGGGTGGGGGTTTCGAAGGGGTACAAAATGTGTGAGGGTAGGGGTTTTGAATGGGTACAGTGTGTGTGAGGGTAGGGGTTTTGAAGTGGTACAGTGTGTGTGAGGGTAGTGGATTTGAAGTGGTACAGTGTGTGTGAGGGTGGGAGTTTTGAAAGGGTAGTGTGTGTGAGGGTGGGGTTTTTGAAGTGGTACAGTGTGGGTGAGGTTGGGGCTTTTGAAGGGGTACAGTGTGTGTGAGGGTGGGGGTTTTGAAGTGGTACAGTGTGTGAGAGGGTGGGGCTTTTGAAGGGGTACAGTGTGTGTGAAGATGAGGGGTTTGAAGGGGTACAGTGTGTGTGAGGGTGGGGGCTTTGAAGGGGTACAGTGGGTGTGAGGGTGAGGGGTTTGAAGGGGTACAGTGTGGTGTGAGAGTGAGGGTTTTGAAGGGGTACAGTGTGTGTGAGAGGGTCGGGGTTTTGAAGGGGTACAGTGTGTGAGGGTGGGGTTTTTGAAGGGATACAGTGTGTGTGAGGGTGGGGGCTTTGAAGGGGTACAGTGTGTGTGAGGGTGACGGGTTTGAAGGGGTACAGTGTGTGTGAGAGGGTCGGGGTTTTGAAGGGGTACAGTGTGTGAGGGTGGGGGTTTTGAAGGGATACAGTGTGTGTGAGGGTGGGGGCTTTGAAGGGGTACAGTGTGTGTGAGGGTGAGAGGTTTGAAGGGGCACAGTGTGTGTGAGGGTGAGGGTTTTGAAGGGGTACAGTGTGTGTGAGGGTGAGGGTTTTGAAGGGGTACAGTGTGTGTGAGGGTGGGGGTTTTGAAGGAGTACAGTGTGTGAGGGTAGGGGTTTTGAAGGGGTACAGTGTGTGTGAGGATGAGGGGTTTGAAGTGGTACAGTGTGCGTGAGAGTAGGGATTTTGAAAGAGTACAGTGTGTATGAGGGTAGGGAATTTGAAGGGGTACAGTGTGTGTGAGGGTAGAGGTTTTGAAGGGGTACAATGTGTGTGAGGGTAGGGATTTGAAGGGGTACAGTGTGTGTGAGGGTAGGGGTTTTGAAGGGGTACAATGTGTGTGAGGGTAGGGATTTGAAGGGGTACAGTGTGTGTGAGGGTGAGGGTTTTGAAGGGGTACAGAGTGTGTGAGGGTGAGGATTAGAAGGGGTACAGTGTGTGTGAGGGTGAGGGTTTTGAAGGGGTACAGTGTGTGTGAGGCTAGAGGTTTTGAAGGGGTACAGTGTGTGTGAGGGTGAGGGGTTTGAAGGGGTACAGTGTGTGTGAGGGTGAGGGTTTTGAAGGGGTACAGTGTGTGTGAGGGTGAGGGTTTTGAAGGGGTACAGTGTGTGTGAGGCTAGGGGTTTTGAAGGGGTACAGTGTGTGTGAGGGTGAGGGGTTTGAAGGGGTACAGTGTGTGTGAGGGAAGGAATTTAAAGGAGTACTGTGTACGTGAGGGTGGGGGTTTCGAAGGGATACAATATGTGTGAGGGTAGGGGTTTTGAAAGGGTACAGTGTGTGTGAGGGTGGGGGTTTTGAAGTGGTACAGTGTGTGTGAGGGTGGGGCTTTTGAAGGGGTACAGTGTGTGTGAGGGTGGGGGTTTTGAAGTGGTACAGTGTGTGTGAGGGTGGGGCTTTTGAAGGGGTACAGTGTGTGTGAGGGTGGGCGTTTTGAAGGGGGACAGTGTTTGTGAGGGTGGGGATTTTGAAGGGGTACAGTGTTTGTGAGGGTGGGGATTTTGAAGTGGTACAGTGTGTGTGAAGTTGAGGGGTTTGAAGGGGTACAGTGTGTGTGAGGGTGAGGGGTTTGAAGGGGTACAGTGTGGTGTGAGAGTTAGGGTTTTGAAGAGGTACAGTGTGTGTGAGATGGTCTGGGTTATGAAGGGGTACAGTGTGTGAGGGTGGGGGTTTTGAAGGGATACAGCATGTGTGAGGGTAGGGGTTTTGAAGGGGTACAGTGTGTGTGAGGGTAGGGGTTTTGAAGGTGTACAATGTGTGTGAGGGTGAGGGTTTTGAAGGGGTACAGTGTGTGTGAGGGTGAGGGTTTTGAAGGGGTACAGTGTGTGTGAGGGTAGAGGTTTTGAAGGTGAACAATGTGTGTGAGGGTAGGGATTTGAAGGGGTACAGTGTGTGTGAGGGTGAGGGTTTTGAAGGGGTACAGTGTGTGTGAGGGTGAGGGGTTTGAAGGGATACAGTGTGTGTGAGGGTGAGGGATTTGAAGGGATATAAAGTGTTTGTGAGGCTGAGGGTTTTGAATGGATACAATGTGTGTGATGGTAGGGGTTTTGAAGGGGTACAGTGTGTGTGAGGGTGGGGGTTTTGAAGGGGTACAATGTGTGTGAGGGTAGGGGATTTGAAGGGGTACTGTGTACGTGAGGGTAGGGGTTTCGAAGGGGTACAATGTGTGTGAGGGTAGGTGTTTTGAAAGGGTGCAGTGTGTGTGAGGGTAGTGGATATGAAGTGGTACAGTGTGTGAGGGTGGGGCGTTTGAAGGGGTACAGTGTGTGTGAGGGTAGGGGTATTGAAGGGGTACAATGTGTGTGAGGGTGGGGGTTTTGAAAGGGTACAATGTATGTGAGGGTAGGGAATTTGAAGGAGTACTGTGTATGCGAGGGTGGGGGTTTCGAAGGGGTACAATATGTGTGAGGATAGGGGTTTTGAAAGGGTACAGTGTGTGTGAGGGTAGGGGTTTTGAAGTGGTACAGTGTGTGTGAGGGAAGGAATTTGAAGGAGTACTGTGTACGTGAGGGTGGGGGTTTCGAAGGGGTACAATATGTGTGAGGGTAGGGGTTTTGAAAGGGTACAGTGTGTGTGAGGGTAGGGGTTTTGAAGTGGTACAGTGTGTGTGAGGGAAGGAATTTGAAGGAGTACTGTGTACGTGTGGGTGAGGGTTTCGAAGGGGTACAATATGTGTGAGGGTAGGGGTTTTGAAAGGGTACAGTGTGTGTGAGGGTAGGGGTTTTGAAGTGGTACAGTGTGTGTGAGGGTAGTGGATTTGAAGTGGTACAGTGTGTGTGAGGGTGGGAGTTTTGAAAGGGTACAGTGTGTGTGAGGGTGGGGCTTTTGAAGGGGTACAGTGTGTGTGAGGGTGGGGGTTTTGAAGTGGTACAGTGTGTGTGAGGGTGGGGCTTTTGAAGGGGTACAGTGTGTGTGAAGATGAGGGGTTTGAAGGGGTACAGTGTGTGTGAGATGGTCGGGGTTATGAAGGGGTGCAGTGTGTGAGGGTGGGGTTTTTGAAGGGATACAGTGTGTGTGAGGGTGAGGGGTTTGAAGGGGTACAGTGTGTGTGAGAGGGTCAGGGTTTTTAAGGGGTACAGTGTGTGTAAGGGTGGGGTTTTTGAAGGGGTACAGTGTGGTGTGAGAGTGAGGGTTTTGAAGGGGTACAGTGTCTGTGAGAGGGTCGGGGTTTTGAAGGGGTACAGTGTGTGAGGGTGGGGGTTTTGAAGGGATACAGTGTGTGTGAGGGTGGGGGCTTTGAAGGGGTACAGTGTGTGTGAGGGTGAGAGGTTTGAAGGGGCACAGTGTGTGTGAGGGTGAGGGTTTTGAAGGGGTACAGTGTGTGTGAGGGTGAGGGTTTTGCAGGAGTACAGTGTGTGTGAGGGTAGGGGTTTTGAAGGGGTACAGTGTGTGTGAGGATGAGGGGTTTGAAGAGGTACAGTGTGCGTGAGAGTAGGGATTTTGAAAGGGTACAGTGTGTATGAGGGTAGGGAATTTGAAGGGGTACAGTGTGTGTGAGGGTAGAGGTTTTGAAGGGGTACAGTGTGTGTGAGGGTAGGGGTTTTGAAGGGGTACAATGTGTGTGAGGGTAGGGATTTGAAGGTGTACAGTGTGTGTGAGGGTGAGGGTTTTGAAGGGGTACAGTGTGTGTGAGGGTGAGGATTTGAAGGGGTACAGTGTGTGTGAGGGTGAGGGTTTTGAAGGGGTACAGTGTGTCTGAGGCTAGGGGTTTTGAAGGGGTACAGTGTGTGTGAGGGTGAGGGGTTTGAAGGGGTACAGTGTGTGTGAGGGTGAGGGGTTTGAAGGGGTACAGTGTGTGTGAGGGTGGGGCTTTTGAAGGGGTACAATGTGTGTGAGGGTAGGGGATTTGAAGGGGTGCTGTGTACGTGAGGGTAGGGGTTTCGAAGGGGTACAATGTGTGTGAGGGTAGGGGTTTTGAAAGGGTACAGTGTGTGTGAGGGTAGTGGATTTGAAGTGGTACAGTGTGTGAGGGTGGGGCGTTTGAAGGGGTACAGTGTGTGTGAGGGTAGGGGTATTGAAGGGGTACAATGTGTGTGAGGGTAGGGGATTTGAAGGGGTACTGTGTGTGTGAGGGTGGGGGTTTTGAAAGGGTACAATGTGTGTGAGGGTAGGGGATTTGAAGGAGTACTGTGTAAGCGAGGGTGGGGGTTTCGAAGGGGTACAAAATGTGTGAGGGTAGGGGTTTTGAATGGGTACAGTGTGTGTGAGGGTAGGGGTTTTGAAGTGGTACAGTGTGTGTGAGGGTAGTGGATTTGAAGTGGTACAGTGTGTGTGAGGGTGGGAGTTTTGAAAGGGTAGTGTGTGTGAGGGTGGGGTTTTTGAAGTGGTACAGTGTGGGTGAGGTTGGGGCTTTTGAAGGGGTACAGTGTGTGTGAGGGTGGGGGTTTTGAAGTGGTACAGTGTGTGTGAGGGTGGGGCTTTTGAAGGGGTACAGTGTGTGTGAAGATGAGGGGTTTGAAGGGGTACAGTGTGTGTGAGGGTGGGGGCTTTGAAGGGGTACAGTGGGTGTGAGGGTGAGGGGTTTGAAGGGGTACAGTGTGGTGTGAGAGTGAGGGTTTTGAAGGGGTACAGTGTGTGTGAGAGGGTCGGGGTTTTGAAGGGGTACAGTGTGTGAGGGTGGGGTTTTTGAAGGGATACAGTGTGTGTGAGGGTGGGGGCTTTGAAGGGGTACAGTGTGTGTGAGGGTGACGGGTTTGAAGGGGTACAGTGTGTGTGAGAGGGTCGGGGTTTTTAAGGGGTACAGTGTGTGTAAGGGTGGGGGTTTTGAAGGGGTACAGTGTGGTGTGAGAGTGAGGGTTTTGAAGGGGTACAGTGTGTGTGAGAGGGTCGGGGTTTTGAAGGGGTACAGTGTGTGAGGGTGGGGGTTTTGAAGGGATACAGTGTGTGTGAGGGTGGGGGCTTTGAAGGGGTACAGTGTGTGTGAGGGTGAGAGGTTTGAAGGGGCACAGTGTGTGTGAGGGTGAGGGTTTTGAAGGGGTACAGTGTGTGTGAGGGTGAGGGTTTTGAAGGGGTACAGTGTGTGTGAGGGTGGGGGTTTTGAAGGAGTACAGTGTGTGAGGGTAGGGGTTTTGAAGGGGTACAGTGTGTGTGAGGATGAGGGGTTTGAAGTGGTACAGTGTGCGTGAGAGTAGGGATTTTGAAAGAGTACAGTGTGTATGAGGGTAGGGAATTTGAAGGGGTACAGTGTGTGTGAGGGTAGGGGTTTTGAAGGGGTACAATGTGTGTGAGGGTAGGGATTTGAAGGGGTACAGTGTGTGTGAGGGTGAGGGTTTTGAAGGGGTACAGAGTGTGTGAGGGTGAGGATTTGAAGGGGTACAGTGTGTGTGAGGGTGAGGGTTTTGAAGGGGTACAGTGTGTGTGAGGCTAGGGGTTTTGAAGGGGTACAGTGTGTGTGAGGGTGAGGGGTTTGAAGGGGTACAGTGTGTGTGAGGGTGAGGGTTTTGAAGGGGTACAGTGTGTGTGAGGGTGAGGGTTTTGAAGGGGTACAGTGTGTGTGAGGCTAGGGGTTTTGAAGGGGTACAGTGTGTGTGAGGGTGAGGGGTTTGAAGGGGTACAGTGTGTGTGAGGGAAGGAATTTAAAGGAGTACTGTGTACGTGAGGGTGGGGGTTTCGAAGGGATACAATATGTGTGAGGGTAGGGGTTTTGAAAGGGTACAGTGTGTGTGAGGGTGGGGGTTTTGAAGTGGTACAGTGTGTGTGAGGGTGGGGCTTTTGAAGGGGTACAGTGTGTGTGAGGGTGGGGGTTTTGAAGTGGTACAGTGTGTGTGAGGGTGGGGCTTTTGAAGGGGTACAGTGTGTGTGAGGGTGGGCGTTTTGAAGGGGGACAGTGTTTGTGAGGGTGGGGATTTTGAAGGGGTACAGTGTTTGTGAGGGTGGGGATTTTGAAGTGGCACAGTGTGTGTGAAGTTGAGGGGTTTGAAGGGGTACAGTGTGTGTGAGGGTGAGGGGTTTGAAGGGGTACAGTGTGGTGTGAGAGTTAGGGTTTTGAAGAGGTACAGTGTGTGTGAGATGGTCTGGGTTATGAAGGGGTACAGTGTGTGAGGGTGGGGGTTTTGAAGGGATACAGCATGTGTGAGGGTAGGGGTTTTGAAGGGGTACAGTGTGTGTGAGGGTAGGGGTTTTGAAGGTGTACAATGTGTGTGAGGGTGAGGGTTTTGAAGGGGTACAGTGTGTGTGAGGGTGAGGGTTTTGAAGGGGTACAGTGTGTGTGAGGGTAGAGGTTTTGAAGGTGAACAATGTGTGTGAGGGTAGGGATTTGAAGGGGTACAGTGTGTGTGAGGGTGAGGGTTTTGAAGGGGTACAGTGTGTGTGAGGGTGAGGGGTTTGAAGGGATACAGTGTGTGTGAGGGTGAGGGATTTGAAGGGATATAAAGTGTTTGTGAGGCTGAGGGTTTTGAATGGATACAATGTGTGTGATGGTAGGGGTTTTGAAGGGGTACAGTGTGTGTGAGGGTGGGGGTTTTGAAGGGGTACAATGTGTGTGAGGGTAGGGGATTTGAAGGGGTACTGTGTACGTGAGGGTAGGGGTTTCGAAGGGGTACAATGTGTGTGAGGGTAGGTGTTTTGAAAGGGTGCAGTGTGTGTGAGGGTAGTGGATATGAAGTGGTACAGTGTGTGAGGGTGGGGCGTTTGAAGGGGTACAGTGTGTGTGAGGGTAGGGGTATTGAAGGGGTACAATGTGTGTGAGGGTGGGGGTTTTGAAAGGGTACAATGTATGTGAGGGTAGGGGATTTGAAGGAGTACTGTGTATGCGAGGGTGGGGGTTTCGAAGGGGTACAATATGTGTGAGGATAGGGGTTTTGAAAGGGTACAGTGTGTGTGAGGGTAGGTGTTTTGAAGTGGTACAGTGTGTGTGAGGGAAGGAATTTGAAGGAGTACTGTGTACGTGAGGGTGGGGGTTTCGAAGGGGTACAATATGTGTGAGGGTAGGGGTTTTGAAAGGGTACAGTGTGTGTGAGGGTAGGGGTTTTGAAGTGGTACAGTGTGTGTGAGGGAAGGAATTTGAAGGAGTACTGTGTACGTGAGGGTGAGGGTTTTGAAGGGGTACAGTGTGTGTGAGGGTGAGGATTTGAAGGGGTACAGTGTGTGTGAGGCTAGGGGTTTTGAAGGGGTACAGTGTGTGTGAGGGTGAGGGGTTTGAAGGGGTACAGTGTGTGTGAGGGTGAGGGTTTTGAAGGGATACAGTGTGTGTGAGGGTGAGGGTTTTGAAGGGGTACAGTGTATGTGAGGCTAGGGGTTTTGAAGGGGTACAGTGTGTGTGAGGGTGAAGGGTTTGAAGGGGTACAGTGTGTGTGAGGGAAGGAATTTGAAGGAGTACTGTGTACGTGATGGTGGGGGTTTCGAAGGGGTACAATATGTGTGAGGGTAGGGGTTTTGAAAGGGTACAGTGTGTGTGAGGGTGGGAGTTTTGAAAGGGTACAGTGTGTGTGAGGGTGGGGGTTTTGAAGTGGTACAGTGTGTGTGAGGGTGGGGCTTTTGAAGGGGTACAGTGTGTGTGAGGGTGGGGGTTTTGAAGTGGTACAGTGTGTGTGAGGGTGGGGATTTTGAAGTGGTACAGTGTGTGTGAAGTTGAGGGGTTTGAAGGGGTACAGTGTGTGTGAGGGTGAGGGGTTTGAAGGGGTACAGTGTGTGTGAGGGTGAGGGTTTTGAAGGGGTACAGTGTGTGTGAGGGTGAGGGTTTTGAAGGGGTACAGTGTGTGTGAGGCTAGGGGTTTTGAAGGGGTACAGTGTGTGTGAGGGTGAGGGGTTTGAAGGGGTACAGTGTGTGTGAGGGAAGGAATTTAAAGGAGTACTGTGTACGTGAGGGTGGGGGTTTCGAAGGGATACAATATGTGTGAGGGTAGGGGTTTTGAAAGGGTACAGTGTGTGTGAGGGTGGGGGTTTTGAAGTGGTACAGTGTGTGTGCGGGTGGGGCTTTTGAAGGGGTACAGTGTGTGTGAGGGTGGGGGTTTTGAAGTGGTACAGTGTGTGTGAGGGTGGGGCTTTTGAAGGGGTACAGTGTGTGTGAGGGTGGGCGTTTTGAAGGGGGACAGTGTTTGTGAGGGTGGGGATTTTGAAGGGGTACAGTGTTTGTGAGGGTGGGGATTTTGAAGTGGTACAGTGTGTGTGAAGTTGAGGGGTTTGAAGGGGTACAGTGTGTGTGAGGGTGAGGGGTTTGAAGGGGTACAGTGTGGTGTGAGAGTTAGGGTTTTGAAGAGGTACAGTGTGTGTGAGATGGTCTGGGTTATGAAGGGGTACAGTGTGTGAGGGTGGGGGTTTTGAAGGGATACAGCATGTGTGAGGGTAGGGGTTTTGAAGGGGTACAGTGTGTGTGAGGGTAGGGGTTTTGAAGGTGTACAATGTGTGTGAGGGTGAGGGTTTTGAAGGGGTACAGTGTGTGTGAGGGTGAGGGTTTTGAAGGGGTACAGTGTGTGTGAGGGTAGAGGCTTTGAAGGTGAACAATGTGTGTGAGGGTAGGGATTTGAAGGGGTACAGTGTGTGTGAGGGTGAGGGTTTTGAAGGGGTACAGTGTGTGTGAGGGTGAGGGGTTTGAAGGGATACAGTGTGTGTGAGGGTGAGGGATTTGAAGGGATATAAAGTGTTTGTGAGGCTGAGGGTTTTGAATGGATACAATGTGTGTGATGGTAGGGGTTTTGAAGGGGTACAGTGTGTGTGAGGGTGGGGGTTTTGAAGGGGTACAATGTGTGTGAGGGTAGGGGATTTGAAGGGGTACTGTGTACGTGAGGGTAGGGGTTTCGAAGGGGTACAATGTGTGTGAGGGTAGGTGTTTTGAAAGGGTGCAGTGTGTGTGAGGGTAGTGGATATGAAGTGGTACAGTGTGTGAGGGTGGGGCGTTTGAAGGGGTACAGTGTGTGTGAGGGTAGGGGTATTGAAGGGGTACAATGTGTGTGAGGGTGGGGGTTTTGAAAGGGTACAATGTATGTGAGGGTAGGGGATTTGAAGGAGTACTGTGTATGCGAGGGTGGGGGTTTCGAAGGGGTACAATATGTGTGAGGATAGGGGTTTTGAAAGGGTACAGTGTGTGTGAGGGTAGGGGTTTTGAAGTGGTACAGTGTGTGTGAGGGAAGGAATTTGAAGGAGTACTGTGTACGTGAGGGTGGGGGTTTCGAAGGGGTACAATATGTGTGAGGGTAGGGGTTTTGAAAGGGTACAGTGTGTGTGAGGGTAGGGGTTTTGAAGTGGTACAGTGTGTGTGAGGGAAGGAATTTGAAGGAGTACTGTGTACGTGAGGGTGAGGGTTTTGAAGGGGTACAGTGTGTGTGAGGGTGAGGATTTGAAGGGGTACAGTGTGTGTGAGGCTAGGGGTTTTGAAGGGGTACAGTGTGTGTGAGGGTGAGGGGTTTGAAGGGGTACAGTGTGTGTGAGGGTGAGGGTTTTGAAGGGATACAGTGTGTGTGAGGGTGAGGGTTTTGAAGGGGTACAGTGTGTGTGAGGCTAGGGGTTTTGAAGGGGTACAGTGTGTGTGAAGGTGAGGGGTTTGAAGGGGTACAGTGTGTGTGAGGGAAGGAATTTGAAGGAGTACTGTGTACGTGATGGTGGGGGTTTCGAAGGGGTACAATATGTGTGAGGGTAGGGGTTTTGAAAGGGTACAGTGTGTGTGAGGGTGGGAGTTTTGAAAGGGTACAGTGTGTGTGAGGGTGGGGGTTTTGAAGTGGTACAGTGTGTGTGAGGGTGGGGCTTTTGAAGGGGTACAGTGTGTGTGAGGGTGGGGGTTTTGAAGTGGTACAGTGTGTGTGAGGGTGGGGATTTTGAAGTGGTACAGTGTGTGTGAAGTTGAGGGGTTTGAAGGGGTACAGGGTGTGTGAGGGTGAGGGGTTTGAAGGGGTACAGTGTGGTGTGAGAGTGAGGGTTTTGAAGGGGTACAGTGTGTGTGAGATGGTCTGGGTTATGAAGGGGTACAGTGTGTGAGGGTGGGGGTTTTGAAGGGATACAGCATGTGTGAGAGTAGGGAATTTGAAGGGGTACAGTATGTGTGAGGGTAGAGGTTTTGAAGGGGTACAGTGTGTGTGAGGGTAGAGGTTTTGAAGGGGTACAATGTGTGTGAGGGTAGGGATTTGAAGGGGTACAGTGTGTGTGAGGGTGAGGGTTTTGAAGGGGTACAGTGTGTGTGAGGGTAGGGATTTGAAGGGGTACAGTGTGTGTGAGGGTGAGGGATTTGAAGGGATACAGTGTGTGTGAGGGTGAGGGATTTGAAGGGATATAAAGTGTTTGTGAGGCTGAGGGTTTTGAATCGGTACAATGTGTGTGATGGTAGGGGTTTTGAAGGGGTACAGTGTGTGTGAGGGTGGGTGTTTTGAAGGGGTACAATGTGTGTGAGGGTAGGGGATTTGAAGGGGTACTGTGTACGTGAGGGTAGGGGTTTCGAAGGACTACAGTGTGTGTGAGGATGAGGGGTTTGAAGTGGTACAGTGTGCGTGAGAGTAGGGATTTTGAAAGAGTACAGTGTGTGTGAGGGTAGGGGTTTTGAAGTGGTACAGTGTGTGTGAGGGTAGTGGATTTGAAGTGGTACAGTGTGTGTGAGGGTGGGCGTTTTGAAGGGGGACAGTGTTTGTGAGGGTGGGGATTTTGAAGGGGTACAGTGTTTGTGAGGGTGGGGATTTTGAAGTGGCACAGTGTGTGTGAAGTTGAGGGGTTTGAAGGGGTACAGTGTGTGTGAGGGTGAGGGGTTTGAAGGGGTACAGTGTGGTGTGAGAGTTAGGGTTTTGAAGAGGTACAGTGTGTGTGAGATGGTCTGGGTTATGAAGGGGTACAGTGTGTGAGGGTGGGGGTTTTGAAGGGATACAGCATGTGTGAGGGTAGGGGTTTTGAAGGGGTACAGTGTGTGTGAGGGTAGGGGTTTTGAAGGTGTACAATGTGTGTGAGGGTGAGGGTTTTGAAGGGGTACAGTGTGTGTGAGGGTGAGGGTTTTGAAGGGGTACAGTGTGTGTGAGGGTAGAGGTTTTGAAGGTGAACAATGTGTGTGAGGGTAGGGATTTGAAGGGGTACAGTGTGTGTGAGGGTGAGGGTTTTGAAGGGGTACAGTGTGTGTGAGGGTGAGGGGTTTGAAGGGATACAGTGTGTGTGAGGGTGAGGGATTTGAAGGGATATAAAGTGTTTGTGAGGCTGAGGGTTTTGAATGGATACAATGTGTGTGATGGTAGGGGTTTTGAAGGGGTACAGTGTGTGTGAGGGTGGGGGTTTTGAAGGGGTACAATGTGTGTGAGGGTAGGGGATTTGAAGGGGTACTGTGTACGTGAGGGTAGGGGTTTCGAAGGGGTACAATGTGTGTGAGGGTAGGTGTTTTGAAAGGGTGCAGTGTGTGTGAGGGTAGTGGATATGAAGTGGTACAGTGTGTGAGGGTGGGGCGTTTGAAGGGGTACAGTGTGTGTGAGGGTAGGGGTATTGAAGGGGTACAATGTGTGTGAGGGTGGGGGTTTTGAAAGGGTACAATGTATGTGAGGGTAGGGGATTTGAAGGAGTACTGTGTATGCGAGGGTGGGGGTTTCGAAGGGGTACAATATGTGTGAGGATAGGGGTTTTGAAAGGGTACAGTGTGTGTGAGGGTAGGTGTTTTGAAGTGGTACAGTGTGTGTGAGGGAAGGAATTTGAAGGAGTACTGTGTACGTGAGGGTGGGGGTTTCGAAGGGGTACAATATGTGTGAGGGTAGGGGTTTTGAAAGGGTACAGTGTGTGTGAGGGTAGGGGTTTTGAAGTGGTACAGTGTGTGTGAGGGAAGGAATTTGAAGGAGTACTGTGTACGTGAGGGTGAGGGTTTTGAAGGGGTACAGTGTGTGTGAGGGTGAGGATTTGAAGGGGTACAGTGTGTGTGAGGCTAGGGGTTTTGAAGGGGTACAGTGTGTGTGAGGGTGAGGGGTTTGAAGGGGTACAGTGTGTGTGAGGGTGAGGGTTTTGAAGGGATACAGTGTGTGTGAGGGTGAGGGTTTTGAAGGGGTACAGTGTATGTGAGGCTAGGGGTTTTGAAGGGGTACAGTGTGTGTGAGGGTGAAGGGTTTGAAGGGGTACAGTGTGTGTGAGGGAAGGAATTTGAAGGAGTACTGTGTACGTGATGGTGGGGGTTTCGAAGGGGTACAATATGTGTGAGGGTAGGGGTTTTGAAAGGGTACAGTGTGTGTGAGGGTGGGAGTTTTGAAAGGGTACAGTGTGTGTGAGGGTGGGGGTTTTGAAGTGGTACAGTGTGTGTGAGGGTGGGGCTTTTGAAGGGGTACAGTGTGTGTGAGGGTGGGGGTTTTGAAGTGGTACAGTGTGTGTGAGGGTGGGGATTTTGAAGTGGTACAGTGTGTGTGAAGTTGAGGGGTTTGAAGGGGTACAGTGTGTGTGAGGGTGAGGGGTTTGAAGGGGTACAGTGTGTGTGAGGGTGAGGGTTTTGAAGGGGTACAGTGTGTGTGAGGGTGAGGGTTTTGAAGGGGTACAGTGTGTGTGAGGCTAGGGGTTTTGAAGGGGTACAGTGTGTGTGAGGGTGAGGGGTTTGAAGGGGTACAGTGTGTGTGAGGGAAGGAATTTAAAGGAGTACTGTGTACGTGAGGGTGGGGGTTTCGAAGGGATACAATATGTGTGAGGGTAGGGGTTTTGAAAGGGTACAGTGTGTGTGAGGGTGGGGGTTTTGAAGTGGTACAGTGTGTGTGCGGGTGGGGCTTTTGAAGGGGTACAGTGTGTGTGAGGGTGGGGGTTTTGAAGTGGTACAGTGTGTGTGAGGGTGGGGCTTTTGAAGGGGTACAGTGTGTGTGAGGGTGGGCGTTTTGAAGGGGGACAGTGTTTGTGAGGGTGGGGATTTTGAAGGGGTACAGTGTTTGTGAGGGTGGGGATTTTGAAGTGGTACAGTGTGTGTGAAGTTGAGGGGTTTGAAGGGGTACAGTGTGTGTGAGGGTGAGGGGTTTGAAGGGGTACAGTGTGGTGTGAGAGTTAGGGTTTTGAAGAGGTACAGTGTGTGTGAGATGGTCTGGGTTATGAAGGGGTACAGTGTGTGAGGGTGGGGGTTTTGAAGGGATACAGCATGTGTGAGGGTAGGGGTTTTGAAGGGGTACAGTGTGTGTGAGGGTAGGGGTTTTGAAGGTGTACAATGTGTGTGAGGGTGAGGGTTTTGAAGGGGTACAGTGTGTGTGAGGGTGAGGGTTTTGAAGGGGTACAGTGTGTGTGAGGGTAGAGGCTTTGAAGGTGAACAATGTGTGTGAGGGTAGGGATTTGAAGGGGTACAGTGTGTGTGAGGGTGAGGGTTTTGAAGGGGTACAGTGTGTGTGAGGGTGAGGGGTTTGAAGGGATACAGTGTGTGTGAGGGTGAGGGATTTGAAGGGATATAAAGTGTTTGTGAGGCTGAGGGTTTTGAATGGATACAATGTGTGTGATGGTAGGGGTTTTGAAGGGGTACAGTGTGTGTGAGGGTGGGGGTTTTGAAGGGGTACAATGTGTGTGAGGGTAGGGGATTTGAAGGGGTACTGTGTACGTGAGGGTAGGGGTTTCGAAGGGGTACAATGTGTGTGAGGGTAGGTGTTTTGAAAGGGTGCAGTGTGTGTGAGGGTAGTGGATATGAAGTGGTACAGTGTGTGAGGGTGGGGCGTTTGAAGGGGTACAGTGTGTGTGAGGGTAGGGGTATTGAAGGGGTACAATGTGTGTGAGGGTGGGGGTTTTGAAAGGGTACAATGTATGTGAGGGTAGGGGATTTGAAGGAGTACTGTGTATGCGAGGGTGGGGGTTTCGAAGGGGTACAATATGTGTGAGGATAGGGGTTTTGAAAGGGTACAGTGTGTGTGAGGGTAGGGGTTTTGAAGTGGTACAGTGTGTGTGAGGGAAGGAATTTGAAGGAGTACTGTGTACGTGAGGGTGGGGGTTTCGAAGGGGTACAATATGTGTGAGGGTAGGGGTTTTGAAAGGGTACAGTGTGTGTGAGGGTAGGGGTTTTGAAGTGGTACAGTGTGTGTGAGGGAAGGAATTTGAAGGAGTACTGTGTACGTGAGGGTGAGGGTTTTGAAGGGGTACAGTGTGTGTGAGGGTGAGGATTTGAAGGGGTACAGTGTGTGTGAGGCTAGGGGTTTTGAAGGGGTACAGTGTGTGTGAGGGTGAGGGGTTTGAAGGGGTACAGTGTGTGTGAGGGTGAGGGTTTTGAAGGGATACAGTGTGTGTGAGGGTGAGGGTTTTGAAGGGGTACAGTGTGTGTGAGGCTAGGGGTTTTGAAGGGGTACAGTGTGTGTGAAGGTGAGGGGTTTGAAGGGGTACAGTGTGTGTGAGGGAAGGAATTTGAAGGAGTACTGTGTACGTGATGGTGGGGGTTTCGAAGGGGTACAATATGTGTGAGGGTAGGGGTTTTGAAAGGGTACAGTGTGTGTGAGGGTGGGAGTTTTGAAAGGGTACAGTGTGTGTGAGGGTGGGGGTTTTGAAGTGGTACAGTGTGTGTGAGGGTGGGGCTTTTGAAGGGGTACAGTGTGTGTGAGGGTGGGGGTTTTGAAGTGGTACAGTGTGTGTGAGGGTGGGGATTTTGAAGTGGTACAGTGTGTGTGAAGTTGAGGGGTTTGAAGGGGTACAGGGTGTGTGAGGGTGAGGGGTTTGAAGGGGTACAGTGTGGTGTGAGAGTGAGGGTTTTGAAGGGGTACAGTGTGTGTGAGATGGTCTGGGTTATGAAGGGGTACAGTGTGTGAGGGTGGGGGTTTTGAAGGGATACAGCATGTGTGAGAGTAGGGAATTTGAAGGGGTACAGTATGTGTGAGGGTAGAGGTTTTGAAGGGGTACAGTGTGTGTGAGGGTAGAGGTTTTGAAGGGGTACAATGTGTGTGAGGGTAGGGATTTGAAGGGGTACAGTGTGTGTGAGGGTGAGGGTTTTGAAGGGGTACAGTGTGTGTGAGGGTAGGGATTTGAAGGGGTACAGTGTGTGTGAGGGTGAGGGATTTGAAGGGATACAGTGTGTGTGAGGGTGAGGGATTTGAAGGGATATAAAGTGTTTGTGAGGCTGAGGGTTTTGAATCGGTACAATGTGTGTGATGGTAGGGGTTTTGAAGGGGTACAGTGTGTGTGAGGGTGGGTGTTTTGAAGGGGTACAATGTGTGTGAGGGTAGGGGATTTGAAGGGGTACTGTGTACGTGAGGGTAGGGGTTTCGAAGGACTACAGTGTGTGTGAGGATGAGGGGTTTGAAGTGGTACAGTGTGCGTGAGAGTAGGGATTTTGAAAGAGTACAGTGTGTGTGAGGGTAGGGGTTTTGAAGTGGTACAGTGTGTGTGAGGGTAGTGGATTTGAAGTGGTACAGTGTGTGTGAGGGTGGGAGTTTTGAAAGGGTACAGTGTGTGTGAGGGTGGGGCTTTTGAAGGGGTACAGTGTGTGTGAGGGTGGGGTTTTTGAAGTGGTACAGTGTGTGTGAGGGTGGGGCTTTTGAAGGGGTACAGTGTGTGTGAAGATGAGGGGTTTAAAGGGGTACAGTGTGTGTGAGATGGTCGGGGTTATGAAGGGGTGCAGTGTGTGAGGGTGGGGTTTTTGAAGGGATACAGTGTGTGTGAGGGTGGGGGCTTTGAAGGGGTACAGTGTGTGTGAGGGTGAGGGGTTTGAAGGGGTACAGTGTGTGTGAGAGGGTCAGGGTTTTTAAGGGGTACAGTGGGTGTAAGGGTGGGGGTTTTGAAGGGGTACAGTGTGGTGTGAGAGTGAGGGTTTTGAAGGGGTACAGTGTGTGTGAGAGGGTCGGGGTTTTGAAGGGGTACAGTGTGTGAGGGTGGGGGTTTTGAAGGGATACAGTGTGTGTGAGGGTGGGGGCTTTGAAGGGGTACAGTGTGTGTGAGGGTGAGAGGTTTGAAGGGGCACAGTGTGTGTGAGGGTGAGGGTTTTGAAGGGGTACAGTGTGTGTGAGGGTGAGGGTTTTGCAGGAGTACAGTGTGTGTGAGGGTAGGGGTTTTGAAGGGGTACAGTGTGTGTGAGGATGAGGGGTTTGAAGAGGTACAGTGTGCATGAGAGTAGGGATTTTGAAAGGGTACAGTGTGTATGAGGGTAGGGAATTTGAAGGGGTACAGTGTGTGTGAGGGTAGAGGTTTTGAAGGGGTACAGTGTGTGTGAGGGTAGGGGTTTTGAAGGGGTACAATGTGTGTGAGGGTAGGGATTTGAAGGTGTACAGTGTGTGTGAGGGTGAGGGTTTTGAAGGGGTACAGTGTGTGTGAGGGTGAGGATTTGAAGGGGTACAGTGTGTGTGAGGGTGAGGGTTTTGAAGGGGTACAGTGTGTCTGAGGCTAGGGGTTTTGAAGGGGTACAGTGTGTGTGAGGGTGAGGGGTTTGAAGGGGTACAGTGTGTGTGAGGGTGAGGGGTTTGAAGGGGTACAGTGTGTGTGAGGGTGGGGCTTTTGAAGGGGTACAATGTGTGTGAGGGTAGGGGATTTGAAGGGGTGCTGTGTACGTGAGGGTAGGGGTTTCGAAGGGGTACAATGTGTGTGAGGGAAGGAATTTAAAGGAGTACTGTGTACGTGAGGGTGGGGGTTTCGAAGGGATACAATATGTGTGAGGGTAGGGGTTTTGAAAGGGTACAGTGTGTGTGAGGGTGGGGGTTTTGAAGTGGTACAGTGTGTGTGAGGGTGGGGCTTTTGAAGGGGTACAGTGTGTGTGAGGGTGGGGGTTTTGAAGTGGTACAGTGTGTGTGAGGGTGGGGCTTTTGAAGGGGTACAGTGTGTGTGAGGGTGGGCGTTTTGAAGGGGGACAGTGTTTGTGAGGGTGGGAATTTTGAAGGGGTACAGTGTTTGTGAGGGTGGGGATTTTGAAGTGGTACAGTGTGTGTGAAGTTGAGGGGTTTGAAGGGGTACAGTGTGTGTGAGGGTGAGGGGTTTGAAGGGGTACAGTGTGGTGTGAGAGTGAGGGTTTTGAAGGGGTACAGTGTGTGTGAGATGGTCTGGGTTATGAAGGGGTACAGTGTGTGAGGGTGGGGGTTTTGAAGGGATACAGCATGTGTGAGGGTAGGGGTTTTGAAGGGGTACAGTGTGTGTGAGGGTAGGGGTTTTGAAGGTGTACAATGTGTGTGAGGGTGAGGGTTTTGAAGGGGTACAGTGTGTGTGAGGGTGAGGGTTTTGAAGGGGTACAGTGTGTGTGAGGGTAGAGGTTTTGAAGGGGTACAGTGTGTGTGAGGGTAGGGGTTTTGAAGGTGAACAATGTGTGTGAGGGTAGGGATTTGAAGGGGTACAGTGTGTGTGAGGGTGAGGGTTTTGAAGGGGTACAGTGTGTGTGAGGGTGAGGGGTTTGAAGGGATACAGTGTGTGTGAGGGTGAGGGATTTGAAGGGATATAAAGTGTTTGTGAGGCTGAGGGTTTTGAATGGATACAATGTGTGTGATGGTAGGGGTTTTGAAGCGGTACAGTGTGTGTGAGGGTGGGGGTTTTGAAGGGGTACAATGTGTGTGAGGGTAGGGGATTTGAAGGGGTACTGTGTACGTGAGGGTAGGGGTTTCGAAGGGGTACAATGTGTGTGAGGGTAGGTGTTTTGAAAGGGTGCAGTGTGTGTGAGGGTAGTGGATATGAAGTGGTACAGTGTGTGAGGGTGGGGCGTTTGAAGGGGTACAGTGTGTGTGAGGGTAGGGGTATTGAAGGGGTACAATGTGTGTGAGGGTGGGGGTTTTGAAAGGGTACAATGTATGTGAGGGTAGGGGATTTGAAGGAGTACTGTGTATGCGAGGGTGGGGGTTTCGAAGGGGTACAATATGTGTGAGGATAGGGGTTTTGAAAGGGTACAGTGTGTGTGAGGGTAGGGGTTTTGAAGTGGTACAGTGTGTGTGAGGGAAGGAATTTGAAGGAGTACTGTGTACGTGAGGGTGGGGGTTTCGAAGGGGTACAATATGTGTGAGGGTAGGGGTTTTGAAAGGGTACAGTGTGTGTGAGGGTAGGGGTTTTGAAGTGGTACAGTGTGTGTGAGGGAAGGAATTTGAAGGAGTACTGTGTACGTGAGGGTGAGGGTTTTGAAGGGGTACAGTGTGTGTGAGGGTGAGGATTTGAAGGGGTACAGTGTGTGTGAGGTAGGGGTTTTGAAGGGGTACAGTGTGTGTGAGGGTGAGGGGTTTGAAGGGGTACAGTGTGTGTGAGGGTGAGGGTTTTGAAGGGATACAGTGTGTGTGAGGGTGAGGGTTTTGAAGGGGTACAGTGTGTGTGAGGCTAGGGGTTTTGAAGGGGTACAGTGTGTGTGAGGGTGAGGGGTTTGAAGGGGTACAGTGTGTGTGAGGGAAGGAATTTGAAGGAGTACTGTGTACGTGATGGTGGGGGTTTCGAAGGGGTACAATATGTGTGAGGGTAGGGGTTTTGAAAGGGTACAGTGTGTGTGAGGGTGGGAGTTTTGAAAGGGTATAGTGTGTGTGAGGGTGGGGGTTTTGAAGTGGTACAGTGTGTGTGAGGGTGGGGCTTTTGAAGGGGTACAGTGTGTGTGAGGGTGGGGGTTTTGAAGTGGTACAGTGTGTGTGAGGGTGGGGATTTTGAAGTGGTACAGTGTGTGTGAAGTTGAGGGGTTTGAAGGGGTACAGTGTGTGTGAGGGTGAGGGGTTTGAAGGGGTACAGTGTGGTGTGAGAGTGAGGGTTTTGAAGGGGTACAGTGTGTGTGAGATGGTCTGGGTTATGAAGGGGTACAGTGTGTGAGGGTGGGGGTTTTGAAGGGATACAGCATGTGTGAGGGTAGGGAATTTGAAGGGGTACAGTATGTGTGAGGGTAGAGGTTTTGAAGGGGTACAGTGTGTGTGAGGGTAGAGGTTTTGAAGGGGTACAATGTGTGTGAGGGTAGGGATTTGAAGGGGTACAGTGTGTGTGAGGGTGAGGGTTTTGAAGGGGTACAGTGTGTGTGAGGGTGAGGGATTTGAAGGGATACAGTGTGTGTGAGGGTGAGGGATTTGAAGGGATATAAAGTGTTTGTGAGGCTGAGGGTTTTGAATCGGTACAATGTGTGTGATGGTAGGGGTTTTGAAGGGGTACAGTGTGTGTGAGGGTGGGTGTTTTGAAGGGGTACAATGTGTGTGAGGGTAGGGGATTTGAAGGGGTACTGTGTACGTGAGGGTAGGGGTTTCGAAGGGGTACAGTGTGTGTGAGGATGAGGGGTTTGAAGTGGTACAGTGTGCGTGAGAGTAGGGATTTTGAAAGAGTACAGTGTGTGTGAGGGTAGGGGTTTTGAAGTGGTACAGTGTGTGTGAGGGTAGTGGATTTGAAGTGGTACAGTGTGTGTGAGGGTGGGAGTTTTGAAAGGGTACAGTGTGTGTGAGGGTGGGGCTTTTGAAGGGGTACAGTGTGTGTGAGGGTGGGGGTTTTGAAGTGGTACAGTGTGTGTGAGGGTGGGGCTTTTGAAGGGGTACAGTGTGTGTGAAGATGAGGGGTTTGAAGGGGTACAGTGTGTGTGAGATGGTCGGGGTTATGAAGGGGTGCAGTGTGTGAGGGTGGGGTTTTTGAAGGGATACAGTGTGTGTGAGGGTGGGGGCTTTGAAGGGGTACAGTGTGTGTGAGGGTGAGGGGTTTGAAGGGGTACAGTGTGTGTGAGAGGGTCAGGGTTTTTAAGGGGTACAGTGTGTGTAAGGGTGGGGGTTTTGAAGGGGTACAGTGTGGTGTGAGAGTGAGGGTTTTGAAGGGGTACAGTGTGTGTGAGAGGGTCGGGGTTTTGAAGGGGTACAGTGTGTGAGGGTGGGGGTTTTGAAGGGATACAGTGTGTGTGAGGGTGGGGGCTTTGAAGGGGTACAGTGTGCGTGAGCGTAGGGATTTTGAAAGGGTACAGTGTGTATGAGGGTAGGGAATTTGAAGGGGTACTGTGTGTGTGAGGGTAGAGGTTTTGAAGGGGTACAGTGTGTGTGAGGGTGGGGGTTTTGAAGGGGTACAATGTGTGTGAGGGTAGGGATTTGAAGGTGTACAGTGTGTGTGAGGGTGAGGGTTTTGAAGGGGTACAGTGTGTGTGAGGGTGAGGATTTGAAGGGGTACAGTGTGTGTGAGGGTGAGGGTTTTGAAGGGGTACAGTGTGTCTGAGGCTAGGGGTTTTGAAGGGGTACAGTGTGTGTGAGGGTGAGGGGTTTGAAGGGGTACAGTGTGTGTGAGGGTGAGGGGTTTGAAGGGGTACAGTGTGTGTGAGGGTGGGGCTTTTGAAGGGGTACAATGTGTGTGAGGGTAGGGGATTTGAAGGGGTGCTGTGTACGTGAGGGTAGGGGTTTCGAAGGGGTACAATGTGTGTGAGGGTAGGGGTTTTGAAAGGGTACAGTGTGTGTGAGGGTAGTGGATTTGAAGTGGTACAGTGTGTGAGGGTGGGGCGTTTGAAGGGGTACAGTGTGTGTGAGGGTAGGGGTATTGAAGGGGTACAATGTGTGTGAGGGTAGGGGATTTGAAGGGGTACTGTGTGTGTGAGGGTGGGGGTTTTGAAAGGGTACAATGTGTGTGAGGGTAGGGGATTTGAAGGAGTACTGTGTACGCGAGGGTGGGGGTTTCGAAGGGGTACAAAATGTGTGAGGGTAGGGGTTTTGAATGGGTACAGTGTGTGTGAGGGTAGGGGTTTTGAAGTGGTACAGTGTGTGTGAGGGTAGTGGATTTGAAGTGGTACAGTGTGTGTGAGGGTGGGGGTTTTGAAGTGGTACAGTGTGTGTGAGGGTTGGGCTTTTGAAGGGGTACAGTGTGTGTGAGGGTGGGGGTTTTGAAGTGGTACAGTGTGGGTGAGGTTGGGGCTTTTGAAGGGGTACAGTGTGTGTGAGGGTGGGGGTTTTGAAGTGGTACAGTGTGTGTGAGGGTTGGGCTTTTGAAGGGGTACAGTGTGTGTGAAGATGAGGGGTTTGAAGGGGTACAGTGTGTGTGAGGGTGGGGGCTTTGAAGGGGTACAGTGGGTGTGAGGGTGAGGGGTTTGAAGGGGTACAGTGTGGTGTGAGAGTGAGGGTTTTGAAGGGGTACAGTGTGTGTGAGAGGGTCGGGGTTTTGAAGGGGTACAGTGTGTGAGGGTGGGGTTTTTGAAGGGATACAGTGTGTGTGAGGGTGGGGGCTTTGAAGGGGTACAGTGTGTGTGAGGGTGACGGGTTTGAAGGGGTACAGTGTGTGTGAGAGGGTCGGGGTTTTTAAGGGGTACAGTGTGTGTAAGGGTGGGGGTTTTGAAGGGGTACAGTGTAGTGTGAGAGTGAGGGTTTTGAAGGGGTACAGTGTGTGTGAGAGGGTCGGGGTTTTGAAGGGGTACAGTGTGTGAGGGTGGGGGTTTTGAAGGGATACAGTGTGTGTGAGGGTGGGGGCTTTGAAGGGGTACAGTGTGTGTGAGGGTGAGAGGTTTGAAGAGGCACAGTGTGTGTGAGGGTGAGGGTTTTGAAGGGGTACAGTGTGTGTGAGGGTGAGGGTCTTGAAGGGGTACAGTGTGTGTGAGGGTGGGGGTTTTGAAGGAGTACAGTGTGTGAGGGTAGGGGTTTTGAAGGGGTACAGTGTGTGTGAGGATGAGGGGTTTGAAGTGGTACAGTGTGCGTGAGAGTAGGGATTTTGAAAGAGTACAGTGTGTATGAGGGTAGGGAATTTGAAGGGGTACA
The DNA here is from genome assembly GCF_047496885.1 of Scyliorhinus torazame. NCBI lineage: Eukaryota > Metazoa > Chordata > Chondrichthyes > Carcharhiniformes > Scyliorhinidae > Scyliorhinus > Scyliorhinus torazame. Next base: position 118,221,742 of record NC_092724.1, on the reverse strand, counting down.
GTGTGTGTGAGGGTAGAGGTTTTGAAGGGGTACAATGTGTGTGAGGGTAGGGATTTGAAGGGGTACAGTGTGTGTGAGGGTAGGGGTTTTGAAGGGGTACAATGTGTGTGAGGGTAGGGATTTGAAGGGGTACAGTGTGTGTGAGGGTGAGGGTTTTGAAGGGGTACAGAGTGTGTGAGGGTGAGGATTTGAAGGGGTACAGTGTGTGTGAGGGTGAGGGTTTTGAAGGGGTACAGTGTGTGTGAGGCTAGGGGTTTTGAAGGGGTACAGTGTGTGTGAGGGTGAGGGGTTTGAAGGGGTACAGTGTGTGTGAGGGTGAGGGTTTTGAAGGGGTACAGTGTGTGTGAGGGTGAGGGTTTTGAAGGGGTACAGTGTGTGTGAGGCTAGGGGTTTTGAAGGGGTACAGTGTGTGTGAGGGTGAGGGGTTTGAAGGGGTACAGTGTGTGTGAGGGAAGGAATTTAAAGGAGTACTGTGTACGTGAGGGTGGGGGTTTCGAAGGGATACAATATGTGTGAGGGTAGGGGTTTTGAAAGGGTACAGTGTGTGTGAGGATGGGGGTTTTGAAGTGGTACAGTGTGTGTGAGGGTGGGGCTTTTGAAGGGGTACAGTGTGTGTGAGGGTGGGGGTTTTGAAGTGGTACAGTGTGTGTGAGGGTGGGGCTTTTGAAGGGGTACAGTGTGTGTGAGGGTGGGCGTTTTGAAGGGGGACAGTGTTTGTGAGGGTAGGGATTTTGAAGGGGTACAGTGTTTGTGAGGGTGGGGATTTTGAAGTGGTACAGTGTGTGTGAAGTTGAGGGGATTGAAGGGGTACAGTGTGTGTGAGGGTGAGGGGTTTGAAGGGGTACAGTGTGGTGTGAGAGTGAGGGTTTTGAAGGGGTACAGTGTGTGTGAGATGGTCTGGGTTATGAAGGGGTACAGTGTGTGAGGGTGGGGGTTTTGAAGGGATACAGCATGTGTGAGGGTAGGGGTTTTGAAGGGGTACAGTGTGTGTGAGGGTAGGGGTTTTGAAGGTATACAATGTGTGTGAGGGTGAGGGTTTTGAAGGGGTACAGTGTGTGTGAGGGTGAGGGTTTTGAAGGGGTACAGTGTGTGAGGGTAGAGGTTTTGAACGGGTACAGTGTGTGTGAGGGTAGGGGTTTTGAAGGTGAACAATGTGTGTGAGGGTAGGGATTTGAAGGGGTACAGTGTGTGTGAGGGTGAGGGTTTTGAAGGGGTACACTGTGTGTGAGGGTGAGGGGTTTGAAGGGATACAGTGTGTGTGAGGGTGAGGGATTTGAAGGGATATAAAGTGTTTGTGAGGCTGAGGGTTTTGAATGGATACAATGTGTGTGATGGTAGGGGTTTTGAAGGGGTACAGTGTGTGTGAGGGTGGGGGTTTTGAAGGGGTACAATGTGTGTGAGGGTAGGGGATTTGAAGGGGTACTGTGTACGTGAGGGTAGGGGTTTCGAAGGGGTACAATGTGTGTGAGGGTAGGTGTTTTGAAAGGGTGCAGTGTGTGTGAGGGTAGTGGATATGAAGTGGTACAGTGTGTGAGGGTGGGGCGTTTGAAGGGGTACAGTGTGTGTGAGGGTAGGGGTATTGAAGGGGTACAATGTGTGTGAGGGTGGGGGTTTTGAAAGGGTACAATGTATGTGAGGGTCGGGGATTTGAAGGAGTACTGTGTATGCGAGGGTGGGGGTTTCGAAGGGGTACAATATGTGTGAGGATAGGGGTTTTGAAAGGGTACAGTGTGTGTGAGGGTAGGGGTTTTGAAGTGGTACAGTGTGTGTGAGGGAAGGAATTTGAAGGAGTACTGTGTACGTGAGGGTGGGGGTTTCGAAGGGGTACAATATGTGTGAGGGTAGGGGTTTTGAAAGGGTACAGTGTGTGTGAGGGTAGGGGTTTTGAAGTGGTACAGTGTGTGTGAGGGAAGGAATTTGAAGGAGTACTGTGTGTGTGAGGGTAGAGGTTTTGAAGGGGTACAATGTGTGTGAGGGTAGGGATTTGAAGGGGTACAGTGTGTGTGAGGGTAGGGGTTTTGAAGGGGTACAATGTGTGTGAGGGTAGGGATTTGAAGGGGTACAGTGTGTGTGAGGGTGAGGGTTTTGAAGGGGTACAGAGTGTGTGAGGGTGAGGATTTGAAGGGGTACAGTGTGTGTGAGGGTGAGGGTTTTGAAGGGGTACAGTGTGTGTGAGGCTAGGGGTTTTGAAGGGGTACAGTGTGTGTGAGGGTGAGGGGTTTGAAGGGGTACAGTGTGTGTGAGGGTGAGGGTTTTGAAGGGGTACAGTGTGTGTGAGGGTGAGGGTTTTGAAGGGGTACAGTGTGTGTGAGGCTAGGGGTTTTGAAGGGGTACAGTGTGTGTGAGGGTGAGGGGTTTGAAGGGGTACAGTGTGTGTGAGGGAAGGAATTTAAAGGAGTACTGTGTACGTGAGGGTGGGGGTTTCGAAGGGATACAATATGTGTGAGGGTAGGGGTTTTGAAAGGGTACAGTGTGTGTGAGGGTGGGGGTTTTGAAGTGGTACAGTGTGTGTGAGGGTGGGGCTTTTGAAGGGGTACAGTGTGTGTGAGGGTGGGGGTTTTGAAGTGGTACAGTGTGTGTGAGGGTGGGGCTTTTGAAGGGGTACAGTGTGTGTGAGGGTGGGCGTTTTGAAGGGGGACAGTGTTTGTGAGGGTGGGGATTTTAAAGGGGTACAGTGTTTGTGAGGGTGGGGATTTTGAAGTGGTACAGTGTGTGTGAAGTTGAGGGGATTGAAGGGGTACAGTGTGTGTGAGGGTGAGGGGTTTGAAGGGGTACAGTGTGGTGTGAGAGTGAGGGTTTTGAAGGGGTACAGTGTGTGTGAGATGGTCTGGGTTATGAAGGGGTACAGTGTGTGAGGGTGGGGGTTTTGAAGGGATACAGCATGTGTGAGGGTAGGGGTTTTGAAGGGGTACAGTGTGTGTGAGGGTAGGGGTTTTGAAGGTGTACAATGTGTGTGAGGGTGAGGGTTTTGAAGGGGTACAGTGTGTGTGAGGGTGAGGGTTTTGAAGGGGTACAGTGTGTGTGAGGGTAGGGGTTTTGAAGGTGAACAATGTGTGTGAGGGTAGGGATTTGAAGGGGTACAGTGTGTGTGAGGGTGAGGGTTTTGAAGGGGTACAGTGTGTGTGAGGGTGAGGGGTTTGAAGGGATACAGTGTGTGTGAGGGTGAGGGATTTGAAGGGATATAAAGTGTTTGTGAGGCTGAGGGTTTTGAATGGATACAATGTGTGTGATGGTAGGGGTTTTGAAGGGGTACAGTGTGTGTGAGGGTGGGGGTTTTGAAGGGGTACAATGTGTGTGAGGGTAGGGGATTTGAAGGGGTACTGTGTACGTGAGGGTAGGGGTTTCGAAGGGGTACAATGTGTGTGAGGGTAGGTGTTTTGAAAGGGTGCAGTGTGTGTGAGGGTAGTGGATATGAAGTGGTACAGTGTGTGAGGGTGGGGCGTTTGAAGGGGTACAGTGTGTGTGAGGGTAGGGGTATTGAAGGGGTACAATGTGTGTGAGGGTGGGGGTTTTGAAAGGGTACAATGTATGTGAGGGTAGGGGATTTGAAGGAGTACTGTGTATGCGAGGGTGGGGGTTTCGAAGGGGTACAATATGTGTGAGGATAGGGGTTTTGAAAGGGTACAGTGTGTGTGAGGGTAGGGGTTTTGAAGTGGTACAGTGTGTGTGAGGGAAGGAATTTGAAGGAGTACTGTGTACGTGAGGGTGGGGGTTTCGAAGGGGTACAATATGTGTGAGGGTAGGGGTTTTGAAAGGGTACAGTGTGTGTGAGGGTAGGGGTTTTGAAGTGGTACAGTGTGTGTGAGGGAAGGAATTTGAAGGAGTACTGTGTACGTGAGGGTGAGGGTTTTGAAGGGGTACAGTGTGTGTGAGGGTGAGGATTTGAAGGGGTACAGTGTGTGTGAGGCTAGGGGTTTTGAAGGGGTACAGTGTGTGTGAGGGTGAGGGGTTTGAAGGGGTACAGTGTGTGTGAGGGTGAGGGTTTTGAAGGGATACAGTGTGTGTGAGGGTGAGGGTTTTGAAGGGGTACAGTGTGTGTGAGGCTAGGGGTTTTGAAGGGGTACAGTGTGTGTGAGGGTGAGGGGTTTGAAGGGGTACAGTGTGTGTGAGGGAAGGAATTTGAAGGAGTACTGTGTACGTGATGGTGGGGGTTTCGAAGGGGTACAATATGTGTGAGGGTAGGGGTTTTGAAAGGGTACAGTGTGTGTGAGGGTGGGAGTTTTGAAAGGGTACAGTGTGTGTGAGGGTGGGGGTTTTGAAGTGGTACAGTGTGTGTGAGGGTGGGGCTTTTGAAGGGGTACAGTGTGTGTGAGGGTGGGGGTTTTGAAGTGGTACAGTGTGTGTGAGGGTGGGGATTTTGAAGTGGTACAGTGTGTGTGAAGTTGAGGGGTTTGAAGGGGTACAGTGTGTGTGAGGGTGAGGGGTTTGAAGGGGTACAGTGTGGTGTGAGAGTGAGGGTTTTGAAGGGGTACAGTGTGAGTGAGATGGTCTGGGTAATGAAGGGGTACAGTGTGTGAGGGTGGGGGTTTTGAAGGGATACAGCATGTGTGAGGGTAGGGAATTTGAAGGGGTACAGTATGTGTGAGGGTAGAGGTTTTGAAGGGGTACAGTGTGTGTGAGGGTAGAGGTTTTGAAGGGGTACAGTGTGTGTGAGGGTGAGGGATTTGAAGGGATACAGTGTGTGTGAGGGTGAGGGATTTGAAGGGATATAAAGTGTTTGTGAGGCTGAGGGTTTTGAATCGGTACAATGTGTGTGATGGTAGGGGTTTTGAAGGGGTACAGTGTGTGTGAGGGTGGGTGTTTTGAAGGGGTACAATGTGTGTGAGGGTAGGGGATTTGAAGGGGTACTGTGTACGTGAGGGTAGGGGTTTCGAAGGGGTACAATGTGTGTGAGGGTAGGGGTTTTGAAAGTGTACAGTGTGTGTGAGGGTAGTGGATTTGAAGTTGTACAGTGTGTGAGGGTGGGGCGTTTGAAGGGGTACAGTGTGTGTGAGGGTAGGGGAATTGAAGGGGTACAATGTGTGTGAGGGTGGGGGTTTTGAAAGGGTACAATGTATGTGAGGGTAGGGGATTTGAAGGAGTACTGTGTACGCGTGGGTGGGGGTTTCAAAGGGGTACAATATGTGTGAGGGTAGGGGTTTTGAAAGGGTACAGTGTGTGTGAGGGTAGGGGTTTTGAAGTGGTACAGTGTGTGTGAGGGTAGTGGATTTGAAGTGGTACAGTGTGTGTGAGGGTGGGAGTTTTGAAAGGGTACAGTGTGTGTGAGGGTGGGGTTTTTGAAGTGGTACAGTGTGTGTGAGGGTGGGGCTTTTGAAGGGGTACAGTGTGTGTGAGGGTGGGGGTTTTGAAGTGGTACAGTGTGTGTGAGGGTGGGGCTTTTGAAGGGGTACAGTGTGTGTGAAGATGAGGGGTTTGAAGGGGTACAGTGTGTGTGAGGGTGGGGGCTTTGAAGGGGTACAGTGGGTGTGAGGGTGAGGGGTTTGAAGGGGTACAGTGTGGTGTGAGAGTGAGGGTTTTGAAGGGGTACAGTGTGTGTGAGATGGTCGGGGTTATGAAGGGGTACAGTGTGTGAGGGTGGGGTTTTTGAAGAGATACAGTGTGTGTGAGGGTGGGGGCTTTGAAGGGGTACAGTGTGTGTGAGGGTGAGGGGTTTGAAGGGGTACAGTGTGTGTGAGAGGGTCGGGGTTTTTAAGGGGTACAGTGTGTGTAAGGGTGGGGATTTTGAAGGGGTACAGTGTTTGTGAGGGTGGGGATTTTGAAGTGGTTCAGTGTGTGTGAAGTTGAGGGGTTTGAAGGGGTACAGTGTGTGTGAGGGTGGGGGCTTTGAAGGGGTACAGTGTGTGTGAGGGTGAGGGGTTTGAAGGGGTACAGTGTGTGGTGTGAGAGTGAGGGTTTTGAAGGGGAACAGTGTGTGTGAGATGGTCTGGGTTATGAAGGGGTACAGTGTGTGAGGGTGGGGGTTTTGAAGGGTACAGTGTGTTTGAGGGTAGGGGTTTTGAAGTGGTACAGTTGTTTGAGGGTGAGGTATTTGAAGGGGTGCAGTGCGATGTGTTGGGTACTCTGCTACACAGATGAACCAACACGGTTGCGAATGGTACAACTCAGTTTTATTACTAACATTTATTTACAGTGGTAAACTGGTTACTGAGGTTCGATCATAAAAGAATCTGTGGACCTATTCCTAATACTATCTTGTAGTGGCACTCAGCACATGGTGGATGTCTGAGTGGCTTGCTATGAGCTCTGTGCCCTGAGCTGTCTCCTGCTGGAATGCCCAGGAAGTGTCGTGTTCTCTGTTTTGTACTGTGTATGCTCTTGCCTGTGATTGGCTGTGGTGTTGTGTGTGTGTTGATTGGTCCGTTGATCTGTCCATCAGTATGTATGTATGTTTGTGCTATGATGTTTACCTGAATATCATGACAGTGTGTGTGAGGGTAGGGGATTTGAAGGGGTACAGTGTGTGTGAGAGTGAGGGATTTGAAGGGGTACAGTGTGTGTGAGGGTGAGGGATTTGAAGGGGTACAGTGTGTGTGAGGGTAGTGGATTTGAAGCGGTACAGTGTGTGTGCGGGTGGGAGTTTTGAAGGGGTACAGTGTGTGTGAGGGTAGGGGTTTTGAAGTGGTACAGTGTGTGCGGGTGGGGTTTTTGAAGGGATACAGTGTGTGTGAGGGTGAGGGATTTGAAGGGGCACAGTGTGTGTGAGGGTGAGGGATTTGAAGTGGTACAGTGTGTGTGAGGGTGAGGGATTTGAAGTGGTACAGTGTGTGTGAGGGTGAGGGATTTGAAGTGGTACAGTGTGTGTGAGGGTGGGGGTTTTGAAGGGGTACAGTGTATGTGAGGGTGGGGGTTTTGAAGGGGTCCAGTTATGTGATGGTGGGGGAATTCTGTAATCTGGAAAAGTAACTTTTGGGGTAATTGTTGGGGAAGAGATGATCTGATTTATTTATTGAAAATCCAAAAATTAAAATTAATTTATTAATTGTTCAGTCATAAGTGTTTAAAACAAACAAAAATACAATATTTATTTTGTAAACGTAATGATTTTCTGGGGATTGCCACAGTTCGCAGAAACTATTCACTTCAGATTTTGTGGATCTCTGGTGTTTCTCTGCAATAAACTGAAGGAATATGGGCCCTATCAAAAATCCAAAGTAAGAGAGCTGCCCGTGTTCACATGGGAGAATCATGCAATGATAAAACATGGAAGATGGCCATTCAGCCCATTCTTCTGGTGCTGGGTCCATGGTAGATCTAGCTAATTAATCCCACTACTCTGCACTTTCCTCTGAAAATGTTTTCCCCTCAAATATTTGTTCAATTCCCTGATGAGATTCTCCTCAAGTCTGCTTCCACCTCCATTTCAGACAGCGCTCTCCAGCTCACAACAACTCAAAGAACAAAGAACAAAGAAATGTACAGCACAGGAACAGGCCCTTCGGCCCTCCAAGCCCGTGCCGACCATACTGCCCGACTAAACTACAATCTTCTACACTTCCTGGGTCCGTATCCTTCTATTCCCATCCTATTCATATATTTGTCAAGATGCCCCTTAAATGTCCCTATCGTCCCTGCTTCCACTACCTCCTCCGGTAGTGAGTTCCAGGCACCCACTACCCTCTGCGTAAAAAACTTGCCTCGTACATCTACTCTAAACCTTGCCCCTCTCACCTTAAACCTATGCCCCCTAGTAATTGACTCCTCTACCCCGGGGAAAAGCCTCTGACTATCCACTCTGTCTATGCCCCTCATAATTTTGTATACCTCTATCAGGTCGCCCCTCAACCTCCTTCGTTCCAGTGAGAACAAACCGAGTTTATTCAATCGCTCCTCATAGCTTATGCCCTCCATACCAGGCAACATTCTGGTAAATCTCTTCTGCACCCTCTCTAAAGCCTCCACATCCTTCTGGTAGTGTGGCGACCAGAATTGAACACTATACTCCAAGTGTGGCCTAACTAAGGTTCTATACAGCTGCAACATGACTTGCCAATTCTTATACTCAATGCCCCGGCCAATGAAGGCAAGCATGCCGTATGCCTTCTTGACTACCTTCTCCACCTGTGTTGCCCCTTTCAATGACCTGTGGACCTGTACTCCTAGATCTCTTTGACTTTCAATACTCTTGAGGGTTCTACCATTCACTGTATATTCCCTACCTGCATTAGCCCTTCCAAAATGCATTACCTCACATTTGTCCGGATTAAACTCCATCTGCCATCTCTCCGCCCAAGTCTCCAGACAATCTAAATCCTGCTGTATCCTCTGACAGTCCTCATCGCTATCCGCAATTCCACCAACCTTTGTGTCGTCTGCAAACTTACTAATCAGACCAGTTACATTTTCCTCCAAATCATTTATATATACTACAAACAGCAAAGGTCCCAACACTGATCCCTGTGGAACACCACTGGTCACAGCCCTCCAATTAGAAAAGCATCCCTCCATTGCTACCCTCTGCCTTCTATGGCCTAGCCAGTTCTGTATCCACCTTGCCAGTTCACCCCTGATCCCGTGTGACTTCACCTTTTGTACTAGTCTACCATGAGGGACCTTGTCAAAGGCCTTACTGAAGTCCATATAGACAACATCTACTGCCCTACCTGCATCAATCATCTTAGTGACCTCCTCGAAAAACTCTATCAAGTTAGTGAGACACGACCTCCCCTTCACAAAACCGTGCTGCCTCTCACTAATACGTCCATTTGCTTCCAAATGGGAGTAGATCCTGTCTCGAAGAATTCTCTCCAGTAATTTCCCTACCACTGAAGTAAGGCTCACCGGCCTGTAGTTCCCGGGATTATCCTTGCTACCCTTCTTAAACAGAGGAACAACATTGGCTATTCCCCAGTCCTCCGGGACATCCCCTGAAGACAGCGAGGATCCAAAGATTTCTGTCAAGGCCTCAGCAATTTCCTCTCCAGCCTCCTTCAGTATTCTGGGGTAGATCCCATCAGGCCCTGGGGAATTATCTACCTTAATATTTTTTAAGACACCCAACACCTCGTCTTTTTGGATCACAATGTGACCCAGGCTATCTACACCCCCTTCTCCAGACTCAACATCTACCAATTCCTTCTCTTTGGTGAATACTGATGCAAAGTATTCATTTAGTACCTCGCCCATTTCCTCTGGCTCCACACATAGATTCCCTTGCCTATCCTTCAGTGGGCCAACCCTTTCCCTGGCTACCCTCTTGCTTTTTATGTACGTGTAAAAAGCCTTGGGATTTTCCTTAACCCTATTTGCCAATGACTTTTCATGACCCCTTCTAGCCCTCCTGACTCCTTGCTTAAGTTCCTTCCTACTTTCCTTATATGCCACACAGGCTTCATCTGTTCCCAGCCTTTTAGCCCTGACAAATGCCTCCTTTTTCTTTTTGACGAGGCCTACAATATCACTCGTCATCCAAGGTTCCCGAAAATTGCCGTATTTATCTTTCTTCCTCACAGGAACATGCCTGTCCTGTATTCCTTTCAACTGACACTTGAAAGCCTCCCACATGCCAGATGTTGATTTGCCCTCAAACATCCGCCCCCAATCTATGTTCTTCAGTTCCCGCCTAATATTGTTATAATTAGCCTTCCCCCAATTTAGCACATTCATTCTCGGACCACTCTTATCCTTGTCCACCAGTACTTTAAAACTTACTGAATTGTGGTCACTGTTACCGAAATGCTCCCCTACTGAAACATCTACCACCTGGCCGGGCTCATTCCCCAATACCAGGTCCAGTACCGCCCCTTCCCTAGTTGGACTGTTTACATATTGTTTTAAGAAGCCCTCCTGGATGCTCCTTACAAACTCCGCCCCGTCTAAGCCCCTGGCACTAAGTGAGTCCCAGTCAATATTGGGGAAGTTGAAGTCTCCCATCACCACAACCCTGTTGTTTTTACTCTTTTCCAAAATCTGTCTACCTATCTGCTCCTCTATCTCCCGCTGGCTGTTGGGAGGCCTGTAGTATACCCCCAACATTGTGACTGCACCCTTCTTATTCCTGATCTCTACCCATATAGCCTCACTGCCCTCTGAGGTGTCCTTTCGCAGTATAGCTGTGATATTCTCCCGAACAAGTAGCGCAACTCCGCCTCCCCTCGCCGCATCAAAAATGTTTCCTCAAGTCACCTTTGGTTCGTTTGCCAATCACATTCAATCTTGTTACCCTGGTGCCACTGTCAATAGTTTCTCCTCATTAACTCAATCAAAACCTCTCATGATTTTGATCATTTTTATTAAAACCCCCTCACACCTTCTCTGCTCCAAGGAGAAAACCCCAGTTTCTCAAGTCTCTCATATCGCTCAAGTCCCTCAATCCTGATACCATTCTAGTAAATCTCTTCTGCGGCCTCCCTTAAGGCTTCAACATCCTTTCTGAAGTGCAGTGCCCAGATTTTGACAAAATACTCTAGCTGAGGCCTAACCAGTGTTGTATAAAGGTTTAACTTGTCTTCCTCGCGTTTGCAATCCGTTCCTGTATTAATGAAGGGCTGCGAGCATCACTGACTCGGCCGGCATTTGTTTTGCAATTGGCCCCTTGAGAAGGTGGTGGCGAGCCACCTTCTTGAACCACTGCAGTCCATGTGGAGTTGGCGCAGCCACAGTGCTGTTAGGGAGGGAGTCCCAGGAGTTTGACTCCAGCGACTGTGCAGGAACGGCCGATATATTTCCAAGTCAGGGTGACGGGTCTATTCCAGGATGCCGACAACTTGACCAAGGCGGAAGGGAGGAAGGGGGAAATAAATTCCAGAGGAAAATGGAGGGAAGATGCTGCCTGATGTGGGTTGGCAAGATTGGCAAAGTGCCAGCCAGCTCTTGCCAGGGAAAGAGGACAAACAGATTTTGCGGCGCAAGTCCCAATAACTAATCTCAAGGATTTGACTGAAAATAATGACACCGCACAACATCAAAAACCTTTGCTGTAATTTTCCAGGAGGCTCCTCCTTTACAGAAAGGAGGGGGAAAAACAACTGAAGAGAAATGGTGCTTGAATGGAATGTCTTTGTACTGGCGCCCTTTGAACTCAGCACCTAGCAACTGAACTCTCAGGGACAGGGAGTGCCGCATAGGTGCTGCGTTGCTGGGAAGTTCAGAGTCAATTTTCAGTGAAGTGAATTAAGAACAATCCCAATCTGTCTTTATCTAAAGGAGCCCATAATCTGGTTGGCACTGCAGTGCAGGACTGAGGGAACGCTGCGTTGTCAGAGGTGCCACCTTGAAGATGCTGAGGGATCGTCAGCCTTCTCCGTGGAGTCTGAGGGTACCGTTCAAACTGAATTAGGGGGAAGTTCTCCCGAATGGACCTGCCCATATTTATCCTTCAACTAATATCACCAAAAGAAAAATCTGGTTGTTGTCTGTGGGATCTCGCTGTGCGCAAATTGACAACCATGTTTCCTACATTACAGCAGTGACTCTGCTTCAAAAGTAATCGTTGGCTGTAAAGCACTTTGGGATGTCCTGAGGTGGTGACAGGCACTATAGAAATGCAACCCGGTCTTGCTTTTTAGCGTCACGTCACGTGAGCTCCAGGGTGGTCACTCGGTCCTTTATTCCGGGAAAAACAGTTGGAACTGCAGAAAAGGAACAAACTCTGGCAAAAGCCAAGGAATCCCACGCATCAAACACAGAATTGAAGTTCACTCCAATCTCAGTCAGTGACCCCTGTCAGCGTGGATTGTGAAATCTCCTTGTTGTCTCTGAGCCTGAACACGTTGCTCTATCGCTGTGTCTATTGATGAAACGAGCTTGCAGACGTGGCGCAATAAACACAGGGGTGATCTCAGTTTTATGCTTTGTGATGTCTCAATATGGGGAAGGGGCTACAGGGTATTAGACAGCAACGGGTTAGGCTTTGGCTGGGGCTGTTTGGGAGCACTGGGGTGGGCATTGGGAGCCTTATCAGCAGATGCAACATCATGGGGATGGGGATGGGGGTGGGGGGGGGAGAAGGGCCGAGAGCGTTCCAGGTTTCCACTAGTTTTTGAAAAGGTACTCTGTCAGAGATTTCATCACTGAACAGCTTAGATCTAAACTTTATGTCCTTTTGTTCATATTCTCTCATCCATGTTGTACCTTCACCCGGAGGATTTGCTCAGGAGTGAAGAGGGAGCTTTACTCTGTATCTAACCTCGTGCTGTACCAACCCCGGGATGTTTGATGGGGACAGTGTAGAGGGAGATTTACTCTGTATCTAACCCTGTGCTGCACCAGCCCCGATAGGGTTTGATGGGGACAGTACAGAGGGCGCTTTACTCGGTATCTGTCCTGGGAATGTTTGATTGGGACAGTGTAGAGGGAGCCTTACTCTGTATCTAACCCTGTGCTGTACCTATCCTGGGAGTGTTTGATGGGGACAGTGTAGAGGGAGATTTACTCTGTATCTAACCCTGTACTGTACCTATCCTGGGAGTGTTTGATTGGGACAGTGTAGAGGGAGATTTATTCTGTATCTAACCCTGTACTGTACCTATCCTGGGAGTGTTTGATTGGGACAGTGTAGAGGGAGCCTTACTCTGTATCTAACCCTGTACTGTACCTATCCTGGGAGTGTTTGATGGGGACAGTGTAGAGGGAGATTTACTCTGTATCTAACCCTGTACTGTACCTATCCTGGGAGTGTTTGATTGGGACAGTGTAGAGGGAGCCTTACTCTGTATCTAACCCTGTGCTGTACCTATCCTGGGAGTGTTTGATGGGGACAGTGTAGAGGGAGATTTACTCTGTATCTAACCCTGTACTGTACCTATCCTGGGAGTGTTTGATTGGGACAGTGTAGAGGGAGATTTACTCTGTATCTAACCCTGTACTGTACCTATCCTGGGAGTGTTTGATGGGGACAGTGTAGAGGGAGATTTACTCTGTATCTAACCCTGTACTGTACCTATCCTGGGAGTGTTTGATGGGGACAGTGTAGAGGGAGATTTACTCTGTATCTAACCCTGTACTGTACCTATCCTGGGAGTGTTTGATTGGGACAGTGTAGAGGGAGATTTACTCTGTATCTAACCCTGTACTGTACCTATCCTGGGAGTGTTTGATTGGGACAGTGTAGAGGGAGCCTTACTCTGTATCTAACCCTGTACTGTACCTATCCTGGGAGTGTTTGATGGGGACAGTGTAGAGGGAGATTTACTCTCTATCTAACCCTGTACTGTACCTATACTGGGAGTGTTTGATGGGGACAGTGTAGAGGGAGCCTTACTCTGTATCTAACCCTGTACTGTACCTATCCTGGGAGTGTTTGATGGGGACAGTGTAGAGGGAGATTTACTCTGTATCTAACCCTGTACTGTACCTATACTGGGAGTGTTTGATGGGGACAGTGTAGAGGGAGATTTACTCTGTATCTAACCCTGTACTGTACCTATACTGGGAGTGTTTGATGGGGACAGTGTAGCGGGAGGTTTACTCTGTATCTAACCCTGTCCTGTACCTGTCCTGAGAGTGTTTGATGGGGACAGTGTAGAGGGAAATTTGTTCTGTATCTAACTCCATGCTGTACCAGCCCTGGGAATGTTTGCTCGGGACAGTGTAAAGGGAGTTTTACTCTGTATCTAACCCCATGCTGTATCTCGCTTGGGAGTATTTGATTGGACGGAGTAGCCGGAGCTTTACTCCTTGTATGACCTGTACTGCGCCTGTATTTTACCCTGTAATCAGATATTTGTGATGTTATATAGAATTACATGGAACAACAATGAATATACAAAATTAGACTATTGGGACCAGCTTGGGTGTTTATGCTGAACATGTGGCTACATCTACCAGATTTCATCGACCCCAATCAGCACGATTCCTATTCTTTTCTTCTCACATGTTTATCTAGTCGGTTCTTAAATACATCGGCAGATTTCATTTCAGTTGTTCCCTGTGGCAGCAAGTTCCACATACACTCTCTGGGGTAGAGAAAATTCTCCAAAATTTCCCATTGGATTTAGTTTTGATTCATTTGTGGGACATTAGCATCACTGACTGGGTTAGCATTTATTGTCCCAGAGATGGGTAAACTGCCTTCTTGAACTGCTGCAGTCCAAGTTGTGACAAACATCTCTCTCGTTCAGGGTTCTTCTTAATTTGTTAAAGAGGTCATGCTCAGTTCTGTGAAGGTTAGAGTTGTAAAGGGTTAGGTAACTAAACTGCCGGCCTGTAGAGATTGTCAAAACATCTCAAGAAACAGCAGTTCAGTAGTTAACAGAGTCAGAGTAGGAGAGGGAGCTATTAAACAGCAGGTGGGCTTCCTTAGTTGGAGGCCTCGTGGGCAGAATCTTACCAGAATTTGGTAATGTAACAGACTCAGACAGAAAATTGGGGTGTGAATCTTTGTTTGCACAGACCAGTTTCCCCGGGGACTCTTGAGCCTCTTAGACAAAAAAAGTGTGAGGATAGTTTGCACCATCACTGGCAGGGCCTTATAGAGTCAGGAACAAGCTTCATAGAGATTGGGGCGCCATCTTTAAAGATGGTATCCCGATCAGTGCTGCTGCCTAATTGCACCCATCACAGAGGTACTGGGTCTTCCCCTCCCCAACAATCCTCACTGGCATTCTGCTCCATCCCCTCCCTCCAACAATTCTGGACAGGATTCCACTCCCCTTGCCAACACCCCTCGCCCACAGTGGGCGCTGAAACCCCCCCACCAACACCGCAGAAATATAGCTGGCACCCCCCCCCCCCCCGCACCACCCATCAATGCCCCCCTGCCATGGGGTTCTCACTAGACCCCGCTCCTGACACTGTCCCCTGGCACAGGTTGGCACTGCCGAGTTGTCACTGCCAACCTGTGTTAGGGGGCAGTGCTTGGACACTGCCCGGGCATGGCTATCTACCTCCCCCCCCTGCCCCATCCTGGGGGCGGGGGGGGGTGCTAAACGTACTTCTGCGCCCCAGAAGGATCGCCTCGACTGCCTCATGCCTGGCCAAACCCGTTGTAAACCTCGCCATGTGAATATTTAGTGAGGGGGGGGGGGATCATTTGGCGGGGGGCCGCTAATAATATTTAAATCCATTCAAATGCATTAAAATGAGGTGGGCATGAATCTCGTGATGTCGCAGGTGAGGAGCGGGGAAAATCGGGAAATGCGAGCTCTCTGGCGAGAATTGCGTTTCCTGATTCTCATAAGATTTTCTGCCCAAGTCGCTGCTCCTGCGGCAAATGCGGGCTCAAGATCGTGCCCGATGTCATGACTGCTTGCAGAGAAGTGCAGCCCAGAGAAATTGTTGTTTTGGGAATTAGAGCTAAATTAGTTTAAAAACATTCAGTGAACCCTGAAAGGCTATGTCATCATGAAGATAGGTGGAGTTTACAAAGGTTTACGGTTTCAATGTATCTGTGTCTTTGCTGGGAAAGAGAGTCTTCTCCAGCAGAGGAAGAAGCTGGATACCAAAAAGTTGCTGCTGTTTGCAGGGTTCAGGCAGTTAGGGCTCAGAGAAGCCCTTGGAGCCAATTGGTACAGTTGAGGGCAGGTTGCAGTTTGGACCTTGTGTGGTTTGCAGCTCTGAGGGAAGACCTCAGAGCTATACAGCTCATTGCAGGTGGGAGACTAGAATTCAGAGAAATCCAGTGGCCGTGCCAGCTTAGTGAAGCTAGCAGTCATGAAAGAGTTAGTAATGTGCCCAAAATTGGAGGCTGTTTTCAGCTTAGTGAATTCCATGGGATGCTCTCTCAGGAGAAGCGACTGAAGCAAGGGGAGCTGAGCAGTCTGAGTCGCAGCAGCATTTGAGGGAATTCAGAGGCTAAATCTTCAAAAGTCTAGAGTTGAAATCCAGCGTGAGGTAGGCAGAGGCTAATGAGATTTTTGACTTACTGTGGTCTCTGACATCTACATGGTTTGCTCAGGAATCTGTGGAATCTGCCTTGGTCACATCTGCCATTTAATGTGCAATGTGGTGTTTTCAACCACAGTTTACCTGTTAATTAACTTTTATCTCATGTTAATTCTTAATGTTAGTGTATGAGATAGATATTGTTAATTGTTTTACTTTTCGGACTTTGTATAGTAAAGTTTATTTTGTTTGTTCAAAACCGTGGAATCTTGTGGCTTTATTCTCTGAGTAACTGGGATTTCAAATAGTGACACCAAGGGCAATAGCATGGCCAATCGACCTGATCTGCATATCTTTGGACTGTGGGAGGAAACTGGTGCGCCTGGAGGAAACCCACGCAGAGATGGGGAGAATGTGCAGACTCCGCACAGTCACCCAAGGCCAGAATCAAACTTGCGTCCCTGCTGCTGTGAAGCAGTGGTGCTAACCACTGTGCTGTGCCAAAGAACAAGGACACCCAGGTCCCTTTGGACACAGGTACACTCCAACCTCTCATCAATTAAGAAATACTCTGCTTTCTTGTGAGTCACTTTGGTAGAAAAAACTTCACACTTATTCACATTATCTGCCAAGATACCACCTGCCGTTTCTGCCATCTCCTGGACACATGATCATCATGAGGAAACAGAGGTCAGCAGTGAGGCAAATGCAAGGACAGGTGGTGTTACCATGCGGGCTGACACGCACAGCCTTAAGAACTAGGAATTCAAATACTCGCTTTGTCTTACATACATACGAACATACAAAATAGAAGTAGGCCGTTTGGCCCCTTGAGCCTGCTCTGCCATTCAATAAGATCATGGCTAATCTATTTGTGATTCGAATTTCACATTCCCATCTACCCAGACAACACCTGATTCCCTTACCCAACAAGAATTTATCCACATCCGACTTAAAAATGTTCAGTGACCCCGCCTTCAGAGGCAAATTTCCAACGTCAAACTACCCCCAGAGAAAGAAATTCTCCTCATCTCTGTCGTAAAACAGTGCCCCCTAGTTCTGCATGTTCCCACAAGAGGAAAGATCCTTTCCACGCCCACCTCATCAAGATCATTCAGTATCTAGAATATACTTCAATCAATTCACCCCTCACTCTTCAAAACTCCACGCAAACTAGCCCAATCTGTCTAACGTTTCCTCATTGGACAACTCACATATTCCAGGTATCAATCTAATAAACCTCCTCTGAACTGCCTCCAATGCATTTACATCCTTCCTTAAATACGAAGACCAAAACTGCACACGGTATTGGGGACCAGTGATCTCACCAAAGTCCTGTATAACTCAAGCATTAGATCCTTACTTTTATGTTCAATTCCAACAGACCAAGACATAAAGATTCCCATGGAGACTGAACTACTTGGAGGAGAGCATTCGAAAAACATTTACTTGGAGGAACCCTGAATGATCTTTCATTTAAGGGATTTTGTGCATTAATTGCCCATCCTGAGTTGCCCTGAGAATGTGGTGGATCTGGTAGCAGTTTAATCGAGTGATTGGCTTGCTAGGCTATTTCATAGAACACGTAGGAGTCAACCACATGCAGGTCAGACTGGGTAAGGAGGACAGAGTTCCTTCCCTAAAGGACATTACTGAACCCGTTGGTTCTTATTGCAATTCAGCAGTTTCACAGTCATTGTTACCGATCCCAACTTTTTAGTTCCAGATTTTTTTAAAATTGTATTCAAATTCACAAATTGTTGTGGTTGGATTTGACCTCACATCCCCTGGTTCACTAGTCCAGAACACAGTGTTCAGTAACATTCGCAATTAGGGTGGCCATTCATCCAGGTTTAGACTGGACAGGTCTATTTTCAGCTTCTCTGCTTCCAGTCTGGTACTGGATGCCTTAATGTCAGATACTTTATTTTGAGGTTACTAACAATGCCCAGATCCACAGAGACTCGGTCCCAGACCGCCTTGTTGGCCCCAATTGATGGGTTTGCATAAATGGATGCCACCTGGTCACAGCCCCAGCCCTGTGCCCAACTGGCAAAGTAATGGACTCCCCAGCAAGGGCACCATTCTGGGAGGCTTCCTGACAGGCTACTCTTTTCTGGGGGGCTTCCTCACATCGGTCTCTTTTCTGGGGGCTTTGTGAGGGGGGGCGTCCCCCTATTTAGGGGGACTGGCCAAAACTGGACGGCCGCTCAGCCCATTGGGGCCTGGAGAATCGTCAGGGGATGGGGGGACCGCTGTCAACGGCCCCCAACCAGCGTGGCAGGAATCCCGCTGCTGTCCGAAAAACGGCACCAGAGAATAGGGAAGCCGGCGTCAGGGCGGGATTCGCGCCTCCCCCCGGGGATTCTCCGACCCGGCGGGGGGGGTCGGCGAATCCCGGCAAATATTCGAGATGTTGTCTGACCAATGACCTGTATAATGAGGTAAAACCTCCCCACTTTTGTATTCAATTCCCCTCACAATAAATGATAACGTTCTATTAGCTGTCCTAATTACTTGCTGCACCCGCATACTAACCTTTTGGGATTCATGCACTAGGGCACCCAAATGCCTCCGCATCTCAGAGCTCAGCAATCTCTCACCATTTAGATAAGCTTCTTTTTTATTCTTCCTGCTAAAATGGACAATTTCACACTTCCCCACATTATACTCAACTTGCCAGATCGTTTCCCACTCGCCTAGCCTAGCTATATCCTTTTGCAGATTCCTTATGTCATCTTCACAATTTACTTTCCTACCTATCTTCGTGTCATCAGCAAACTTAGCAACCACCCCTTCAGTTCCTTCATCCAAGTCATTTATAGAAATTGTAAAGAGTTGAGGCCTCAGCACTGACCCCTGTGGCACACCACATCCTGCCAACCAGAAAAAGACCCATTGATGCCTGTTAGCTAGCCAATCTTCTATCCCTGGAACAATGAGCTTTTGTTTTCGGCTAAGCGGAGACATCAGCCAACCAGGAAGGCAAAAAAAAAACCCTCTGCTCTCCTTACTCTACTCGTGAAGGATTACACGACCATTGTCAGCTGCAGTTTATTCCAGCAGCTCAGTGCGTTTCTGAGGAGCAGTCCCAGGAAATAAAGGGTGTTAGTTCCAGTTTATTTAATATGCAACACTGTGGGATTTGGAACGGGAGAAGACCAAGAGTATGAAGCTTCAGGAGTTGATTCCGGACAATGGTTTAGCTCACAACAAAAAGCAACTCGAGGTTAATCCACACAATACCTGCAATACAGAGAAATTTCTGGAACCTTCATATTGTCCAGGCTCAGAGTCAGAACTGCACACTGCAGATTTTGGAAATTCACCATGTTTACTGACACAGGCTGTTGGCAATTAATACACTGAATTAACTCGATGACTGCCTGCAACAGGGGGTGAAGGGCTTTATCCTGCACCCTGCTCAAGGGAGCCTCCCCCCCCACCGAGCATCCCCATCCCCAAAGGCGCTGATTCACGCCACAGGATAGGATTGGGAAACTCGGAGAGACATCGCTAAGGTTACAGAGAGTTCATATTATGGGCCATCACAGGGACCAGACTCCACCCTCAGCCGACACCCACATTTTCAGCAGCGGTCTGGGGAGTGCAATAGGGTGAAAAACCCTGAGAATGTTTCCTCTTCAGTTCAGAGGTACTGAGACTGAAATTCCAACTGAGAGAGAGAGCTCAGAATTGACCTACCTGCTGTGAGGTCTGTGTCTCCGAGCACCAGTATGTCGGTGTCTGTTTGCCCATATGTGGGTGTGTGTATTATGCCTGTTAGTGTGTGTGTACATATGTGTGGGTTCATATCTGTGTGTGTGTATATGCACCTGTGTGCCTGCGTGTGTTGGTGTATCTGTGTGTGTGATTATTTGTATCTGTGTGTGTATGCGTAGGTGTCTGTGTGCCTGTATGTCTCTGTGAGGGGGGGTGGTCTGTGTATCTGTAGGGTATGTGTAGTGGGGCGGGGTTGTATGAGTGTGTTGATGCGTGTGTGTGTATCTGTGGGGTATATCAGTGTATGAGTGTGTATATCTGAGGGGTATATGTGTGTATGTGTATATCTAGAGGGCTATATCAGTGTGTGTGTGTCTATGGATTTATGTGTGTGTGTGTATCTGTGAGGTATATCAGTGTGTGAGTGTGTATATCTATGCGGCATATCATTTTGTGTGTATATAATCTGTGGGGTATATAGTGTGTGTATGTATGTGTGTGTATATACCTGTGGAGGTATATCAGTGTATGTGTATATAATAATAATCTTTATGGTGGCACGCTGCACAGTGGTTAGCACTGCTGCCTACAGCGTTGAGGATCTGGTTCGAATCCCAGCCCTGGGTCACTGTTCGTGTGGAGTTTGCACATTCTCCCCATGTCTGTGTGGGTTTCACCCCCACAACCCAAAGCTGTGCAAGATAGATGGACTGACCACGCTAAATTGCCCCGTAATTGGAAAAAAAAAGATAATAATTGGGTACTCTAATTTTTTTTAAAAAAAATCTTTATTGGTCGACTTACATTAACACTCAAACAAAGGGCGGGATTCTCTCAGCCAGAGACTTGTGGGAGGAAACCGGAGCACCTGGAGGAAACCCATGCAAACACGGGGAGAACGGGTAGACTCCGCACAGACAGTGACCCAAGCCGGGAATCAAACCCGGGTCCCTGGTGCTGTGAATCAACAGTGCTAACCACTGTGCTACCGTGGGGTATATATCTGGGAGGGTATCAATGTGTGCATGTACATCTGTGGGGTATATCAGTGTGCGTGTATATATCTGTGGGATATATCAGTACGTGTGTGTATATTTGTGGAGGTATATCAGTGTGTGTGTGTGTGTGTCTATACCTGTGGGTATATCTGCGTGTATATCTATGAGGTATATCAATGTGGGGTAAATATGTGTTTAAATATCTGTGGGGGTATATCAGTGTGTGTGTGTCTATCTGTGGGGCTTATCGGTTTGTGTGTATATAATTGTGGGGTATATCAGTGTATGTTTATATATCTGTGGGGGTATATCAGTGCGTGTGTGTGTATCTGTGGGGTATATCAGTGTGTGTTTATATATCTGTGGGGGTATATCAGTGTGTGTATCTGTGGAGTATATCACTGTGTGTTTATATTTGTGGGGTGTATCAGTATGTATGTGTCTATCAGTGGGAGTATATCAGTGTGTGTCTATCTGTGGGGGTATATCAGTGTGTGTATCTGTGGGTTATATCAGTGTGTGTACATATTTGTGGGATATATCAGTATGTATGTGTCTATCAGTGGGAGTATATCAGTGTGTGTCTATCTGTGGGGGTATATCAGCGTGTGTATCTGTGGGTTATATCTGTGTGTACATATTTGTGGGATATATCAGTATGTATGTGTCTATCAGTGGGAGTCTATCAGTGTGTGTCTATCTGTGGGGGTATATCAGTGTGTGTATTTGTGGGTTATATCAGTGTGTGTATCTGTGGGTTATATCAGTGTGTGTACATATTTGTGGGATATATCAGTATGTATGTGTCTATCAGTGGGAGTCTATCAGTGTGTGTCTATCTGTGGGGGTATATCAGTGTGTGTATCTGTGGGTTATATCAGTGTGTGTACATATTTGTGGGATATATCAGTATGTATGTGTCTATCAGTGGGAGTCTATCAGTGTGTGTCTATCTGTGGGGGTATATCAGTGTGTGTATCTGTGGGTTATATCAGTGTGTGTACATATTTGTGGGATATATCAGTATGTATGTGTCTATCAGTGGGAGTATATCAGTGTGTGTCTATCTGTGGGGGTATATCAGTGTGTGTATCTGTGGGTTATATCTGTGTGTACATATTTGTGGGATATATCAGTATGTATGTGTCTATCAGTGGGAGTATATCAGTGTGTGTCTATCTGTGGGGGTATATCAGTGTGTGTATCTGTGGGTTATATCAGTGTGTGTACATATTTGTGGGATATATCAGTATGTATGTGTCTATCAGTGGGAGTATATCAGTGTGTGTCTATCTGTGGGGGTATATCAGTGCATGTATCTGTGGGTTATATCTGTGTGTACATATTTGTGGGATATATCAGTATGTATGTGTCTATCAGTGGGAGTCTATCAGTGTGTGTCTATCTGTGGGGGTATATCAGTGTGTGTATTTGTGGGTTATATCAGTGTGTGTACATATTTATGGGATATATCAGTATGTATGTGTCTATCAGTGGGAGTCTATCAGTGTGTGTCTATCTGTGGGGGTATATCAGTGTGTGTATCTGTGGGTTATATCAGTGTGTGTACATATTTGTGGGATATATCAGTATGTATGTGTCTATCAGTGGGAGTATATCAGTGTGTGTCTATCTGTGGGGGTATATCAGTGTGTGTATCTGTGGGTTATATCAGTGTGTGTACATATCTGTGGGATATATCAGTATGTATGTGTCTATCAGTGGGAGTCTATCAGTGTGTGTCTATCTGTGGGGGTATATCAGTGTGTGTATCTGTGGGTTATATCAGTGTGTGTACATATTTGTAGGATATATCAGTATGTATGTGTCTATCAGTGGGAGTCTATCAGTGTGTGTCTATCTGTGGGGGTATATCAGTGTGTGTATCTGTGGGTTATATCAGTGTGTGTACATATTTGTGGGATATCTCAGTATGTATGTGTCTATCAGTGGGAGTATATCAGTGTGTGTCTATCTGTGGGGGTATATCAGCGTGTGTATCTGTGGGTTATATCTGTGTGTACATATTTGTGGGATATATCAGTATGTATGTGTCTATCAGTGGGAGTCTATCAGTGTGTGTCTATCTGTGGGGGTATATCAGTGTGTGTATTTGTGGGTTATATCAGTGTGTGTACATATTTGTGGGATATATCAGTATGTATGTGTCTATCAGTGGGAGTCTATCAGTGTGTGTCTATCTGTGGGGGTATATCAGTGTGTGTATCTGTGGGTTATATCAGTGTGTGTACATATTTGTGGGATATATCAGTATGTATGTGTCTATCAGTGGGAGTATATCAGTGTGTGTCTATCTGTGGGGGTATATCAGTGTGTGTATCTGTGGGTTATATCTGTGTGTACATATTTGTGGGATATATCAGTATGTATGTGTCTATCAGTGGGAGTCTATCAGTGTGTGTCTATCTGTGGGGGTATATCAGTGTGTGTATCTGTGGGTTATATCAGTGTGTGTACATATTTGTGGGATATATCAGTATGTATGTGTCTATCAGTGGGAGTCTATCAGTGTGTGTCTATCTGTGGGGGTATATCAGTGTGTGTATCTGTGGGTTATATCAGTGTGTGTACATATTTGTGGGATATATCAGTATGTATGTGTCTATCAGTGGGAGTATATCAGTGTGTGTCTATCTGTGGGGGTATATCAGTGTGTGTATCTGTGGGTTATATCTGTGTGTACATATTTGTGGGATATATCAGTATGTATGTGTCTATCAGTGGGAGTATATCAGTGTGTGTCTATCTGTGGGGGTATATCAGTGTGTGTATCTGTGGGTTATATCAGTGTGTGTACATATTTGTGGGATATATCAGTATGTATGTGTCTATCAGTGGGAGTATATCAGTGTGTGTCTATCTGTGGGGGTATATCAGTGTATGTATCTGTGGGTTATATCTGTGTGTACATATTTGTGGGATATATCAGTATGTATGTGTCTATCAGTGGGAGTCTATCAGTGTGTGTCTATCTGTGGGGGTATATCAGTGTGCGTATCTGTGGGTTATATCAGTGTGTGTACATATTTGTGGGATATATCAGTATGTATGTGTCTATCAGTGGGAGTATATCAGCGTGTGTCTATCTGTGGGGGTATATCAGTGTGTGTATCTGTGGGTTATATCAGTGTGTGTATATATCTGTGGGGGTATATTAGTGCGTGTGTGTGTATCTGTGGGATGGATGTGTGTGTCTGTATTTGTGGGGGGTGGTGTATATACATGTTGGTGTGGTGGGTTGTATCAGTGTGTTGTGTGTGTGTGTGTGTGTGTGTATATATGTAAGGGTACATCTGTGTGTCTGTATCTGTGGGGGGGGTGAGTTTAGCTGAGTGTGTGTGTATCTCTGTAGGGGTATATCAGTGTGTCTCTGTATCTGTGGGGTGGGTTTGTGTGTGTGTGCATGTACATGTGTGTGTATAACTGTAGGGGTATATCAGTGTGTCTCTGTATCCGTGGGGGTGGGTTTGTGTGTGTGTGCATGTACATGTGTGTGTATATCTGTAGGGGTATATCAGTGTGTGTCTGTATCCGTGGGGGTGGGTTTGTGTGTGTGCATGTACATGTGTGTGTATATCTGTAGGGGTATATCAGTGTGTCTCTGTATCCGTGGGGGTGGGTTTGTGTGTATGTGCATGTACATGTGTGTGTATATCTGTAGGGATATATCAGTGTGTGTCTGTATCCGTGGGGGTGGGTTTGTGTGTGTGTGCATGTACATGTGTGTGTATATCTGTAGGAGTATATCAGTGTGTGTCTGTATCTGTGGGGGTGGGTTTGTGTGTGTGTGCATGTACATATGTGTGTATATCTGTAGGGGCATATCAGTGTGTGTCTGTATCCGTGGGGGTGGGTTTGTGTGCATGTACATGTGTGTGTATATCTGTAGGGGTATATCAGTGTGTGCCTGTATCCGTGGGGGTGGGTTTGTGTGTGTGTGCATGTACATGTGTGTGTATATCTGTAGGGGTATATCAGTGTGTGTCTGTATCTGTGGGGGTGGGTTTGTGTGTGTGTGCATGTACATGTGTGTGTATATCTGTAGGGGTATATCAGTGTGTGTCTGTATCCGTGGGGGTGGGTTTGTGTGTGTGTGCGCATGTACATATGTGTGCATATCTGTAGGGGTATATCAGTGTGTCTCTGTATCCGTGGGGGTGGGTTTGTGTGTGTGTGCATGTACGTGTGTGTATATCTGTAGGGGTATATCAGTGTGTGTCTGTATCTGTGGGGGTAGGTTTGTGTGTGTAGGTTTGTGTGTGTGTGCATGTACATGTGTGTGTATATCTGTAGGGGTATATCAGTGTGTGTCTGTATCCATGGGGGTGGGTTTGTGTGCATGTACATGTGTGTGTATATCTGTAGGGGTATATCAGTGTGTGTCTGTATCCATGGGGGTGGGTTTGTGTGCATGTACATGTGTGTGTATATCTGTAGGGGTATATCAGTGTGTGTCTGTATCTGTGGGGGTGGGTTTGTGTGCATGTACATGTGTGTGTATATCTGTAGGGGTATATCAGTGTGTGTCTGTATCTGTGGGGGTGGGTTTGTGTGTGTGTGCATGTACATGTGTGTGTATATCTGTAGGGGTATATCAGTGTGTGTCTGTATCTGTGGGGGTGGGTTTGTGTGTGTGTGCATGTACATGTGTGTGTATATCTGTAGGGGTATATCAGTGTGTGTCTGTATCCGTGGGGGTGGGTTTGTGTGTGTGTGCATGTGTTTGTATATCTGTAGGGGTATATCAGTGTGTGTCTGTATCTGTGGGGGTGGGTTTGTGTGTATACCCGCATATGTGGCGAGGGGGGTTGTATCAGTGAGACCACATGTGTGTTTATCGGTGTCTGTGTGTGTCTGTGTGTGGGCTTGTGCATGTTTGTTTGGACATTTCACAACTTTGGGATATCTCACAGCCAATCTCATCATTTCGAAGTGTTGGCACTGCCATGGAAAATGCAGCCGTCACCTGCACTTCTTCGAGTCCTGTTGTGCCTTGGGATCCTTTACATCCACCTGACAGGACAAATGGGGCCTGGTTTTAATTTCTCATTTGAAAGACACCCACCCAGTACTGCACTGGAAGTGCCAGCCTGGAGTGGGGCTTGAACCCACAACCTTCCGACTCTGACCCTCTGACGTGCAGCTGACAGGACACGAAAAAAATAGGACTCAATGGAAAATAGAAGCAACTGCAGGTTCCCAAGCAGCAGTGAGGTTAGTGCCTGTACTCACATTCATTGAGGGACACGGGAGACCCAGCTCTCGACTTTCTGAACTCCTCTCCTTGACTGTACAAAGACAGGTTTGGGTGGCTGGACCCTCGACCAAAGGTAGATTGCTGATTACTGCCCAAACCCGTCGTCACCTGGGACATTCTCTCTTTAGTTTTCAGCGCATGAGCTCGTTCCTGGCGCAGACGCTCCTCATCTTTCAGCAGAGCGACTAGTTGTTTGGCCCTTTCTCTCACATTGATGCCTTGGTCTTTGCCATCCCGGTCAATGTACTGGAAATCCTTCAGGGTCTGCACTGTGTAGATGTTCTCCTTGCATTGTTGAGACACTTTCTCTGAGCCAGTTTTGATGAGATAATCCAGCAGGGTCAATGCTTTATAAACATGTCTCCAATTCTTCCCATGGTCGTTCAAACGCTTCCAAACCATGCCCATGATCTCGGAAAATGCCACCACGTTAAAAGTCAGGTCAGCAATGTTGGACATGAGCGAGCTGGGTGGGCCCCATGGGTCATTGGATGTGGCTTCTCGAACCTTCACCTCCGCATCTGAGTAGTTGTGGACAATATTCTTCATTTGCCTCCGTATAGCTGAGGTGGCCATCCTCTGATGTCCAGTGAATCGCGACTGCAGACAAATCAACTCGATCCGGGGAGTTTGTATTACTGTAATCCAAGAGGACAGGCCGTCACTATCCCATCAGGGTTTGTCCCCAAACACCAGCAAGAATTAGGGAGCCTCAGCTGTGAGCAGAAGAACGATAGGAGTCATCTTACAAATCCAGAAACTCACACAGCTCATCTTAGCAACTTTCTCCCAGAGGAGAGCCTCAAACCCGGGGGTTCAGGCGAGACTCCCCATAAATTCCTGAGCTGGGGGGGGGGGGGGGGGGGGGGGAGTCACAATCCAAACTCGCTTGGAAAACAGCTTTGTAAATTTAGCTCAAATTCCATTTGATTTGTAAAATTCATTCCGAGATTCATTCTGGATTGAGATTCTCAGATGTACCCAAACCCATCCCCCCCGCACCCCCCCCCCCCCCCTCACTCGCCCCACCTCCTCAGTTCACCCTCCCCCCATAGTTTACCCACCGGCTTCACCTCCTCACCCTCACTCACACACAGAAACACGCTCACAGATGCACCATTCTGTTCGCCCTCAAACTCACAACGTCACACACCACAAAACACCCCTCACACTGACTCAAGGTGACTGGGCAACAGGAACTAATTTCCCCCTGACCCACCTGGCCCAGGACAGCCCTGGGATTGGCACTGTCACCCTCCCGGCAATGGGGGCAACTCTCGCCAGTTAAAAAATCAATCACCGAATGAAATGCAAACTTTGGCTGCTTTTGCAATGGTGAAAGTGACTTTGGCCAAGTCCAGGCACGAACCAATCACTTCTTGCTCGCCTCGGCTCGATGTGCACATTGGACTGGCTGCATCATGGAGCTGCACGAGAACGGGGATCCCCAAAAGAGAGACTCACAGGCCCATTCTGACTGACAAGAGCAAAGTAAAAGAGAAAGTTAGTAATCAGACAGCAGAGCCCAGTGCACCCCAGCCCCCAAAAGTAGAAGCAAGATGTGAAGTTTGTCCATTAAAAGCTCTCTTGTTAAAGATCATTGCCCAGGGAGCTCAGCGGTGCTAATTTCAAAAAGGTTCAGATATTTTACAGCAAACATAGTTAAGGAGGGACTCACCGATCGCAGGGCAAACTACTCCAGTAATCAACTCCCAAACAAAGTGAGCAGAATTTGCAAAAACAGCAACTCTGAGGTCAAAGAGAACAGGAGGCGGGCTGGAGGGAGAGCAAACTGGATCAATCCATTGCCCGGAAATGCATTCGGCATATGAGACAGTTCATTAAATGTAAACCCAGCACACAGCATTCTCCCACAGGAGAATGGGAGGGAATATACCAAGCTTTGTACAGAGAGAGAGAGAGACAGGGAAACAGAGTCAGAGAGAGTGACTGTCAGGGAGCAACAGGGAGAAAAACATGAGAGGGGGAAAGGGATGGGAGGAGACAGAGAGAGACAGACGGGGGGAGAGGTATGGAGAGAGACATAAAGAAAGAGTAGAGAGAGATACACACGCACACAAATAGACGAGAAGGGAGGATATCGATGCTCCCTATGCCAACACTGTATGAAACCCACTTTGGAGAGTTTGGCAGTAAATGACAACCCGGTCACTCTGGGAGGTTTCTAATCAACTCCCATAATCAAGGGCAGGAAAAGATGTCACACCTCAGAAGAGAGCACAAATCATCAATAACAACTTGTGCCTATGAAGCTGATCAACCAGTTGTGTGTGTGTGTGTGTGTGTGGGGGGGGGGGGGCAAATCATCGACTGTGTGTGGGAGGGATCTGATTGACTGTGTGAGGGGGGAGCAGATCAATTGTGTGGGTGGGGAGCTGATCGACTGTGTGTGGGGAGGGAGCTGATCGACTGTGGGAGCGAGCTTATCGACTGTGTGTGGGAGGAAGCTGATTGATTGTGGGAGGGAGCTGATCGACTGTCTGGGAGGGGGCAGATCGACTGTGTGTGGGAGGGAGCTGATCGACTGTGTGGGAGGGAGCTGATTGATTGTGTGTGAGGGGGGACTGTTGACTGGGTGTGGGAGGGAGCTGATCGACTGTGTGGAAGGGAGCTGACTGACTTTGTGTGGGAGCGAGATGATTGACTGTGTGGGAGGGAGCTGATCGACTGTGTGTGGGAGGGAGTTGATCAACAGTATGTGGTGGGGAGCTGACCCACTGTGTGAAGGGGGAGGGCGGACTGATTGACTGTGTGTGGAGACGGAGCTGATCGACTGTGTGGGGGGGGAGCTGATTGACTGTGTGGGGGGAGCTGATTGACTCTGTGTGGGGGGAGCTGATCGACTGCGTGTGGGAGGGAGCTGATCTACTGTGTGTGAGGCAGAGCTGATTGACTGTGTATGGGAGGGGAGCTGATTGACTGTGTGTGGGGCAGAGCTGATTGACTCTGTTTGGGAGGGAGCTGATTGACTGTGTGTGGGTGGGGAGCTGTTTGACTGTGTGGGAGGGGGGACTGTTGACTGTGTGTGGGAGGGAGCTGATCGACTGTGTGGGAGGGAGCTGATGGACTGTGTGGGAGGGAGCTGATCGACTGCATGTGGGAGGGAGCTGTTCGACTGTGTGTGGGAGGGAGCTGATTGACTGTGTGTGAGGGGGGACTGTTGACTGTGTGGGAGGGAGCTGATCGACAGTATGTGGCGGGGAGCTGACCGACTGTTTGGGGGGGGGACTGATTGACTGTGTGTGGAGACGGAGCTGAGCGACTGTGGGAGGGAGCTGCTTGACTGTGTGTGGGGGGGAGCTGATTGACTGTGTGGGGGGGAGCTGATTGACTGTGTGTGTGGGGGGAGCTGATTGACTGTGTGTGGGAGGGAGCTGATCGACTGTGTGTGGGAGGGAGCTGATCGACTGTGTGTGAGTGGGGAGATCAACTGTGTGGGGGGGAGCTGATCGACTGTGTGTGGGAGGGATCTGATCGACTGTGTGTGGGAGGGATCTGATCGACTGTGTGTGGGAGGAAGCTGATTGTGTGTGGGAGGAAGCTGATTGATTGTGGGAGGAAGCTGATCGACTGTGTGGGAGGGAGCTGATCGACTGTGTGGGAGGGAGCTGATCGACTGTGTGGGAGGGAGCTGATCGACTGTGTGGGAGGGAGCTGATTGACTGTGTGGGAGGGAGCTGATCGACTGTGTGGGAGGGAGCTGATGGACTGTGTGGGAGGGAGCTGATCGACTGCATGTGGGAGGGAGCTGATCGACTTGTGGGAGGGAGCTGATCGACTGTGTGTGGGAGGGAGCTGATCGACAGTATGTGGTGGGGAGCTGACCCACTATGTGAGGGGGGGGGGGGCGGGAAAAACTGATTGACTGTGTTGAGACGGAGCTGATCGACTGTGGGAGGGAGCTGATTGATTGTGTGTGGGAGGGAGCTGATTGACTGTGTGGGAGGGAGCTGATGGACTGTGTGGGAGGGAGCTGATCGGCTGCATGTGGGAGGGAGCTGATCGACTGTGTGTGGGAGGGAGCTGATTGACTGTGTGTGGGAGGGAGCTGATTGACTGTGTGTGGGAGGGAGCTGATCGACTGTGTGGGAGGGAGCTGATCGACTGTGTGTGGGAGGGAGCTGATTGACTGTGTGTGGCGGGGAGCTGATTGATTGTGTGTGGGAGGGAGCTGATCGACTGTGTGGGAGGGAGCTGATCGACTGTGTGGGAGGGAGCTGATCGACTGTGTGTGGGAGGGAGCTGATTGACTGTGTGTGGGAGGGAGCTGATCGACTGTGTGGGAGGGAGCTGATGGACTGTGTGGGAGGGAGCTGATCGGCAGCATGTGGGAGGGAGCTGATCGACTGTGTGGGAGGGAGCTGATGGACTGTGTGGGAGGGAGCTGATCGACTGCATGTGGGAGGGAGCTGATTGACTGTGTGTGGGAGGGAGCTGATTGACTGTGTGTGGGAGGGAGCTGATTGACTGTGTGTGGGAGGGAGCTGATCGACTGTGTGTGGGAGGGAGCTGATCGACTGTGTGGGAGGGAGCTGATGGACTGTGTGGGAGGGAGCTGATCGACTGCATGTGGGAGGGAGCTGATCGACTGTGTGTGGGAGGGAGCTGATCGACAGTATGTGGTGGGGAGCTGACCCACTATGTGAGGGGGGGGGGGGGGGGGCGGGAAAAACTGATTGACTGTGATGAGACGGAGCTGATCGACTGTGGGAGGGAGCTGATTGACTGTGTGTGGGAGGGAGCTGATTGACTGTGTGTGGGAGGGAGCTGATTGACTGTGTGTGGGAGGGAGCTGATCGACTGTGTGGGAGGGAGCTGATTGACTGTGTGTGGGAGGGAGCTGATTGACTGTGTGTGGGAGGGAGCTGATCGACTGTGTGGGAGGGAGCTGATCGACTGTGTGTGGGAGGGAGCTGATTGACTGTGTGTGGCGGGGAGCTGATTGATTGTGTGTGGGAGGGAGCTGATCGACTGTGTGGGAGGGAGCTGATCGACTGTGTGGGAGGGAGCTGATCGACTGTGTGTGGGAGGGAGCTGATCGACTGTGTGGGAGGGAGCTGATGGACTGTGTGGGAGGGAGCTGATCGGCAGCATGTGGGAGGGAGCTGATCGACTGTGTGGGAGGGAGCTGATGGACTGTGTGGGAGGGAGCTGATCGACTGCATGTGGGAGGGAGCTGATTGACTGTGTGTGGGAGGGAGCTGATTGACTGTGTGTGGGAGGGAGCTGATTGACTGTGTGTGGGAGGGAGCTGATCGACAGTGTGTGGGAGGGAGCTGATCGACTGTGTGGGAGGGAGCTGATGGACTGTGTGGGAGGGAGCTGATCGACTGCATGTGGGAGGGAGCTGATCGACTGTGTGTGGGAGGGAGCTGATCGACAGTATGTGGTGGGGAGCTGACCCACTATGTGAGGGGGGGGGGGGGGGGGGCGGGAAAAACTGATTGACTGTGATGAGACGGAGCTGATCGACTGTGGGAGGGAGCTGATTGACTGTGTGTGGGAGGGAGCTGATTGACTGTGGGAGGGAGCTGATGGACTGTGTGGGAGGGAGCTGATCGGCTGCATGTGGGAGGGAGCTGATCGACTGTGTGTGGGAGGGAGCTGATTGACTGTGTGTGGGAGGGAGCTGATTGACTGTGTGTGGGAGGGAGCTGATCGACTGTGTGGGAGGGAGCTGATCGACTGTGTGTGGGAGGGAGCTGATCGACAGTATGTGGTGGGGAGCTGACCCACTATGTGAGGGGGGGGGGGGGGGGGCGGGAAAAACTGATTGACTGTGTTGAGACGGAGCTGATCGACTGCATGTGGGAGGGAGCTGATCGACTGTGTGGGAGGGAGCTGATGGACTGTGTGGGAGGGAGCTGATCGACTGCATGTGGGAGGGAGCTGATTGACTGTGTGTGGGAGGGAGCTGATTGACTGTGTGTGGGAGGGAGCTGATTGACTGTGTGTGGGAGGGAGCTGATCGACTGTGTGTGGGAGGGAGCTGATCGACTGTGTGGGAGGGAGCTGATGGACTGTGTGGGAGGGAGCTGATCGACTGCATGTGGGAGGGAGCTGATCGACTGTGTGTGGGAGGGAGCTGATCGACAGTATGTGGTGGGGAGCTGACCCACTATGTGAGGGGGGGGGGGGGGCGGGAAAAACTGATTGACTGTGTTGAGACGGAGCTGATCGACTGTGGGAGGGAGCTGATTGACTGTGTGTGGGAGGGAGCTGATTGACTGTGGGAGGGAGCTGATGGACTGTGTGGGAGGGAGCTGATCGGCTGCATGTGGGAGGGAGCTGATCGACTGTGTGTGGGAGGGAGCTGATTGACTGTGTGTGGGAGGGAGCTGATTGACTGTGTGTGGGAGGGAGCTGATCGACTGTGTGGGAGGGAGCTGATCGACTGTGTGTGGGAGGGAGCTGATTGACTGTGTGGGGGGGAGCTGATTGACTGTGTGTGTGGGGGGAGCTGATCGACTGTGTGTGGGAGGGAGCTGACCGACTGTGTGTGGGAGGGAGCTGATCGACTGTGTGTGAGGGAGCTGATCGACTGTGTGTGGGAGGGAGCTGATTGACTGTGTGTGGCGGGGAGCTGATTGACTGTATGTGGGGCAGAGCTGATTGACTGTGTATGGGAGGGGAGCTGATTGACTGTGTGGGGGGGAGCTGATTGACTGTGTGTGTGGGGGGAGCTGATCAACTGTGTGGGGGGGAGCTGATCGACTGTGTGTGGGAGGGATCTGATCGACTGTGTGTGGGAGGAAGCTGATTGTGTGTGGGAGGAAGCTGATTGATTGTGGGAGGAAGCTGATC
This sequence comes from Scyliorhinus torazame, assembly GCF_047496885.1. Lineage (NCBI taxonomy): Eukaryota > Metazoa > Chordata > Chondrichthyes > Carcharhiniformes > Scyliorhinidae > Scyliorhinus > Scyliorhinus torazame. Next base: position 118,189,159 of record NC_092724.1, on the reverse strand, counting down.
GACTGTGTGGGAGGGAGCTGATCGACTGTGTGGGAGGGAGCTGATCGACTGTGTGGGAGGGAGCTGATCGACTGTGTGGGAGGGAGCTGATGGACTGTGTGGGAGGGAGCTGATGGACTGTGTGGGAGGGAGCTGATCGACTGCATGTGGGAGGGAGCTGATCGACTATGTGGGAGGGAGCTGATGGACTGTGTGGGAGGGAGCTGATCGACTGCATGTGGGAGGGAGCTGATCGACTTGTGGGAGGGAGCTGATCGACTGTGTGGGAGGGAGCTGATCGACTGTGTGTGGGAGGGAGCTGATTGACTGTGTGGGAGGGAGCTGATGGACTGTGTGGGAGGGAGCTGATCGGCTGCATGTGGGAGGGAGCTGATCGACTGTGTGGGAGGGAGCTGATGGACTGTGTGGGAGGGAGCTGATCGACTGCATGTGGGAGGGAGCTGATCGACTGTGTGGGAGGGAGCTGATGGACTGTGTGGGAGGGAGCTGATCGACTGCATGTGGGAGGGAGCTGATGGACTGTGTGGGAGGGAGCTGATGGACTGTGTGGGAGGGAGCTGATCGACTGCATGTGGGAGGGAGCTGATCGACTTGTGGGAGGGAGCTGATCGACTGTGTGTGGGAGGGAGCTGATCGACAGTATGTGGTGGGGAGCTGACCCACTATGTGAGGGGGGGGGGGGGGGGGCGGGAAAAACTGATTGACTGTGTTGAGACGGAGCTGATCGACTGTGGGAGGGAGCTGATTGATTGTGTGTGGGAGGGAGCTGATTGACTGTGTGGGAGGGAGCTGATGGACTGTGTGGGAGGAAGCTGATCGGCTGCATGTGGGAGGGAGCTGATCGACTGTGTGTGGGAGGGAGCTGATTGACTGTGTGTGGGAGGGAGCTGATTGACTGTGTGTGGGTGGGAGCTGATCGACTGTGTGGGAGGGAGCTGATCGACTGTGTGTGGGAGGGAGCTGATTGACTGTGTGTGGCGGGGAGCTGATTGATTGTGTGTGGGAGGGAGCTGATCGACTGTGTGGGAGGGAGCTGATCGACTGTGTGGGAGGGAGCTGATCGACTGTGTGTGGGAGGGAGCTGATTGACTGTGTGTGGGAGGGAGCTGATCGACTGTGTGGGAGGGAGCTGATGGACTGTGTGGGAGGGAGCTGATCGGCTGCATGTGGGAGGGAGCTGATCGACTGTGTGGGAGGGAGCTGATGGACTGTGTGGGAGGGAGCTGATCGACTGCATGTGGGAGGAAGCTGATTGACTGTGTGTGGGAGGGAGCTGATTGACTGTGTGTGGGAGGGAGCTGATTGACTGTGTGTGGGAGGGAGCTGATCGACTGTGTGTGGGAGGGAGCTGATCGACTGTGTGGGAGGGAGCTGATGGACTGTGTGGGAGGGAGCTGATCGACTGCATGTGGGAGGGAGCTGATCGACTGTGTGTGGGAGGGAGCTGATCGACAGTATGTGGTGGGGAGCTGACCCACTATGTGAGGGGGGGGGGGGGGGGGCGGGAAAAACTGATTGACTGTGTTGAGACGGAGCTGATCGACTGTGGGAGGGAGCTGATTGACTGTGTGTGGGAGGGAGCTGATTGACTGGGAGGGAGCTGATGGACTGTGTGGGAGGGAGCTGATCGGCTGCATGTGGGAGGGAGCTGATCGACTGTGTGTCGGAGGGAGCTGATTGACTGTGTGTGGGAGGGAGCTGATTGACTGTGTGTGGGAGGGAGCTGATCGACTGTGTGGGAGGGAGCTGATCGACTGTGTGTGGGAGGGAGCTGATTGACTGTGTGTGGCGGGGAGCTGATTGACTGTATGTGGGGCAGAGCTGATTGACTGTGTATGGGAGGGGAGCTGATTGACTGTGTGGGGGGGAGCTGATTGACTGTGTGTGTGGGGGGAGCTGATCGACTGTGTGTGGGAGGGAGCTGATCGACTGTGTGTGGGAGGGAGCTGATCGACTGTGTGTGAGGGAGCTGATCGACTGTGTGTGGGAGGGATCTGATCGACTGTGTGTGGGAGAAAGCTGATTGTGTGTGGGGCAGAGCTGATTGACTGTGTATGGGAGGGGAGCTGATTGACTGTGTGGGGGGGAGCTGATTGACTGTGTGTGTGGGGGGAGCTGATCAACTGTGTGGGGGGGAGCTGATCGACTGTGTGTGGGAGGGATCTGATCGACTGTGTGTGGGAGAAAGCTGATTGTGTGTGGGAGGAAGCTGATTGATTGTGGGAGGAAGCTGATCGACTGTGTGGGAGGGAGCTGATCGACTGTGTGGGAGGGAGCTGATCGACTGTGTGGGAGGGAGCTGATCGACTGTGTGGGAGGGAGCTGATGGACTGTGTGGGAGGGAGCTGATCGACTGCATGTGGGAGGGAGCTGATCGACTGTGTGGGAGGGAGCTGATGGACTGTGTGGGAGGGAGCTGATCGACTGCATGTGGGAGGGAGCTGATCGACTGTGTGGGAGGGAGCTGATGGACTGTGTGGGAGGGAGCTGATCGACTGCATGTGGGAGGGAGCTGATCGACTTGTGGGAGGGAGCTGATCGACTGTGTGGGAGGGAGCTGATCGACTGTGGGTGGGAGGGAGCTGATGGACTGTGTGTGAGGGAGCTGATCGACTGCATGTGGGAGGGAGCTGATTGACTGTGTGTGGGAGGGAGCTGATTGACTGTGTGTGGGAGGGAGCTGATCGACTGTGTGGGAGGGAGCTGATCGACTGTGTGTGGGAGGGAGCTGATTGACTGTGTGTGGCGGGGAGCTTACCGACTGTGGGTGGGGGGGTACTGATTGACTGTGTGTGGAGACGGAGCTGATCGACTGTGGGAGGGAGCTGATTGACTGTGTGTTGGGGGGGAGCTTATTGACTGTATGTGGGGCAGAGCTGATTGACTGTGTGTGGGAGGGAGCTGATCGACTGTGTGGGAGGGAGCAGATTGACTTTGTGTGGGGGTGAGCTGATCGACTGTGCGTGAGGGAGCTGATCGACTGTGGGAGGGAGCTGATTGACTGTGTGTGGGAGGGAGCTGATCGACTGTGTGGGAGGGAGCAGATTGACTTTGTGTGGGGGTGAGCTGATCGACTGTGTGTGAGGGAGCTGATCGACAGTGGGAGGGAGCTGATCGACTGTGTGGGAGGGAGTTGATCGACTGTGTGTGGGAGGGAGCTGATCGACTGTGTGGGAGGGAGCTGATTGACTGTGTGTATGGGGGGACTGTTGACTGTGTGTGGGAGGGAGCTGATCGACTGTGTGGGAGGGAGCAGATTGACTTTGTGTGGGGGTGAGCTGATCGACTGTGTGTGAAGGAGCTGATCGACTGTGTGTGAAGGAGCTGATTGACTGTGTGTGAAGGAGCTGATCGACTGTGTGTGGGAGGGAGCTGATCGACTGTGTGTGGCGGGTAGCTTACCAACTGTGGGGGGGGGAACTGGTTGACCGTGTGTGGAGACGGAGCTGATCGACTGTGGGAGGGAGTTGATCGACTGTGTGTGGGAGGGAACTGGTCGACAGTATGTGGCGGTGAGCTTACCGACTGTGGGGGGGTGGGGGAACTCATTGACTGTGTGTGGGAGCAGAGCTGATTGACTGTGTGTGGGGCAGAGCTGATTGACTGTGTGTGGGAGGGGAGCTGATTGACTGTGTGTGGGGCAGAGCTGATTGACTGTGTGTGGGGCAGAGCTGATTAACTGTATGGGAGGGGAGTTGATCGACTGTGTCTGAGGGAGCTGATCGACCGTGTGGGGAAGGAGGGAGCTGATCGACCGTGTGTTGGAAGGGAGCTGAATGACTGTGTGGGGGGGAGCTGATCGACTGTGTATGGGAGGGGCGCTGATTGACTGTGTGGGGGGGAGCTGATCGACCAGATTGACCCTGTGTTGGAAGGGAGCTGCTTGACTGTATGTTGGGAGCTGATTGACTGTGTGTTGGGAGCTGCTTGACTGTGTGTTGGGAGCTGATTGACTGTGTGTTGGGAGCTGATTGACTGTGTGTGACTGGGAGCTGGTCGAGTGCTTCAGGGTGCAGTGGCAGAGAATAGAAAGTCCTTGTTAAAATCGATTTGCGGAGTTAGTAATTCCAGTGTCCTGCCAGTGCTGGGTTCTGTGTACTTTGCTGATGCAATCTGACTATTGGCCTGAGCTGATGAATAATTAAGCGCCTGCTGAAACCATTGGTTTTTCTGCTCCTGATTTATTACGTTGCCCATGATTATGAACCTGGCTCACGGAAAAAGCTGTAAATCGCCTCAAATTCTTGGCCCTGACTCCACAATGTGTATTCCCCTCAGCCCAGCTTTTCTCAGGGAGAATCTAACTCCTGATTCTCCTGGCTCTATCTGACACACACTCCTCACTGCCACAATCACAATCAGCAGCAAAACCTCTGGCTCATTTCTCCCTCCCTCACTAATGGATCCAGTGGCCAAGGCTGACATCCTCCACTAGAGTCAGATCAGCAGGCAGTGCGCAAACCAGGAATCAATCTCAGAACAACAGCAAGGTATTGTATTTCAATAGCACCTTTCACCACTCCAGGAACTCCCAAACACTTCACAGTCAATGTACTACATTTCAACAGTAAGTACTGTACTAAGGCAGGAGTCGTGGCACCATTAACAGTAACCTGACAACGACCAGATAATATTTTTGGTTTACTTTCAAATACTGCCCAGGATATATTTTGTGCCCACGTATAAAGGCAAACAGCATTGGATAGAAGTCTCATACAAATAACAGCACCTCTGACAATGAAGAGTTCCCTCAGTACTAACTCTCCAACAGTGCGGGCAGCACGGTGGCCTAGTGGTTAGCACAGCTGCCTCACGACGCTGATGTCCCAGGTTCGATTCCAGCTCTGGGTCACTGTCCGTGTGGTGTTTGCACATTCTCCCCGTGTCTGCGTGGGTTTTGCCCCCACAACCCAAAAATGTGTAGAGAAGGTGGACTGGCCACGCTACATTGCCCCTTAATTGGAAAAAGAAATAATTGGCTAATCTAAAAAAATTTTTAAACCTCTCCAACAGTGCAGCTCTCCCTCAGTGCTGATCATCCAATAGTGCAGCACTTCCTCACTACTGACCCTCAAAAAGTGCAGCACTCCCTCAGTAATAAATCTTCAAAAGTGCAGCACTCCCTCAGTACTAACCCTCCGACAATGCAGTGCTTGCTCTGTATTAACCCTCCGACAGTGCAGTGCTTGCTCTGTATTAACCCTCCGACAGTGCAGTGCTTGCTCTGTATTAATCTTCCGACAGTGCAGTGCTTGCTCTGTATTAACCCTCCAACAGTGCAGTGCTTGCTCTGTATTAACCCTCCGACAGTGCAGTGCTTGCTCTGTATTAACCCTCCGACAGTGCAGTTCTTGCTCTGTATTAATCTTCCGACAGTGCAGTGCTTGCTCTGTATTAACCTTCCGACAGTGCAGTGATCCCTCAGTACTAACCCTCCGACAGTGCAGTGATCCCTCAGTACTAACCCTCCGACAGTGCAGTGCTTGCTCTGTATTAACCCTCCGACAGTGCAGTGCTTGCTCTGTCCTAACCCTCCGACAGTGCAGTGCTTGCTCTGTATTAACCCTCTGATAGTGCAGTGATCCCTCAGTACTAACCCTCCGACAGTGCAGTGCTTGCTCTGTATTAACCCTCCGACAGTGCAGTGCTTGCTCTGTATTAATCTTCCGACAGTGCAGTGCTTGCTCTGTATTAACCTTCCGACAGTGCAGTGATCCCTCAGTACTAACCCTCCGACAGTGCAGTGATCCCTCAGTACTAACCCTCCGACAGTGCAGTGCTTGCTCTGTATTAACCCTCTGACAGTGCAGTGCTTGCTCTGTCCTAACCCTTCGACAGTGCAGTGCTTGCTCTGTATTAACCCTCTGATAGTGCAGTGATCCCTCAGTACTAACCCTCCGACAGTGCAGTGCTTGCTCTGTATTAACCCTCCGACAGTGCAGTGCTTGCTCTGTATTAACCCTCCGACAGTGCAGTGCTTGCTCTGTATTAACCCTCCGACAGTGCAGTGCTTGCTCTGTATTAACCCTCCGACAGTGCAGTGCTTGCTCTGTATTAACCTTCCAACAGTGCAGTGATCCCTCAGTACTAACCCTCCGACAGTGCAGTGCTTGCTCTGTCCTAACCCTCCGACAGTGCAGTGCTTGCTCTGTATTAACCCTCTGATAGTGCAGTGATCCCTCAGTACTAACCCTCCGACAGTGCAGTGCTTGCTCTGTATTAACCCTCCGACAGTGCAGTGCTTGCTCTGTATTAACCCTCCGACAGTGCAGTGCTTGCTCTGTATTAACCCTCCGACAGTGCAGTGCTTGCTCTGTATTAACCCTCCAACAGTGCAGTGCTTGCTCTGTATTAACCCTCCGACAGTGCAGTGCTTGCTCAGTATTAACCCTCTGACAGTGCAGTGCTTGCTCTGTACTAACCCTCCGACAGTGCAGTGCTTGCTCTGTCCTAACCCTCCGACAGTGCAGTGCTTGCTCTGTATTAACCCTCCGACAGTGCAGTGATCCCTCAGTACTAACCCTCCGACAGTGCAGTGCTTGCTCTGTATTAACCCTCCGACAGTGCAGTGCTTGCTCTGTATTAACCCTCCGACAGTGCAGTGCTTGCTCTGTATTAACCTTCCGACAGTGCAGTGCTTGCTCTGTATTAACCCTCCGACAGTGCAGTATTCCCTCAGTACTAACCCTCTGACAGTGCAGTGCTTGCTCAGTATTAACCCTCCGACAGTGTAGTGCTTGCTCTGTATTAACCCTCCGACAGTGCAGTGCTTGCTCTGTATTAACCCTCTGATAGTAACTTCCGGGTGCGGCGATGACCAGCTGAGTCGCACGTTTCGGCAGCTCCCTGTGAAACGGACTTTTGGGCTCTTGATAGGAGCCCCAACGGCAATTTTAACGGCTGAAAACACCGTGCGGTAAACCAGAAGGGTGTTCCCCCTGGACACGGATGGAAAAAGGAGAGGAAAGTGGCCGGATTGCAGCGGATCCTTTGGAACAACGGCAAGGAAGGCAAGCAGAAACCAAGATGGCGTCGGAAGGTGGCAGTTTCATATGGGGCCCTGAACAACAAGAGTTTTTGAAACGCTGCGTGGAGGAGATAAAAAAGGAAATGAAGAAAGAGTTGTTGGCCCCGATATTACAGGCGATTGAAGGGCTGAAAGAGGAACAAAAGACCCAGGAGCAGGAGCTTCGGGTCGTGAAGGCGAAAGCAGCTGAGAATGAAAACGATATACAGGGCCTGGTGGTGAAGTCGGAGATACAGGAGGCACACCAGAAACGATCTGTGGAGAGGTTGGAGGCACTGGAAAATAACGCAAGGAGGAACAACTTGAGGATTCTTGGCCTTCCTGAAGGTGTGGAGGGGGCGGACGTCGGGGCATATGTGAGCACGATGCTGCACTCGTTAATGGGAGTGGAGGCCCCGACGGGTCCGTTGGAGGTGGAGGGAGCATACCGAGTTATGGTGCGAGGACCGAGAGCAGGAGAAGCTCCCAGAGCCATAGTGGTGAGATTTCTCCGTTTTAAGGATAGAGAAATGGTCCTTAGATGGGCGAAGAAAACTCGGTGTAGTAAATGGGAGAACGCGGTGATCCGCGTCTATCAAGATTGGAGTGCGGAGGTGGCGAGAAGGAGGGCGAGCTTTAATCGGGCCAAAGCGGTACTTCACAAAAAAAAGATAAAGTTTGGAATGCTGCAACCGGCAAGACTGTGGGTCACATATCAAGGGAGGCACCACTACTTTGAGACGGCGGATGAAGCGTGGACTTTTATTGTAGAAGAAAAATTGGAATGATTGGACTACGAAAATGAACGTTTGGACAAAGTGGTGGGACGAGTGGGGGGGGGGGGGGGGGGGGGGGGCGAAGAGGGATTGTATTGTATGATTAATCCTGCGGTATGGTAACTTTTCTTTCTCCCACAGGTGGTGATGGGGGGAGGTGGGGAGGGAGAGGAGATGGGGCGTTGGCCATGGGAGGCGGGGCCGAGGGAGAGGCGCGGGCTTGGTTCCCGCGCTATGATAATTATGGCGGGAATAGAGAAGCAGGAAGGAGGGGGCACCGCACGGGGCGAGCCGTGATCACGGGGGGAAGCCGAGGTCAGCCAGAGTTTGCTGACTTCTGGGAGCAACATGGGGGGAGTAATTATGCTAGCGGGGGGTCTAGCGGGGGGGGGGGGGGAGGGGGGAATTACTGGGTTGCTGCTGCTGGGGAAAGGGGGGAGTGGGTGCGGGAAAGGATGGGCGGGGGGGCACCGTCTGGGAGAAATACAGCCGCGTGGGAACTGGGCGAGAAGCTGGAAAAAGATGATGGCTAACCGGCAAGGGGGGGGGGGGGGGAAGCCCCCCAACTCGGCTGATCACGTGGAACGTGAGGGGGCTTAACGGGCCGATAAAGAGGGCACGAGTACTCGCACACCTTAAGAAACTTAAAGCAGATGTGGTCATGTTACAGGAAACGCACCTGAAACTGATAGATCAGGTTAGGTTGCGCAAAGGATGGGTAGGGCAGGTGTTCCATTCGGGGCTGGATGCGAAAAACGGGGGGGTGGCTATATTAGTGGGGAAGCGGGTAATGTTCGAGGCAAAGACTATAGTGGCGGATAACGGGGGCAGATACGTGATGGTGAGTGGCAAATTACAGGGAGAGATGGTGGTGTTGGTAAACGTGTATGCCCCGAATTGGGACGATGCCAATTTTATGAGGCGAATGCTAGGACGCATCCCAGACCTAGAGACCGGAAAGCTGATAATGGGGGGAGACTTTAACACGGTGTTGGAACCAAGGCTGGATAGGTCGAAGTCCAGGACTGGTAGGAGGCCGGCAGCAGCCAAGGTGCTTAAGGATTTTATGGAGCAGATGGGAGGGGTGGACCCGTGGAGATTCAGTAGACCTAGGAGTAAGGAGTTCTCGTTTTTCTCCTATGTCCATAAAGTCTATTCACGCATAGACTTTTTTGTGTTGGGTAGGGCATTGATCCCGAGGGTGAGGGGAACGGAATATACGGCTATAGCCATTTCGGATCATGCCCCACACTGGGTAGACTTGGAGATAGGGGAGGAAACAAGAGGGCGTCCACCCTGGAGAATGGATATGGGACTAATGGCGGATGAGGGGGTGTGCTTAAGGGTGAGGGGATGCATTGAAAAGTACTTGGAACTCAATGACAATGGGGAGGTTCAGGTGGGAGTGGTCTGGGAGGCGTTGAAGGCGGTGGTTAGGGGGGAGCTGATATCAATAAGGACACATAAAGGGAAGCAGGAGAGTAAGGAACGGGAGCGGTTGTTGCAAGAACTTTTGAGGGTGGACAGACAGTATGCGGAAGCACCGGAGGAGGGACTGTATAGGGAAAGGCAAAGGCTGCATGTGGAATTTGACTTGCTGACCACAGGCACTGCAGAGGCACAATGGAGGAAGGCGCAGGGTGTACAGTATGAATATGGAGAGAAGGCGAGCAGATTGCTGGCACACCAATTGAGGAAAAGGGGAGCAGCGAGGGAAATAGGGGGGGTGAGAGACGAAGATGGAGAGACGGAGCGGGGAGCGGAGAGAGTGAATGAAGTGTTCAAGACATTTTATAAAAAATTGTATGAAGCTCAACCCCCGGATGGGAGGGAGAGAATGATGGAGTTTTTGGATCGGCTGGAAATTCCCAAGGTGGAAGAGCAGGAAAGGATGGGATTGGGAGCACAGATCACGGTAGAAGAAGTGGTGAAAGGAATTAGGAACATGCAGACGGGAAAGGCCCCGGGACCGGACGGATTCCCAGTTGAATTTTACAGAAAATATTTGGACTTGCTCGCCCCGCTACTGACGAGGACCTTCAACGGGGCAAAGGAAAGGGGACAACTGCCCCCGACTATGTCAGAAGCAACGATATCGCTTCTTTTAAAGAAGGAAAAGGATCCGCTACAATGCGGGTCCTACAGACCAATCTCCCTCCTCAATGTAGATGCCAAGGTCTTGGCCAAGGTAATGGCAATGAGAATAGAGGAATGTGTCCCGGGGGTGGTTCATGAAGACCAAACTGGGTTTGTGAAGGGGAGACAGCTGAACACGAACATACGGAGGTTGTTAGGCGTAATGATGATGGCCCCACCAGAGGGTGAAACGGAGATAGTAGTGGCGATGGATGCCGAGAAAGCATTTGATAGAGTGGAGTGGGATTATCTGTGGGAGGTGTTGAGGAGATTTGGGTTCGGAGAGGGGTATGTTAGATGGGTGCAGCTGTTGTATAGGGCCCCAGTGGCGAGTGTGGTCACGAATGGACGGGGATCGGCATATTTTCGGCTCCACAGAGGGACAAGGCAGGGATGTCCTCTGTCCCCATTACTGTTTGCACTGGCGATTGAGCCCCTGGCGATAGCGCTGAGAGGTTCCAAGGGATGGAGGGGAATACTTAGGGGAGGAGAAGAACACCGGGTATCTTTATATGCGGATGATCTGCTACTATATGTGGCGGATCCAGCGGAGGGGATGCCAGAAATAATGCGGATACTTGGGGAGTTTGGGGATTTTTCAGGGTATAAATTGAACATGGGAAAGAGTGAGCTGTTTGTGGTGCATCCAGGGGAGCAGAGTAGAGAAATAGAAGACCTACCGTTGAGGAAGGTAACAAGAGACTTTCGTTACCTGGGGATCCAGATAGCTAAGAATTGGGGCACATTGCACAGGCTAAATTTGACGCGGTTGGTGGAACAGATGGAGGAAGATTTCAAGAGATGGGACATGGTAGCATTGTCAATGGCAGGGAGGGTGCAGGCAGTTAAGATGGTGGTCCTCCCGAGATTCCTTTTTGTGTTTCAGTGTCTCCCGGTGGTGATCACGAAGGCTTTTTTCAAAAGGATAGAAAAGAGTATTATGGGTTTTGTTTGGGCCGGGAAGACTCCGAGAGTGAGGAAGGGATTCTTACAGCGTAGTAGGGATAGGGGGGGGCTGGCACTACCGAGCCTAAGTGAGTATTATTGGGCCGCTAATATTTCAATGGTGAGTAAGTGGATGGGAGAGGAGGAAGGAGCGGCGTGGAAGAGATTAGAGAGGGCGTCCTGTAGGGGGACCAGCCTGCAGGCTATGGTGACAGCCCCATTGCCGTTCTCACCAAGGAACTATACCACGAGTCCGGTGGTGGTAGCTACACTGAAGATTTGGGGACAGTGGAGACGACATAGGGGAAAGACCGGAGCACTGGGGGGGTCCCCGATAAGAAACAACCATAGGTTTGCCCCGGGGGGAATGGATGGGGGATATGGAATGTGGCAAAGAGCAGGTATAACGCAATTGAAAGATCTATTTGTGGATGGGAAGTTTGCGAGTCTGGGAGCGCTGACCGAGAAATATGGGTTGCCCCAAGGGAATGCATTCAGGTACATGCAATTGAGGGCTTTTGCGAGGCAGCAGGTGAGGGAATTCCCGCAGCTCCCGACACAAGAGGTGCAGGACAGAGTCATCTCAAAGAAATGGGTGGGGGACGGTAAGGTGTCGGATATATATAGGGAATTGAGAGACGAAGGGGAGACTATGATGGACGAACTAAAAGGGAAATGGGAAGAAGAGCTAGGGGAGGAGATTGAGGAGGGGATGTGGGCAGATGCCCTAAACAGGGTAAACTCGTCGTCCTCGTGCGCCAGGCTAAGCCTGATTCAGTTTAAGGTATTACACAGGGCACATATGACTGGAACACGGCTCAGTAAATTTTTTGGGGTGGAGGATAGGTGTGCGAGGTGCTCGAGAAGCCCAGCGAATCATACCCATATGTTTTGGTCATGCCCGGCACTACAGGGGTTTTGGATGGGGGTGACAAAGGTGCTTTCGAAAGTAGTAGGAGTCCGGGTCGAACCAAGCTGGGGGTTGGCTATATTTGGGGTTGCACAAGAGCCGGGAGTGCAGGAGGCGAAAGAGGCCGATGTTTTGGCCTTTGCGTCCCTAGTAGCCCGGCGCAGAATATTGCTAATGTGGAAAGAAGCCAAGCCCCCGGGGGTGGAGACCTGGATAAATGATATGGCGGGGTTCATAAAGTTAGAGCGGATTAAGTTCGTCCTAAGGGGGTCGGCTCAAGGGTTTACAAGGCGGTGGCAACCGTTCGTCGAATATCTTGCGGAAAGATAGATAGGGGAGAACAAAGAAGGCAGCAGCAGCAGCCCAGAACTTGGGGGGTGGGGGGTGGGGGGGGGGGGGGGGGTGGCCTGAGACAAGGCAGTTGCCAATTAGGGCTAGTTTTTATTTTTGTTATTTAATATTTATTTATTTGTTGTTGTTTTCTTTTGTTCTTGTTTAAATAAAAAAGGTCATTATTATCTGTATTGTTATAATGTTGTGTAAAGGATGCACAATGTACTGTGTTGGTTGACCAAAAATTTTCAATAAAATATTATTTAAAAAAAAAAAAAAACCCTCTGATAGTGCAGTGATCCCTCAGTACTAACCCTCCAACAGTGCAGTGCTTGCTCTGTAGTAACCCTCCGACAGTGCAGTGCTTGCTCTGTACTAACCCTCCGACAGTGCAGTGCTTGCTCTGTATTAACCCTCTGATAGTGCAGTGATCCCTCAGTACTAACCCTCCAACAGTGCAGTGCTTGCTCTGTAGTAACCCTCCGACAGTGCAGTGCTTGCTCTGTATTAACCTTCCAACAGTGCAGTGCTTGCTCTGTATTAACCCTCTGACAGTGCAGTGCTTGCTCTGTATTAACCCTCCGACAGTGCAGTGCTTGCTCTGTATTAACCCTCCGACAGTGCAGTGCTTGCTCTGTATTAACCCTCCAACAGTGCAGTGCTTGCTCTGTATTAACCCTCCGACAGTGCAGTGCTTGCTCAGTATTAACCCTCCGACAGTGCAGTGCTTGCTCTGTATTAACCCTCCGACAGTGCAGTGATCCCTCAGTACTAACCCTCTGACAGTGCAGTGCTTGCTCTCTATTAACCCTCCGACAGTGCAGTGCTTGCTCTGTACTAACCCTCCGACAGTGCAGTGCTTGCTCTGTACTAACCCTCTGACAGTGCAGTGCTTGCTCTCTATTAACCCTCCGACAGTGCATTGCTTGCTCTCTATTAACCCTCCAACAGTGCAGTGCTTGCTCTGTATTAACCTTCCGACAGTGCAGTCTTCCCTCAGTATTAAGCCTCTGACAGTGCAGTATTCCCTCAGTACTAACCCTCCAACAGTGCAGTGCTTGCTCTGTATTAACCCTCCGATAGTGCAGTGATCCCTCAGTACTAACCCTCTGACAGTGCAGTGCTTGCTCTCTATTAACCCTCCGACAGTGCAGTGCTTGCTCTCTATTAACCCTCCAACAGTGCAGTGCTTGCTCTGTATTAACCTTCCGACAGTGCAGTCTTCCCTCAGTATTAAGCCTCTGACAGTGCAGTATTCCCTCAGAACTAACCCTCCGACAGTGCAGTATTCCCTCAGTACTAACCCTCCGACAGTGCAGTGCTTGCTCTGTATTAACCCTCCGACAGTGCAGTGCTTGCTCTGTATTAACCCTTCGACAGTGCAGTGCTTGCTCTGCATTAACCCTCCAACAGTGCAGTGCTTGCTCTGTATTAACCCTCCGACAGTGCAGTATTCCCGCAGTATTAACCCTCCGACAGTGCAGTATTCCCTCAGTACTAACCCACCGACAGTGCAGTGCTTGCTCTGTATTAACCCTCCGACAGTGCAGTATTCCCTCAGAACTAACCCTCCGACAGTGCAGTGCTTGCTCTGTATTAACCTTCCGACAGTGCAGTCTTCCCTCAGTATTAAGCCTCTGACAGTGCAGTATTCCCTCAGAACTAACCCTCCGACAGTGCAGTATTCCCTCAGTACTAACCCTCCGACAGTGCAGTGCTTGCTCTGTATTAACCCTCCGACAGTGCAGTGCTTGCTCTGTATTAACCCTTCGACAGTGCAGTGCTTGCTCTGCATTAACCCTCCAACAGTGCAGTGCTTGCTCTGTATTAACCCTCCGACAGTGCAGTATTCCCTCAGTATTAACCCTCCGACAGTGCAGTATTCCCTCAGTACTTACCCTCCGACAGTGCAGTATTCCCTCAGTACTAACCCTCCGACAGTGCAGTATTCCCTCAGTACTAACCCTCTGACAATGCAGTGCTTGCTCTGTATTAGCCCTCCAACAGTGCAGTGCTTGCTCTGTATTACCCCTCCGACAATGCAGTGCTTGCTCTGTATTAACCCTCCGACAGTGCAGTGCTTGCTCTGTACTAACCCTCCGACAGTGCAGTATTCCCTCAGTACTAACCCTCCGACAGTGCAGTGCTTGCTCTGTATTAACCCTTCGACAGTGCAGTGCCTCCTCTGTATTAACCCTCCGACAGTGCAGTGCTTGCTCTGTATTAACCCTCCGACAGTGCAGTATTCCCTCAGTACTAACCCTCCGACAGTGCAGTGCTTGCTCTGTATTAACCCTCCAACAGTGCAGTGCTTGCTCTGTATTAACCCTCCGACAGTGCAGTGCTTGCTCTGTATTAACCCTCCGACAGTGCAGTGCTTGCTCTGTATTAACCCTCCGATAGTGCAGTGATCCCTCAGTACTAACCCTCCGACAGTGCAGTGCTTGCTCTGTATTAACCCTCCGACAGTGCATTATTCCCTCAGAACTAACCCTCCGACAGTGCAGTGCTTGCTCTGTATTAACCCTCCAACAGTGCAGTGCTTGCTCTGTATTAACCCTCTGACAGTGCAGTGCTTGCTCTGTATTAACCTTCCGACAGTGCAGTCTTCCCTCAGTATTAAGCCTCTGACAGTGCAGTATTCCCTCAGAACTAACCCTCCGACAGTGCAGTATTCCCTCAGTACTAACCCTCCGACAGTGCAGTGCTTGCTCTGTATTAACCCTCCGACAGTGCAGTGCTTGCTCTGTATTAACCCTTCGACAGTGCAGTGCTTGCTCTGCATTAACCCTCCAACAGTGCAGTGCTTGCTCTGTATTAACCCTCCGACAGTGCAGTATTCCCTCAGTACTAACCCTCCGACAGTGCAGTATTCCCTCAGTACTAACCCTCCGACAGTGCAGTATTCCCTCAGTACTAACCCTCTGACAATGCAGTGCTTGCTCTGTATTAACCCTCCAACAGTGCAGTGCTTGCTCTGTATTAACCCTCCAACAGTGCAGTGCTTGCTCTGTACTAACCCTCCGACAGTGCAGTATTCCCTCAGTACTAACCCTCCGACAGTGCAGTGCTTGCTCTGTATTAACCCTTCGACAGTGCAGTGCTTCCTCTGTATTAACCCTCCGACAGTGCAGTGCTTGCTCTGTATTAACCCTCCGACAGTGCAGTATTCCCTCAGTACTAACCCTCCGACAGTGCAGTGCTTGCTCTGTATTAACCCTCCAACAGTGCAGTGCTTGCTCTGTATTAACCCTCCGACAGTGCAGTGCTTGCTCTGTATTAACCCTCCGACAGTGCAGTGCTTGCTCTGTATTAACCCTCCGATAGTGCAGTGATCCCTCAGTACTAACCCTCCGACAGTGCAGTGCTTGCTCTGTATTAACCCTCCGACAGTGCATTATTCCCTCAGTACTAACCCTCCGACAGTGCAGTGCTTGCTCTGTACTAACCCTCCGACAGTGCAGTGCTTGCTCTGTATTAACCCTCCGACAGTGCAGTGATCCCTCAGTACTAACCCTCCGACAGTACAGTGCTTGCTCTGTATTAACCCTCCGACAGTGCAGTGCTTGCTCTGTATTAACCCTCCCAAGTGCAGTATTCCCTCAGTACTAACCCTCCGACAGTGCAGTGCTTGCTCTGTATTAACCCTCCGACAGTGCAGTGCTTGCTCTGTATTAACCCTCCGACAGTGCAGTGATCCCTCAGTACTAACCCTCTGACAGTGCAGTGCTTGCTCTCTATTAACCCTCCGACAGTGCAGTGCTTGCTCTGTACTAACCCTCCGACAATGCAGTGCTTGCTCTGTATTAACACTCCGACAGTGCAGTGCTTGCTCTGTATTAACCCTCCGACAGAGCAGTGCTTGCTCTGTATTAACCCTCCGACAGTGCAGTGATCCCTCAGTACTAACCCTCCGACAGTGCCGTGCTTCCTCTGTATTAACCCTCCGACAGTGCAGTGATTGCTCTGTATTAACCCTCCGACAGTGCAGTGCTTGCTCTGTATTAACCCTCTGACAGTGCAGTATTCCCTCAGTACAAACCCTCCGACAGTGCAGTATTCCCTCAGTACCAACCCTCCGACAGTGCAGTATTCCCTCAGTACTAACCCTCCGACAGTGCAGTGATCCCTCAGTACTAACCCTCCGACAGTGCAGTGCTTGCTTTGAATTAACCCTCCGACAGTGCAGTGCTTGCTCTGTACTAACCCACCGACAGGGCAGTGCTTGCTCTGTATTAACCCTTCGACAGTGCAGTATTCCCTCAGTACAAACCCTCCGACAGTGCAGTATTCCCTCAGTACCAACCCTCCGACAGTGCAGTATTCCCTCAGTACTAACCCTCCGACAGTGCAGTATTCCCTCAGTACTAACCCTCCGACAGTGCAGTGATCCATCAGTACTAACCCTCCGACAGTGCAGTGCTTGCTCTGAATTAACCCTCTGACAGTGCAGTGCTTGCTCTGTCCTAACCCTCCGACAGTGCAGTGCTTGCTCTGTATTAACCCTCCGACAGTGCAGTGCTTGCTCTGTACTAACCCTCTGACAGTGCAGTGCTTGCTCTGTATTAACCCTCCAACAGTGCAGTGCTTGCTCTGTATTAACCCTCTGACAGTGCTTGCTCTGTATTAATCCTCCAACAGTGCAGTGCTTGCTCTGTATTAACCCTCTGACAGTGCAGTGCTTGCTCTGTATTAATCCTCCAACAGTGCAGTGCTTGCTCTGTATTAACCCTCTGACAGTGCAGTGATCCCTCAGTACTAACCCTCCAACAGTGCAGTGCTTGCTCTGTATTAACCCTCCGACAGTGCAGTGCTTGCTCTGTATTAATCCTCCGACAGTGCAGTGCTTGCTCTGTATTAATCCTCCAACAGTGCAGTGCTTGCTCTGTATTAACCCTCCGACAGTGCAGTGCTTGCTCTGTATTAACCCTCCGACAGTGCAGTGCTTGCTCAGTATTAACCCTGACAGTGCAGTGCTTGCTCTGTATTAACCCTCCGACAGTGCAGTGCTTGCTCTGTATTAACCCTGACAGTGCAGTGCTTGCTCTGTATTAACCCTCCGACAGTGCAGTGCTTGCTCTGTATTAACCCTCTGACAGTGCAGTGCTTGCTCTGTATTAACCCTCCGACAGTGCAGTGCTTGCTCTGTATTAACCATCCGACAGTGCAGTGCTTGCTCTGTATTAACCATCCGACAGTGCAGTGCTTGCTCTGTATTAACCCTCTGTCAGTGCAGTGCTTGCTCTGTATTAACCCTCCGACAGTGCAGAGCTTGCTCTGTATTAACCCTCCGACAATGCAGTGCTTGCTCTGTATTAACCCTCCAACGGTGCAGTGCTTGCTCTGTATTAATCCTCTGACAGTGCAGTGCTTGCTCTGTATTAACCCTCCGACAGTGCAGTGCTTGCTCTGTACTAACCCTCCGACAGTGCAGTGCTTGCTCTGTATTAACCCTCCGACAGTGCAGTATTCCCTCAGTACTAACCCTCCGACAGTGCAGTGCTTGCTCTGTATTAACCCTCCAACAGTGCAGTGCTTGCTCTGTATTAACCTTCTGACAGTGCAGTGCTTGCTCTGTATTAACCCTCCAACAGTGCAGTGCTTGCTCTGTATTAACCCTCTGACAGTGCAGTGCTTGATCTGTATTAACCCTCCAACAGTGCAGTGCTTGCTCTGTATTAACCCTCTGACAGTGCAGTGCTTGCTCTCTATTAACCCTCCAACAGTGCAGTGCTTGCTCTGTATTAACCCTCTGACAGTGCAGTGCTTGCTCTGTACTAACCCTCCGACAGTGCAGTGCTTGCTCTGTATTAACCCTCTGACAGTGCAGTATTCCCTCAGTACTAACCCTCCGACAGTGCAGTGCTTGCTCTGTATTAACCCTCCGACAGTGCAGTGCTTGCTCTGTATTAACCCTCCGACAGTGCAGTATTCGCTCAGTACTAACCCTCCGACAGTGCAGTGCTTGCTCTGTATTAACCCTCCGACAGTGCATTATTCCCTCAGTACTAACCCTCCGACAGTGCAGTGCTTGCTCTGTACTAACCCTCCGACAGTGCAGTCCTTGCTCTGTATTAACCCTCCGACAGTGCAGTGCTTGCTCTGTATTAACCCTCCGACAGTGCAGTGATCCCTCAGTACTAACCCTCCAACAGTGCAGTGCTTGCTCTGTATTAACCCTCCCAAGTGCAGTATTCCCTCAGTACTAACCCTCTGACAGTGCAGTGCTTGCTCTGTATTAACCCTCCGACAGTGCAGTGCTTGCTCTGTATTAACCCTCCGACAGTGCAGTGCTTGCTCTGTATTAACCCTCCGATAGTGCTGTGCTTGCTCTGTATTAACCCTCCGACAGTGCAGCGATCCCTCAGTACTAACCCTCCGACAGTGCAGTGCTTCCTCTGTATTAACCCTCCGACAGTGCAGTGCTTGCTCTGTATTAACCCTCCGACAGTGCAGTGCTTGCTCTGTATTAACCCTCCGACAGTGCAGTGATCCCTCAGTATTACGAACATCGAATTTGGAGCATACATAGCCATTTAGCCCTTCGATAGTCTACCCTTTAAAAAGATCATGGCTGATCTATTTGTTTCGAATTCCACATTTTCATTCACCCAGATAACCTTTGATTCCCTTGTTGAACAAGAATTTATCTACCCTGACTTGAAAATATTCAATGTCCCCGCCTTCGGAGGCAGAGTTCCAATATCACACAATCCTCAAAGAAAGAAATTCTTCTCATCTCTGTCCTACAAGCAACTCCTAATTTTAAAACAGTTACCCCCTACAGGCACGATACCCCAGTCAGGCTGTGCCAGGGGCACTGCCAGGGTGTCAGGTTGGCACTGCCAAGGTCCCAGGCTTGCATACTTTGCGCGCATGTAATTCGGCCGGGGCTGCCCGGCGTGGTTGTTGGGGGGTGGGGGAATGCAAGTTGGGGTGGACAGATCAGGGATTCTTTTCGGGGCCTCAGAGATCGGGAAGCCATTTAAAAATGGCATCCCGATCTCTCGCTACAATGTGGTGTTCCGGCGAGCAGAGCTCCCCATTGTACAAAACGGGGCTATGTGCAGCCTCGGCCGTGCGTTCCCGTTCAGGCCCCCTGTTCAGAGTGAGTCACCTTGAATAGCCACGTGTTTCTCGGCACTGCGAGTGGACTTTGTTCCCTTTTGGGAAGATCATGCCCATCTTTTCCACATCCATCTTGCTTTCCTACTTATCTTTGTGTCATCTGCAAATTCAGCTGCCATGCCTTTGCTCACTTCATCTAAGTCACTGATATAAATTGTAAAGAGCGGAGGCCCCCGTACAGACCTCTTTGGCAATCCATTCTCGTCACATCGTGCCAATCAGAAAAAGACCCATTTATACATAATCACTGTATTCTGTTCGCCGGCCAATCTTCTATCCCTACTAATATGTTACCCCATGAAATCTTACTTTGCGCAATAACCTTTGATGTGGCACCTTGTCAATATGGGCGCATGGTAGCATATTGGTTAGCACAGTCAGTGTCCCAGTTTCGATTCCCGCTTGGCCCACTGTCTGTGTGGTGTCTGTCCGGGTTTCCTCCGGGTGCTCCGGTTTCCTCCCAAAAGTCCCGAAAGATATGCTGTTAGGTGTATTGGACATTCTGAATTCTCCCTCACTGTACCCAAACAGGTGCCGGAGTGTGGCGACTGTGGTATTAGTATACATGCCAGTAAAGTAAGGGTAAATAAAATGTACACAGAGAGCCACTAGAGGGAGCTAGTCTCAGACGTATATAAAGGATGATGCAGAGCCTTGTGGGACAGAAGGTTGGAGTAGGTGATGGGAGCAGGAGCTGGTTAGAAGGACTGAAGATAGTGAGAGAGCAAGCGAGTAGTTTATTATGTTAGTGAGTTAGATGTAGATGAGTATAGTGAGTATAGTTTATGTGTGATCAATCAGCTGTTTGTTTCTTAGAGATAAGTGTCGAATCGAGTTAGTAGTGTTTAATAAAATAGTTTTGTTGGTTTACAAAACTAGTTGTTCTCTGATCAACACTGCACATCAAAGCCATCCAGATAGAGCAAGGCAGAGAACAACACGGCGACTAGAGGATTTTCACAGTAACATTATTGCATTGTTAATGTAAGTCTACTTGTGACAATAATAAAGATTATCATTAAATGCCTTCTGGAAATCAAAATACACAAATCCCTTTCACAAAATGATGTTGACTTTTCCCAATTAACTTGAGTTTCTCTACGTGTTCAGCCATAACCTCCTTAATGATTGATTCTAACGCCTTCCACATGACAGTCATCAAGCTAACTGGCCTCTAGTTTCCTCCCTCCTTTCCTTCTTGGATAGAGTGGTTATATTTGCTACTTTCCAGAATCTAACAAATTTTGGAAAATTAACACCACTACCTCCTTTGCCATGTCTTTAAGACCCTAGGGTTAAGTCCATCTGGACCCGGACACTTGTCAGCCCGCAGCACCATTGGTTTTCTCAGTACAGCTTCCCTAGTAATTTCAACAAGTTGCTCTCTCCTTTTTGTTATGTAAGATTAGGGTAATACATTAGCACAGCCAGAGGCTGAGCTAAAGGACAGAACAAGAGAAAGTAGGTTATTTTCAGGTTGGCAAGCTGTAGTTAGCGGTGTATCACAAGGATTAGTGCTTGAGCCTCAGCTATTTACAGTCTATATGAATGACTTCAACAAAAAAGGTGAGTGTAATGTATCCAAGTTTGCTGACAATACAGAGTTAGGTGGGAAAGTATGCGATGAAGAGAGTGTAAAGAGGTGTAGGTAGTTTCGGTGAGTGGACAAGAAGGTAGTCATCGCATAGAATGTGGGAAAAAGTGAATTAAACTTGGTCGGAAGAATAGAAAAAGAGAAACTTGAAAAAATGAGAATTATTAAATGTTGATATTCAGAGGGGCCTGGGTGTCCTTGTACACGAAACACAGAAAGATAACACATAGGTACAGCAAGCAATTCAGAAGGTGAAGGAATATTGGCCTTCAACGCAAGGGGGTTCGAGTACAAGGTAAAGACGTTTTGTAGCAATTAGCTAGGGCATTGTTGAGACTATATCTGGTGTACTGTTTACAGTTTTGGTCTCTATGTTTAAGGAAGGATGTTCTTGCCTTAGAGAAGGTACAATAAACGTTCAGACGGTTGTTTCCTGGAACAACAAGGCTGTTCTCGGAGGTGGGATTGAGTTGAATGACTCTTATAGTCTCCAGAGTTTAGAAAAGTGACAGGGAGCAACAGGATAGATGCTGAGAACAGCCAAATGTAAAACACCCCAGATGCTGGAAATCTGAAGTAAAAGCAGAAAATGGCAGAAACACTCAGCAGGTCTGGCAGCTTTGGGGAAGAGAGAAACAGAGTTAACGTTTCAGGTCGATAATTGTCAACCTGAAATTATATTTCTCTCCCTAGATGCTGAGAGGCTGTTTCACCTGGCTGGCGAGTTGAGAACTAGGGAGGGTCACAGTTTCAGGGGTTGGTCATTTCAGACTGAGATGAGGAGAAATCTCTTCACTCAGCATTGCAAATCTTTGGAGTTGTGACTGCTCAGTCATCGTGCACATTTGGAGCTTTGGACTTTTACGTCTGGATTTTCACACTGCTGAAGGGCTCCATGCCTTACCCAAAATGGTGCCTCAACTCCACAAATCTCTCCCCGAACCCCGCATGCCTATTTTCTTGGGGTGGGGGATGTGAATGGGGTGGACTATACTTTGGACATCTGTTGTTCATGAAGGGAGCTTTGCGGGGGAGGGGGAGGGGCTGCGTGGGCAGGCACGTTGTAGAGTCGGGCCTGCCGGGTGAAGGCCAGAGACAAGCGAGTGCTGGGTTGGTGAGAAGGCCCACCTTAGTTTACTCAGACTTCAGCCTAGTTTTATAAAACACTTTTTGGCCCTCTAACCCTCACCTTTTATGCCCCACCAACCTTCTTGCCTTTCATACCCACCACACTCATACCCTTTGCCACAGCTACTCAGACCACAATGCTATTTCCGTGCAACCTCCACAGCCACTCCACAAGTATCCACCATGTGCAGACCTCGGGAGCATGTAGAGATAAAACAAAATTCAACTTCTAACAGTCTAAAACCTGGGGTGGCACGGTGGTGCAGTGGTTAGCACTGATGTCTCACTGCGCTGAGGACCTGGGTTTGATCCCGGCCCTGGATCACTGTCCGTGTGGAGTTTGCACATTCTCCCTGTGTCTGCATGGGTCTCACCCCCACAATCCAAAGATGTGCAGGGTAGGTATATTGGTCACGCTAAATTGCCCCTTAATTGGAAAAAAAAATTGGGGACTCTAAATTTATTTTAAAAAGGAACAATAAAACCTCTGTTCACTAACTCCATCGTAGAGAGCTAATCCTAAAACTTTCAATCAAAATGTGAACTCAAGTATCTCCCATATCCACTGAGATAAGTGATTTTAAAGCTTTTGAAACTCAGCCAAGCATTCACAATGGGATCAGCTGTAATAACGACCCTTGGACAATTTGAAGTCTGTAACAGACGTTTAGAACATTATTTTATTTCATCCCACATGTGTCCTGAGGGTCTGCCAATGGTGGATACTGGGTGAGTTGGCATGAAGGGTGTAAGTTAAAGGTGGTGGATGGGGATCATGGGCTGGCATCAGTTGGCATGAAGTTGACCTCGGGGCTATGATGGGCCATGCACAGGGAAGAATGGTAGCTAAGAATGGTTAGCACTATGGCTTCACAGCGCCAGGGTCCCAGGTTCGATTCACGGCTTGGGTCACTGTCTGTGTGGAGTCTACACGTTCTCCCCATGTCTGCGTGGGTTTCCTCCGGGTGTTCCGGTTTCCTCCCACAAGACCTGAAGACGTGCTTGTTAGGTGAATTGGACATTCTGAATTCCCCCTCCGTGTACCCGAACAGGTGCCGGAATGTGGCGACTAGGGGCTTTTCACAGTAACTTCATTGCAGTGTTAATGTAAGCCTACTTGTGACAATAAAGATTATTATTATCATTATTATTATTGCAGGAATGAGTTTGCATAGATGTGGCATAGCAAGTGTGTTTGTGTGTGTGTGGGGGGGGAGGGGGTGGGGGGGGGGGGGGATTGGTGAGGGTTTGTGAGGGGCCAGGGCTGTTTTTTGTTTATATTATAACTGTGATGAAGTCCCAGATCACCGTGGCGGATCATTTAAACAGCCTGCCTCCACTCCCGGAAGCCCCTGTGACTGCCTCTGCACTGTTTCTGGAGGTGGTGGACCCGACTCCCATTAACATCATTGCTTGGGAACAAATATCCAGAAATCTGGCGCACTTTCTCCAGAGTCAAATTTGCAGAGTAGGGAATTTTCCTGACTCTGCGCTCCTGATTTGGGAGGGAAAGCCCATCCCCAAGAGTTAAGGTATATGGAGAATATGCAGGAAAGTGGAATTCAGGTCAAACATCATCGTTGTCTTGGTAAAGCTATTTCTCCTGAATTCCTTATGGAATTTATCTAAAATGAACCGGCCTCAGCACGATTATTGTGTCCAATTCTGGAGAGCGCACTTCAGGAAAAACGTGAGGACATTGGAGAGTGCAGAAGTAGATTCACGATAAAGGTTCCAGGGATGAAGAACTTCAGTTATGAAGATAGATTGGAGAAGTTAGGACAGTTCTCCTTGGAGTAAAGGAAGCTGAGAAGAGATTTGATAGAGGTATTCAAAATCAGGAGGGGATTGAATAGGGTCGACATGGAGTAACCCATTCCTACTCGTGATAAGGATCGAGAACAGGGAGGGGGGAAATTTTAAATTATTGGTCAAAGAAGCAAAAGTGCCCTTGAGAATTTTTTTTCACGCAGCGACTGGTTAAAGTCTGGAATTCTCTGCCTGAGAGTGTGGTGGAGGCAGATTCAATGGAAACATTGAAAAGGGAATTAGACTGTGATCTGAAGAGGAAGTACGTGCAGAATTATGGAGAGAAGGCAGGAAAATGGCACAAGGTGAATTGCTCATTCGGAAAGCAGGTGCAGACATGATGGGCCGAATGGCATCCTTCTATCTTGTAATAATTTTGTGATGGTCTCTAGTTTTGGACTCCGAGAATTGGGAAAATGTCTCTATATTCCTAATCTATCAAATCTTCTCTTTTCTTAAGAATTCCTTTGTGGACTGTGGGCGTCACTGGCTATGCCAGAATTTAATGCCCATCCCTAACCTCTCACTCCCACACACACACCTCTCACACACATAACTCTCTCTGACACACACACTCAACTCTCACACACACACTCAACTCTCTCTCAAATATACACTCACTTCCCTCACACGTGCACACTCACCTACCTCACGTGTACATACTCACCTCCCTCACACACACACTCACCTCTCACACACATACACTCACCTCTCTCACACGCATACACACACTCACATCATTCACTTACACACACTCACATCTTCCCCCCTCCCCCATGGATGTGGCCTACCTGGGAGTTTTAAGTGACTGCTGGTATTTCCAGCTCATCCAACAGGGGCCGGTTACTCATTGCATTGGCTGCTGATAGGTTCATTGGTGTGTCAATCAGAAGCCAATGCAGTGTAAAAACCACCTCCATTTGGGTGAGCTAGAAGGACAGCTTCTTTTCACATTTAAAACTGCTGGATCTAGGGTTCCACGGAACACAATTTGGTAACCCTGATCTCGACAATCCAAGGAGATTGGCGACCTGACTCAGAGGCGCTGCTTAAATGCAGCCGCCTTGTCTGGCAGACACTCAATTCCTGGGCAATTTAGAAAAATGAGCACCTTGAGTTTTGAAGGGCAGGCAGACTGAATCAGGTTATTTGACTGCTGCATTCCGCAAATTAGCAATTGAAATCCAACACCCTTTTGGAATATTAAACACATCAGGGTTTTGCGTTAGTTAATTGAATCACCCTGCCTGCTTCACAGCCTGACTAAAACATCAGGATTCATCTCACAGCCCAGCCACTACTGAGACCACCTCTGGTGAATAGGAGGAACGCTCTTAGGAAGCACTTTGTTACCATGGGCTTCTGAGGTTTTTACCATGAAGTCTTGGAACCACATCTAAAGTTTAATCCCTGTTTTCATATTCCTCTGTGGCTTCATCCTTGTCCATCTCCAACTACAATCCCTTCTGTCAGCCTCCAATTCTGCCCCTTTGAGTGTCTCCAATTACAATTGCTCCATCACTGGGGGCTGGGCCTTCAGCTTCCGAGGCCTTCCTGAAGCTCTAGAATTCTCTCCCTAAACATCTCTGCTTCTCTACCTCTCTTTCCTCCTTTAAGATGCTCCTTGAAACCTACCTCTTTGGCCAAGCTTTTGGCCCCTGCCCCATCTTCCGTGCATCTCAAGTTGCGGATACTAACTGATTTTTAAAAAAATAGTTTACAGAGTGTGTGCATCACTGGCTAGGTCAGCATTTTATTGCCCATTCCTAATTGCCCTTGAGGGGGTGGTGGTGAGCTGCCTTCTTGAATCGCTGCAGCCCTGAGCTGTAGGTACACTCACAGTGCTGTTAGGGAGGGTGTTCCAGGATTTTGACTCTGCGATATGTTTCAATGTTAGGATTTAGAATTCATCCATCAATGAGATATTATTAAGAACTGTCCCTTCGGGGCGGCACGGTGGTGCAGTGGTTAGCACTGGGACTGCGGCGCTGAGGACCTGGGTTCGAATCCCGAACCTGAGTCACTATCCATGTGGAGTTTGCACATTCTCCCTGTGTCTGCGTGGGTTTCACCCCCACAACCCAAAGACGTGCACGTTAGGTGGTTTGGCCACGCTAAATTGCCCCTTAATTTGGAAAAAGATACATAATTGGGTACTCTAAATTTATTTAAAAATAGAACTGTCCCTTCCAAACATTCAAAAGTCAATCAGGACGAGCCAGCTAATAATTTCTATGACAGCGCTTCCCTAAACCACAAGCTCTACTACCTCAAAGGGCAAGGCCACATGGGAACACCGCCACATGCAAATTTTTCTTCCAGTCACACGCTGTTCTGAGTTGGAACTGTGTCCTGGAACCTCCTCTCTGACAGCAATGTGGGTGCACCTACACCACATGGACCACAGCCGTTCAAGAAGGCAGCTCAAGAAGGTCACCACCTTGTCAAGGGCATTAGGGATGAGCAATAAATGCTGGCCTAGCCAGTGATGCTCACACCCCATAAATGATAAAAATAAGGTCGAGCAATGGATGCTAGGATCTATTATTAAGAAGGTAGCAGCAGGACATTTAGAAAGTCATAAAACAACCATGCAGCCTCAGCACTGTTTTATGAAATGGGAAATCGTGCTCGACATATTTATTAGGTATTTGAGGATGTGACAAGCAGGATGGATAAATGGGAACCAATAGACGTAATGTATTTGGATTTCCAAAAGGTTATGTGGTGTCACATAAAAGGTTAATACGCAAGGTAAGAGGTCATGGTGTTGGGGGTGATATATTAGCATGGATAGGGGATTGGTTAACAAGAAAAAGAGTTGGGGAAAATGAATCATTTTGAGGTTGGCAACCTTAAATACTGGAGTGTCATTGGGATGAGTGCTGGGGCCTAACTATTCTTGATCATTTTAATGACGAGGATGAATGCACTTGACAAAATTGTAGCCAATTTTGCTAACAATACAAAGATAGGTAGGAAAGTATGCTGTGAGGAAGACACAAAGAGTCTGCAAAGTATATAGGCATGTCAAATTAGTGGGCAAATAGTTGACAGATAGGGCAGCACGGTGGCGCAGTGGATTAGCCCTGTTGCCTCACGGCGCCAAAGTCCCAGGTTCGGTCCCGGCCCTGGGTCCGTGTGGAGTTTGCACATTCTCCCCGTGTTTGCGTGGGTCTCGCCCCCACATCCCAAAAATGTGAAAGCTAGGTGGATTGAACACGCTAAATTGCCCCTTAATTGGAAAAAATGAATTGGGTACTCTAAATTTATTAAAAAAAGAAAAATGACAGATGGAGTATAATTTTTACAAAAAATTTAGAATATCCAATTCATTTTTTACAATTAACGGACAATTTAGCGTGGCCAATCCACCTATCCCGCACATTTTTGGGGTTGTGGGGGCGAAACCCACGCAGACACAGGGAGAATGTGCAAACTCCACACGGACAGTGACCCAGAGCCGGGATCGAACCTGGGACCTCGGCGCCATGAGGCAACTGCGCTAACTACTTGCGCCACCGTGCTGCCCACAGATGGAGTATAATGTGGGTAAATGTGAAATGATCCACTTTGACATGAAGAATTTGAAAAGCACAATACTATTTACATGGAGAGAGACTGCAGAATGCTGCACTTACAGATGGATCTGGGTTTTCTTGTACATGAATCACAAAACATTAGCATGCAGATACAGCAAGTATTTAGGAAGCTAAATGGAATGTTGGTCTATATTGAAAGGGGGGTGGAATGTAAAAGTAGGGAAGCCTTGCTACAACTGTGCACAGCATTGGTGAGACTATACCTAGAGTACTGTGCATATACTGGCCTCCTTACTTAAGGAAGAATATACTTGCATTGGAAGCAGTTCAGAGAGGATTCATGAGGCTGATTCCTCGGATGAAGGGGTTTGTCTTATGAGGAATGGTATACCTACAGCACATGGACCACAGCCGTTCAAGAAGGCAACTCACCACCTCCTTGTCAAGGGCATTTTGGATGAGCAATAAATGCTGGCTTAGCCAGGGATGCTCACGTCCCATGAATAATAAAAATAAGGTAGATCAATGAACGCTAGAACCTCTTCTTAAGAATATCAGCAGGATATTTAGAATAATCATGCAGCCTCAAAGCGGTTTTATGTACAGGTTAGGCCTGTATTGATTGGAGTTCAGACGCACGCCAGGTGGTCTTATTGAAACATAGAGGATTGCAAGGGGCAGGACAGAGTAGATGATGCGAGGATGATTCCTCTTGTGGGGAAACCTCGAATGAGGAGGCATCGTTTTAAAATAAAGTTTCTCCCATATAACACGGAGATGAGGAGGAATCTCTTCTCTCAGGGAGTTGTTTGTCTTTGGAATTCTCTTCCACAGAGAGTAGTGGAGGCTGCGCCATTGAATATATTCAAGGCTGAGTTACACAGGCTTTTAGCCTACAAGGGAGTCTGGGGGGCCGGCAGGAAAATGGAGTTAAGGCCACAATCAGATCAGCTATGATATTATTAAATGGTGGAGCAGGTTCAATGGCCGACCTCTGCTCCTATTTCATATGATCCTCTGGACAAAGACATTTGGGACATGGGGACCATGTTAACAGGATTCAGGGGCCCAATGGCACATTTACGATGAACAAAATTGAGGCTACTCAGTCCGCCAGTCAACCGCCAAAGAGGAAATGGATCGGCTGACATCTCAGCTTATAGAGCCTGCCCAGGAGCTCCTGAAAATGTTTACCGTATTCACCTGTGCTAACCTTATTCACGTGTGCTATGACTTGCTGTATTTCTCCATTATTCACCAAAGTTGAGATGTTTACATGCGATGTCAGAACTGCCTTTTCCACTATTTAAGGTATTTTGAGCTCCGATCTACGTATTAATGTGTGGGAATTACAGACACAAACTAACCTCAGTAAGGAATCTATTACTGACTTGCCCAAATCCTAACCCTCTGTTCAATAAACGCTGTCTGAACCTCAACTCAAAATCCAAACCCTCTGCCTGATACTTTCTCCAACCCATGACCCCAATCCTAATGCTTCACCAAACCCGAACACACTTTTGCCACCTGCTCCAAATGCATAGAAATCCTAAACTGAAGGTGCAGGTTTGTTGTTTGTTGCGACCCCTGATCAGGAGCAAACCCAAATTCCTGTCACATATCATCACGCCTGCGAGTAACTGGTGAACATGACAATCCGAGTCGTATACTGGCCCAACATGGCCAGTCTGTACATGTGCCCCATACCGTGATAAGTCTGTAAGTCGTTCTCACAGAGACTGGGGGCGGTATTCTTCCCCCCCCACTCCCCCAGCCGGGTGGGAGAATCGCCGGGGCGCCGCACGAATCGCGCCACGCCGCCCGACACCCGCGTGCGATTCTCCCACCCCGCCGAAAAAAGCGCAGTGCGTAAACGGCCAAGTCCTGCCGGCGCGGTCCACACCTGGTCGCTGCCGGCGGGTACTCATCGCGAAGGCTTGGGGGGGGGGGGGGGGAGGCGGCCTGTGGGGGGGGGGGGCTCCGATGGGGTCTGGCTCGCGATCGGGGCTCACTGATTTGTACTCAACTTATACTGTGAAGTAAAGGACAGAACCCCCCCTTGATAGAGGCTTGGATGAGCACGTGGCATTTAAGGCGATGGACCAAGTGCCGGTAAATGGGATTAGGTAGGTAGATCAGGTGTTTTTCATGTGTCAGTGCAGACTTGATGGGCCAAGGGTCTCTTATGCACTGCGATTCTGTAAACATTTAAAATAACCAAAAATCTCTCACTCCATGTTATATTTTACATTGTCCCTTAAGTAGACATTGATTTTCTCAGACCCAGCCCAAAGTAATTTTTTGTTCCCAAGGGTTTACTTTTCCTTTACCAACTTGGTAACATTTGACCCAAAACTATCCTTCATGAAGAGAATATTAATGGAGATCCTCCGTCTATCACAAGCTAGGAAAATCATCCAGCCTTGTTTTTAAATCCTCACAGATTTGGTATTTTCAATCTGAGCTTGACCTCCCAGCCACATTCTTGTGCAATGAACCATAGAGACTTGCTGCTTCTATCTGCTCCCTATTTCTCTGTCAGATCCTGGCAGACTGAACTGCCTGTGAAATTTAGGGATAATGTTTAGGAGAACTTCGTATTCAAATCCTAAAATGGCTCCCTCTGCGCCCTTCTCCTCTCAAAGCCTACCTCCATGGCAATGTGAACCACAAGGGCCTTGTATCCAGGTAGAAATTGTGATTAGTTATGTTTTAAACTCCCAACTTTATTCTATCTTGAAAGTAAATAGACAAATCATAAACCCAACATTATCAACACCTGCCTTTGACTTTGGAGGTCAACCATCTATCCATTGTCAACACCGTTGCTCCTGAAATTATCTACAAAGGTGAACACATTGTGCCCTCTTCCCAGAAAGACAACCTGGGCCCCCTTTTATCTTTAACCATTGAACCACCTAGGTTTGTCGGCAGTCGAATTCAGAACAGGTCACATGACCCCCTTCATTCCTCAATTTTGCCTAAAAAACAGTCAAAAACATAACAATTTATTAAACCTTGCATTTGTATCATCAGCCACAAGCTAATAAGAGCTCAATTATTCAGAAGAACTTCACATGCAAGGAATTCTGTGAAATGTCTCAAACATTGCAACTAGTTAATCATTCCATCAACTGTTTCTGCCACTCAAAAGCAGCAACCCCGCTGCTCAAAACCACTGGGAGCAGGATGGACAGAGCAAACAAGCATCAAGACTTTTACCAGCACTCAGTACCAGCACACTCTCTGCGGGGGGGGGGGGGGGGGGGGGGGGGGGGGGGGGGGGGAATGCGGGAGGAAACAGGGCGAGGCGGGGGAGGAAACGTGGTAGGGCAGGGGAGGAAAGGGGTGAGGGTGGGGGAAGAAATGGGTGAGGGCGAGGGAGGAAACGGGGATGAGAGGGTGGATGGGGGCAGAGGGGGACGATGGGGAGAGAGGGGCTACAATTGCAGGGTACAATTGCGAGGAAGGGGTGCGATGGGGAAGGGCTGCAATGGAAGGAGAGGCTACTATTGCGGGCATGGGATACGATGGGGGAGGGGGTACGATGGGGGAGGGGGTACGATGGGAGGAGGTTTGATGGGGAGGGGGTACGATGGGGGAGGGGGTACGATGGGGAGGGGGTACAATGGGGGAGAAGGCACAATGGGCGGATGGGGGTACGATGGGGGGAGGGGGTATGATGGGGGAGGGGATACGATGGGGAGGGGGTATGAGGGAGGGAGGGGGTACGATGGGGAGGGGGTACATGGGGAGGGGGTACATGGGGGAGGGGTCCGATGGGGGAGGGGGTACAATGGGGGGGAGGGGGTACAATGGGGGGGGAGGGGATACGATGGAGGGAGGGGGTACGATGGGGAGGGAGTACTTGGGGAGGAGTTTGATGGAGGGAGGGGGTACGATTGGGCGAGGGGATACGATGGGGAGGGGGTATGATGGAGGGAGGGGGTACAATGGGGAGGGGGTACATGGGGAGGGGGTTCGATGGGGGAGGGGGTACTATGGGGAGGGGGTACAATGGGGGGGAGGGGATACGATGGAGGGAGGAGGTACGATGGGGAGGGGGTACATGGGGGGAGTTTGATGGAGGGAGGGGTACGATTGGGCGAGGGGGTACGATTGGGCGAGGGGGTACGATGGGGGAGGGGATACGATGGGGAGGGGGTATGATGGAGGGAGGGGGTACAATGGGGAGGGGGTACATGGGGAGGGGGTTCGATGGGGGAGGGGGTACTATGGGGAGGGGGTACAATGGGGGGGAGGGGATATGATGGAGGGAGGAGGTACGATGGGGAGGGGGTACATGGGGGGGGAGTTTGATGGAGGGAGGGGGTACGATTGGGAGAGAGGGTACGATTGAGGGAGGGGGTACGATTGAGGGAGAGGGTACGATTGGAGGAGGGGGTACGATTGGGCGAGGGGGTACGATGGGGGAGGGGATACGATGGGGAGGGGGTACATGGGGAGGGGGTACATGGGGGAGGGGATACATGGGGGAGGGGATACTATGGGGAGGGGGTACAATGGGGAGGGGGTACAATGGGGGAGAGGGGATACGATGGAAGGAGGAGGTACGATGGGGAGGGGGTACATGGGGGGGGAGTTTGATGGAGGGAGGGGTACGATTGGGCGAGGGGGTACGATTGAGGGAGGGGGTACGATTGAGGGAGAGGGTACGATTGGAGGAGGGGGTACGATTGGGGGAGGGGGTACGATTAGGGGAAGGGTACGATTGGGGAGGTATGATGGAGGGAGCGGGTACAGTGCAGCGAGGGGGGAGAAGGGGGAATCAGGGAAGAGTGATAGAGGGGCTGAAATCTATTGGAAATTATCAACTGAAATGTCTACTTTGTAACAATCATTTAAGGAAAGGTCCCAGGGTGTCATTGACATCGTTTTGATCGGAAGATAAGGAAAGTTCAGATACCTCAGAGGGTCAAAGCAGGAGGTCTGTAAATATCAACCTGGACTTTGAAATACTTGAATTACCAGAAAAATCAATCAGCTGATGCAGTTTTTCCATCAACCCACTCGTCTTCCCTGTTTTTAGTTCATCTTCCCTTCACACACACACACCCATCTCTTTGTTTCCTGCCTCCCATCCTCCTTGGGTCTCTAATTGTGGTGCCCCTCATACAGGAGCTGGACTGTGAATGTGAGCAGCTATTTGACTGAAGAGTGCATCACACTTTACTACAATCCTATCCTCTTTCAGCAGGAGTCTCCGGGGCTGCAGTCACGAGTGGGACATTGGCATAATTAAAACCTTTTGAACACTGAAGGAGGCAGCTTACCTGGGTAGGCCATTCACCCTTTGGGTGTCTTGATTACAATACAGAGCACAATATCTATACCCTGGATTACTGAATCCTCTACAACTACATTTCTGCTCTGTTTCCCCCCACGATCATCTGTACTTATTGTTATTATTATTACTGCCTCCTCCTCCACAGTGCCACAGTGATATTGTGACTA
Organism: Scyliorhinus torazame; assembly: GCF_047496885.1. Taxonomy (NCBI): domain Eukaryota; kingdom Metazoa; phylum Chordata; class Chondrichthyes; order Carcharhiniformes; family Scyliorhinidae; genus Scyliorhinus; species Scyliorhinus torazame. Next base: position 118,156,377 of record NC_092724.1, on the reverse strand, counting down.
TCCTCCACATATATCCTCTCTCTCTGTCTTCTCACAGGTAGCAGGCACATTATATCTGTTGGCCAAGACCAGTGTCTCATCCTTTCTCTTCTCCATGGCTCCCCATGGCTCTTCTCCATGGCTCTGTCAGTCACACACTCTGCCCTCTTTTTGCCTGAATTTCTCTGCACAATAGGACTGTATTCTGCAGTAAACTATCCTGATATTCCTCACACTCCCTTATGTCTCTACACTCGCTCAATGAGCTGGAGCTCCAGCAGGGCATTGGGATCCTGGTGTTACATTATTAGGGGGTCCTCAAAGTATACGCTAGCCAACCTTCCCACAGGTGGCCTCCTAACTGTCTGCATCCATCCTAACTGTCTGCATCCATCCTAACTGTCTGCATCCATACTCACTGTCTGCATCCATACTCACTGTCTGTATCCATACTCACTGTCCTATAAAGGGTTGGAGGCCCAATCAGAGAGTGCACAGTGACGTCAGGTTGGTGTCCCCTGCAGGAGAGATGGATACTGCTGAGGTAGGTAGGCGATTCTGAGGGCACCTCACCATGCAGCCCTTGGCTGCTTGCCAGAAATAATGATTAAAGAGGCTCAAAGCCAGTAGGACCCTCGGGAAACCCTCCACTGGATTATTCATGGCCAGGGCTGCGACCTTTCACTCCCACGGACAGGCATTGAGGCATGGAGCTGCCTGCACCAATGGCCTCTGGCCTGCCTCTGGGAGGCCACCATGTTTGAGCTGCTGACCTCCACTCGGGAGAGGATGGGGAGAGGGGGAGTAACATGATGTGAGGGGTCGGTCTCCGTGGCAACATACCACTGCCAGAGCAAGATAACCTTAATTGCTCGAAATGATCACCCACCTCCCTGGGAAATTCCTCCAGAGTTGGGAATGTGTCAGGAATCTGGGGTAAGCCTCATTATCAGCACACTCGCATGGGCTACAGCCTTGACACACTGCCAGTACTGTTATTTTCTCTTCTATAGTGAATCACTTATACGTCACTTATTTATTGATCTCTTTTACCTGCTGAATCTCCAAAAATGTTTATTTATATTCTTGCACCATTCAGTTTAATATATTTATCCTATTGGATCCATTTACTTGGACGTTAATGGTTAGGTTATAATCTTAGCCTTTTACATATTGTTTAAATTTCCTATAGTTAACTGGAAGCACCCGTGAGCTGCTTTATTTTGGTAGGGGGAATAAAGAGGGCACAGCCCATGAGAATCTGAATGGGGTAGAGTACAAATGGGGCATATGGACGCAAAAATTAAACTCACTGACGCAGGTTACTACGGCCATAAAACCTTGAAAAGAAGCACCAGGGTTTATTTTTAAAGGGGTAGAATTGAAATGCAAAAAAAGTTATGTTAATCTTGGATGAATCTCGATTAAGTTACACTTGGAGGACCGTGGAGAGTTCCGCAGGGGCCCCAACCATAACATTGTGTAAGTGAATGGGGTTTTGAGCAAGTTAGAATCTCACCCTCTAGTCTCCATAAAGACACTGGTGAATGAAGGTGTCAAAGTTTAATGGGGATGTTTATCAACTGAGAGGTTATACCCATTAGGAAAGGTCAAACTGGTTGGCACATGATCGTCTCAAATATCAAGGGGCAGCACGGTAGCATGGTGGTTAGCACAATTGCTTCACAGCTCCAGGGTCCCAGGTTCAATTCCCGGCTTGGGTCACTGTCTGTGCGGAGTCTGCACGTCCTCCCCGTGTGTGCGTGGGTTTCCTCCGGGTGCTCCGGTTTCCTCCCACAGTCCAAAGATGTGCAGGTTAGGTGGATTGGCCATGATAAATTGCCCTTTGTGCCCAAAATTGCCCATAGTGTTGGGTGGGGTTACTGGGGTATGGGGATAGGATGGAGGTGTTGACCTTGGGTAGGGTGCTCTTTCAAAGAGCTGGTGCACTCGATGGGCCGAATGGCCTCCTTCTGCACTGTAAATTCTATGATTCTATGAAATATAAAATGAGTGAGGAGCACTGATGGAAGTCATGGTAATTACGAAGGGGTTCAATATTGTTGATGTGTAGAGTTTAACTTTGCTTTTCCAATTCTACTGATCCAGCAATAAACTCAAGTGTTTTGTTTCCTTTTTAAAAACTTTTTCCGAACTGTGTAAATGGGTGGCACAGTAGCACAGTGATTAGCACCATTGCTTCACAGCGCCAGGGTCCCAGGTTCCCGGCTTGGGTCACTGTCTGTGCGGAGTCTGCACGTTCTCCCCGTGTCTGCGCGGGTTTCCTTCGGGAGCGCCGGTTTCCTCCCACAAGTCCCAAAAGACGTGCTGTTAGCTAATTTGGACATTCTGAATAATCCCTCTGTGTACCCGAACAGGCACCGGAGTATGCCTACTTGTGACAATAATAAAGATTATTATTAAAACCCATCGGGGAGTATCTTTGTGGTGAAATGTATATTGCAAATATCCTCTGTAATCTGAATTGTATGGAGGCACCTCAGAGTCACAGGCTGAATGGAAAAAGGATTGCATATTTCTGTAATGTTATACTTGCACTGTTATGGAATTTAATTTGACAAATTTTTCTTCCCCAGTTGAACTCTTACTTTCCAAAGAGTAGAGGGACACTTGATGCAGACTCAAAAGGGAAGGGAAGAGTGGGGAAGGAGGTAGAATTGAAAGAGAGGGAGGACGGCAGAATGGGAATAAAGGGGGAGGAGGCATAATGGAAATAGATGGGGGGGGATGGAGGAGGGGAAGAGTGAGAACAGAGAGGGAGGAGTCAAAGTGGGAATGAAAAGGGAGCGGCTGGGAATAGACAGGGGAGGGAGCAGAGTGTGACCAGAGGGGGAGGTGGCAGAATGTGAATAGAAGGGTAGGGCCGAGTGGGAACGGAAGGGGAGGAGTAAGAATGAGAACAGAGCGGGAGGGGGCAGAGCGGGAATAGAGGGGGAAGAATGTGAATAGAGGCGATGGCGCAGAGTGGGAATGGAGGGGAAGGTACCCTAGGGTGCAATACCGGTGGGGTCACTCTAACACTGAGGTACTGTACTTGGATTTTGGATTTGGATTTTTGTTTATTGTCGCGTGTACCAAGGTACAGTGAAAGGTATTTATCTGTGAGCAGCTCAACAGATCATTAAGTACATGAAAAGAAAAGGAAATAAAAGAAAATACATAATCGGGCAACACAAGGTACACAATGTAACTACATAACACCGGCATTGGGTGAAAGAGACAGGTTAGTAATAATGTTAGTCTTACAATTAAATTTTAAAAGATTAAAACAATTGTAAGATAAGTAAAAAGTGGATCTGTTAGGGAGAGCTCGCAGAGAGTCGCCACACTCTGGCGCCATCTTGTGGCTTCTCCCCAGTGAGGGGGCTGGTGGGGACAGGTCTGCCACTATATCACCCGAGGATATAGTACACCTGGGGACAGGTTTGTTGCTGTATAACCCTAGGATATAGTACTGGTGGAGACAGGCCTGTCACTATGTAACACTGGGGTACAGTACTGGTGGGGACAGGTCTGTCACTGTATAACACAGGGGAAGTAAAGTCGCCATTGTCCCAGATGACCATTGGCTGCTTTCCCCTTTGAAGAGGAGAGTTGACTGGTGGCGATTTAACATGATGATCACTGCATCTCAGGTGAGGGGCAAAGTTCAGAAGGCAGGGCCTTCATGAATAACCTCAGCCGGTACTGTCATGATATTCATGTGAAAGGGGCTTAAGGAGACTTTAAAGACCCAGGAGACTGAACTTCGCGTGGTGGAGCAGAAGGTGTCAGGTATTGAGGACGAGGTCCTGGGCCTGGCGGTCAAGACTCAGACGCACGAGGCACTTCATAAAAAGTGTGCTGACAGGATTGAGGCCCTTGAAAATGGAGCGCGAAGGAAGAACCTTAGGATACTAGGTCTCCCGGAGGGTGTGGAAGGAGTGGACTGTGGAGCGTACGCAAGTAAGATGCTGAGCTCACTGATGGGTGCTGAGGCCCCTGCGGGCCCCATGGAGGTGGAGTGGGCAAATCGGATCCCGGCGAGAAGACCAAAAGCGGGAGAACCACCGAGGGCGATAATCGTGCGATTCTACCGCCTTAAGGACAGAGAAGAGGTCCTGAGATGGGCTAAAAAGGTGCGGAGTAGCAGATGGGAGAATGCGATGGTAAGGATCTACCAGGATTGGAGAGCGGAGGTGGCGAGAAGGAGGGCGAGCTTCAACCGAGCCAAAGAGGTTTTGCACAAAAGGAAGGTGAAGTTTGGGATGCTGCAGCCGGCAAGACTATGGGTCACGCATCAGGAGAGACACTATTATTTCGAGACGGCGGAGGAAGCATGGTCCTTCATCAATGAAGAGAAACTGGACAGGAACTGAGGGACTGATGCTGCAGGGAACTGTTATTGTTGTTATTATTGTTTTTGTTAATGGGATGGTGAAAGTTAATCGAGAAGTAAACAGGGAAGGGGGGGACACTGGGGAAATGTGGGCGCCGGTGAGGGGGGAGAGGCGGGACATAGTCGGAGAATGGGGAAGGAGAGGGGGAGGGGAAAGGGAGCTGCGCCATAAGAGACGGGTCAGGTAAAGGGATGTTCCCGCGCCAGAAAGAATAAGGCGGGAAAACAGGCGCAAGGCGGATGGGAATTCCCTCACACCGGGGGGGTCGAGGAGCGAGCAGGAGTAGCCGGGGTCAGTTGAAGTCAGCTGGCTTACGGAAGTGATATGGGGGAGCAATCAAGCTAGATAGGGATCTAGCGGGGGGGGGACAACTGGGTTGCTGCTGCGGAAATCCAAAAGGACATGGCTAAAGAGAGGGTGGTCGGGGGCGGAATGCGACGCTGGGGGAGCGAGCGGGAGCGCGGAGGCGGGATACGGGACTGGCCTAGAGAAGGTAATGGCTAGTCGACACGGGAGGGGGACAGGTAGCCCCCCAGTGAGGCTGATCACGTGGAATGTGAGAGGCCTGAATGGACCGATAAAAAGGGCCCGAGCGCTCGCGCATTTGAAAGGACTAAGGGCGGACGTGGTTATGCTCCAAGAGACGCACCTAAAGGTGGCGGACCAAGTTAGACTAAGGAAAGGATGGGTGGGACAGGTGTTCCACTCAGGACTGGACGTAAAGAACAGAGGGGTGGCCATTTTGGTGGGGAAACAGGTAGCATTTGAAGCAAAGACCATCATAGCAGATAGTGGAGGTAGATATGTAATGGTGAGTGGTAGGCTGGAGGGAATGGAGGTCGTGTTGGCTAATGTGTATGCCCCAAATTGGGACGATGCGGGGTTCATGAGACAGATGCTGGGGCGTATTCCGGACCTGGAGGCAGGAAATTTGATTTTAGGAGGGGACTTCAATACGGTGCTGGACCCGGGGCTAGATAGATCCAGCTCAAGGACTGGAAGAAGGCCGGCAGCGGCCAAGGTACTTAAGGGGTTTATGGACCAAATGGAGGGAGTGGATCTATGGCGATTTCTTAGACCCAGGGCTAGGGAGTATTCCTTCTTCTCCCACGTCCATAAAGTGTACTCCCGGATAGATTTTTTTGTTTTAGGAAGGTCGTTGATCTCTAGGGTGGAAGAAGCTGAATACTCAGCCATAGCGGTTTCGGATCATGCCCCACATTGGGAGGACCTGGAAGTAGGAGAGGACAGGGAGCAGAGAACACTCTGGCGATTAGATGTGGGACTGATGGCGGATGAGGGAGTGTGTGCAAGAGTGAGGGGGTGTATCGAGAGATACCTGGAGGTCAATGACGACGGCGAGGTCCCTGTGGGAGTGGTCTGGGAAGCACTAAAAGCGGTGGTCAGAGGAGAGCTGATTTCTATTGGGGCCCACAAAAGGAAAACAGAGGCCAAGGAAAGGGATAGATTACTGGGGGAGATTTTAAGGGTGGACAGGGAATGTGCAGAGACCCCGGAGGAGGAGCTGTACAGGGAGAGGAGACGACTCCAGACCGAGTTTGACCTTCTGACCACCAGAAAGGCGGAGGTACTGTGGAGGAAGGCACAGGGGAGGAGGTATGAATATGGGAAAAAGGCTAGTCGCCTGTTGGCGCACCAACTGCGAAAGAGGGCAGCAGCGAGGGAGATAGGAGGAATTAGGGATGAAAGGGGAGACACTGTGCGAAGGGCAGGAAAGATAAATGAGGTGTTTAAGACCTTTTATGAAGAACTGTATAGGTCTCAGCCCCCAGAGGGAGAGGAGGGGATGCGGCAGTTCCTGGACCAGTTGAGGTTCCCGAAAGTGGAGGAGCAGGCGGTGGCAGGCCTGGGGGCGCCGATTGAGGTGGACGAGGTTATTAAGGGACTGGGAAGCATGCAAGCAGGGAAGGCCCCGGGGCCGGACGGGTTCCCGGTGGAATTCTACAGAAAATATGTGGACTTGTTGGCCCCGTTGTTGGCGAGGACGTTCAATGAGGCCAGGGAAGGGGGGGACACTACGCCGGACAATGTCGGAGGCGACGATATCGCTAATTTTGAAGAGGGACAAAGATCCGATGCAGTGTGGGTCCTATAGACCTATTTCACTATTGAACGTGGACGCTGAAAGGTGCTGGCATCGAGGATAGAGGACTGTGTCCCAGGGGTGGTGCACGAAGACCAGACAGGGTTCGTAAAAGGGAGACAATTGAATGTTAACGTGCGACGGCTATTAGGGGTGATAATGATGCCCTCAGTGGAGGGGGAGGCAGAGATAGTGGCGGCAATGGACGCAGAGAAGGCATTTGATAGGGTGGAGTGGGAGTATTTATGGGAAGTGTTAAGGAGGTTTGGGTTTGGGAACGGATTTATTCGCTGGGTTAGACTACTTTATGGGGCACCAACGGCAAGCGTAGTTACAGGTCGACATAGATCGGAGTATTTCCGATTATATAGGGGAACAAGACAGGGATGCCCGCTGTCTCCATTGTTGTTTGCGCTGGCAATTGAACCTCTGGCCATGGCGCTGAGAGACTCCAGGAAATGGAGAGGGGTGACTAGAGGGGGAGAAGAACACCGAGTCTCGTTATACGCGGATGACCTATTGCTATATGTGTCGGACCTAGCGGGGGGGATGATAGAGGTTATGCGAATCTTGAGGAGGTTCGGGGAATTTTCAGGGTATAGGTTAAACATGGGGAAGAGTGAATTATATGTGATACATCCAGGGGACCAGAGTAGAGAGATAGAAGGCTTACCGCTAAGGAAAGTGGAAAGAAACTTCCGATACTTGGGGATTCAGATCGCTAGGAGCTGGGGAACCTTGCACAGACTTAATCTGACATGGCTGGTAGAACAAATGGAGGAGGACTTTAAGAGGTGGGACATGCAGCCTTTATCGCTGGCGGGTAGGGTGCAAGCAATTAAGATGATGGTCCTCCCGAGGTTCTTATTTGTATTTCAATGTCTCCCTATTTTAATCACCAGGACCTTTTTTAATAAAATAGATAGGAGCATTACGAGCTTTGTGTGGGCAGGGAAAGTTCCGAGAGTAAGGAGGGGGTTCCTTCAGCACAGTAGGGACAGAGGAGGACTGGCACTACCGAACTTGGGAGATTATTATTGGGCCGCCAATGTGGCAATAATACGTAGATGGATGATGGAGGGTGAGGGAGCGGCGTGGAAAAGGCTGGAGAGAAGGTCCTGTAAAGGGACGAGTCTAGAGGCGCTGGTGACGGCGCCGCTACCGTTCTCACCGAAAAAGTACACCACGAACCCGGTGGTGGCGGCAACACTGAACATATGGGGACAGTGGAGGCGACAGAGAGGGGTGCGGGGAGCCCTGGTGGGGTCCCCTATCAGGAACAACCATAGGTTTGCCCCAGGAAGAATGGATGGAGGATTTCAGAGCTGGTACCAGTTGGGGATTAGGAAGGTGGGAGGTTTATTCATAGATGGGACTTTTGCGAGCTTGGGAGCACTGGAGGAAAAGTATAAGTTACCCCGGGGGAATTTCTTGAGATATATGCAGGTGAGGGCGTTTACTAGACAACAGGTGAGGGAATTTCCGCGGCTCCCGACACAGGGGATACAGGACAGGGTGCTTTCAGGGGTGTGGGTCGGAGAGGGCAAGGTGTCAGAGGTTTATAGAGAGATGAGGGAAGAGGGGGAGGAGTCGGTGGGTGAACTAAAAAGAAAGTGGGAAGAAGAATTAGGGGAGGAGATAGAGGAGGGTATGTGGGCTGATGCCCTAAGCAGGGTAAATTCCTCTTCCTCATGCGCCAGGCTTTGCCTGATTCAATTTAAGGTGCTACATAGAGCACACATAACGGGGGCAAGATTGAGCAGGTTCTTTGGAGTGGAGGACAAATGTGGGAGGTGTGGCGGGAGCCCGGCAAACCACGCACATATGTTTTGGGCGTGCCCGGCACTGGAAGGGTATTGGAAGGGAGTGACGGGAGTGATTTCGCAGGTGGTGAAGGCCCGGGTCAAACCAGGCTGGGGGTTAGCTCTATTTGGAGTTGCGGAAGAGCCGGGAGTGCAGGAGGCGAAAGAGGCCGATGTCGTGGCCTTTGCGTCCCTCGTAGCCCGGCGCAGGATCCTACTCATGTGGAAGGAGGCGAAACCCCCCGGACTGGAGGCCTGGGTAAACGATATGGCGGGGTTTATTAAACTGGAGCAGATAAAGTTTGCCCTGAGAGGATCGGCTCAAGGGTTCACCAGGCGGTGGCAGCCATTTCTCGACTACCTAGGGGAATGTTAGAGGGAAGACAGATGACCAGCAGCAGCAACCCAGGAGGAGGGGGGGGGGGGGGGGGGGGGGGGGCTTAGTTGAGTATAGGTCAATAGAGTACGAGGTTTTGTTACTTGTATATTATTATTATTATTATTGTTAAAAAGTTAAAACATTTCTGTTTTGTTATTGTTATCGTTTCGCTTGTTTTGTAAGCGGGAAAAATGTTGCTCAGGGAAAAAAAATTTCAATAAAATATATTTTAAAAAAAATGATATTCATGTGAACATCACAGCACATACACACACACATAATGATGGACAGATCAATGGACCAATCCACACACACAACACGACAGCCAATCACGGACAAGAGCATACACAGTACAAAGCAGGGAACACAACACTTCCTGGGCACTCAAGCAGGAGAGAACTCAGGGCACAGACCTCATTGCCAGCCACTCAGAGGTTCACCATGTGCTGAATACCAGAGTGTACTATGTTTATAGATCAATGAAATAAAACTGCGTTGTACCATACGCAACCGTGTTGGTTCGTTTGTGTGTCAGAGTACCCAATACTTCATGGTACCAGAAGTGAATTGACACCTATTGGAAGCCAACGAAAGAGGGAGCGCCTCGGACACCAGAAAGATCACCATCCTCCTCACCACCGCAGGGCAGCACGTCATCCATGTCTACAACTCCCTGGTGTTCGCGGAAGGCGAGGACAAATCCAAATACGAGATGGTCCTTCTCAAGCTCGACCAACACTTTAACGTCGAGGTCAACGAAAGCTTCAAGAGATATGTCTTCCAGCAGCGCCTGCAAGGTAAGAATGAGCTCTTTCAGTCATTCCTCACCCATCTCCACATCCTTGCGCAGTCCTGCGGTTACGACACCACCTCAGACTCCATGATTCGGGACCAGATCGTTTTTGGGGTCGCCTCGGGCACCTTACGCAGCAGCTTTAAAAAATAAAAGGCCTCACCTTAGCCTCCGCAATCGAAGCCTGTGTCCTGCACGAAAACGCGACTAGCCGCTATGCACAATTTCAGGCGACCGAATCGGCGCAGCGGGGGTCCTACGCGGCCGGATCGGCGAGCCAGGTACCCCACGAGGCCGTACTGGTCCAGGCGATCGAGTTCCTCCCGGCCCGCGGCCCGGACGACGTCGGCCATTTCGCGCGCTTTTCGGGGCCTCCCGGGCTTGTGCGCGCCAAAACCTACGGCAACACTGAGGGACGTGATGAGCAGGCGCGCCCGACGCAAGATCGAACTGCGCATGCGCAGTGGTGCAACGAACGTCATGACGTCGCAACGTGCGGCAATTGTGGAGCTGCACATTTAAAGCGGCAATGTCCTGCAAGAATCCGACAATGCCTATGCTGTGGCAAAGTGGGCCACTACGCTGCTTACTGTCGAGCAGCTCAACCTGTCAATCTTCCACAACTCCGACAACCTCGCAGGGACGTGCGGACCATTCAGCCTCCCCATTACGAATCTTGCCCAGACAACATCCAGACTGGTGACACAGATGACCGAGATGCCGTCCGTGTTGCGGACATTGATGGAAACCGAGTCAATCCGGGTGATGAATGGTGTGCCACCCTGACGGTCAACCGATCGGCGATAACTTTCCGCCTGGACACTGGCGCCTCCGCCAACCTCATAGCATGGTCAGCCTTCTACGCCATGAAGGTCAGACCACCAATTCGGCCATCCCGGTGCAGGATGGTCGACTACAACGGGAACGTTATCCCGTCTATGGGATCCTGCCAGCTCCAGGTGACACACAAAACACACACGGCCACACTCTCATTCGAGATAGTCGGCTCATCGAAAGATTCCCTGCTAGGCGCACAGGCATGCAAGGCTCTCCACCTCGTGCAACGAGTCCACTCTCTCTCTTCAGACGGAACGTCTGACTTCCCGGATGCAGAGTTTAACGCACAGCTCCAATCGCTCCTCGCCCACAACCAGGAGGCATTCGAGGGCATGGTAACACTGCCATACACCTATAGAATTCGGCTCAAACCAGATGCCACCCCGGTCATTCACGCACCTCGCAGGGTCCCTGAGCCACTCAAAGACCGCCTCAAGCAGCAGCTGCAGGATCTACAGGACCAAGGGGTCCTATCCAGGGTCACGGAGCCCACGCCGTGGGGCAGCTCCATGGTGTGTGTCAAGAAGCCCTCCGGCGAGCTCCGGATCTGTATTGACCCAAAAGACCTCAATAACAATATTATGAGGGAACATTACCCCATACCCAAACGGGAAGAGATCACGAGTGAAATGGCCCAGGCGAAAATATTTACCAAATTGGATGCCTCTAAAGGCTTTTGGCAGATCCAACTAGATCCGTCCAGCTGAAAGCTGTGCACTTTCAACACCCCTTTCGGCAGGTTCTGCTACAACCGAATGCCATTTGGCATCATCTCGGCATCCGAGGTCTTTCATAGGATCATGGAGCAGATGATGGAAGGCATCGAAGGGGTGCGCGTCTACGTGGACGACGTCATCATCTGGTCCACCACACCACAGGAGCACATCTATCGTCTTCAACTCGTCTTTGCACGCATACGTGAAAACGGCCTGCGCCTCAACCGAGCCAAGTGTTCTTTCGGCCAAACCGAGCTGAAGTTCCTGGGGGACTACATTTCCCGGTCAGGGGTCCGTCCGGATGCAGACAAGGTGAACGCCTATCACAGCCATGCCGCAGCCGGCAGACGAGAAAGCAGTACTACGCTTCCTAGGCATGGTCAACTTCCTGGGGAAGTTCATTCCCAACCTTGCCTCCCACACGACTGCTCTGCGCCACCTCGTCAAGAAGTCCACGGAGTTCCAGTGGCAGCACACACACCAGCAGGAATGGGAGGAGCTCAAACTCAAGCTCACCACTGCACCGGTACTGGCGTTTTTCGAAACGTCTCGTGCTACTAAAATCTTGACTGATGCCAGCCAGTCCGGCATTGAGGCAGTGCTCCTGCAGCGGGATGACACTGCGTCATGGGCCCCGGTCACCTATGCCTCGCGGGCCATGACCCCCACAGAGCAGCGCTATGCGCAGATCGAAAAGGAGTGCCTGGGTTTGCTAACCGGAATAGACAAGTTCCATGATTATGTGTATGGTCTTCCCCGGTTCACTGTTGAAACTGACCACCGCCCCCTGGTCAGCATCATAAACAAGGACCTGAACGAGATGACGCCTCGCCTCCAGCACATCCTACTTAAACTCAGGAGGTATGACTTCCAACTGGTTTACACCCCAGGGAAGGACCTTATCATAGCGGATGCCCTATCGAGAGCAGTGAGCACGCCGCCAGACTCGGAGGGGTTCGTATGTCAGGTCGAGGCGCAGGTGGCCTTCACATCGGCAAATCTGCCAGCTGACGACTCCAGTCTGGCCCTCATTCGCAGAGAGACTGCGGCCGACCCCCTTCTACAACGGGTGATGCGCCACATGACGGGAGGGTGGCACAAAGGACAGTGCTCACAGTTCTACAATGTCCGAGACGACTTGGCCGTCATTGATGGTGTCCTTCTGAAGCTGGACCGGATTGTGATTCCGCACAGCATGCACAAGCTGGTTCTCGACCAACTACACGAAGGCCACCTGGGGGTTGAGAAGTGCAGACGGAGGGCCCGAGAGGCGGTATACTGGCCAGGCATCAGTGACGATATTGCCAATGTGGTGCTCAACTGCCCAACCTGCCAAAGGTTTCAGCCGACGCAACCTCCTGAAACGCTTCTGCCCCATGAGCTGGTGACGTCCCCATGGGCGAAGGTGGGTGTGGACCTCTTTCACGCGCTCGGCAGGGACTATGTCATCGTCGTTGACTACTTCTCCAACTACCCAAAGGTCACACGCCTGCACGATTTGACGTCGTCCGCTGTCATCAGGGCCTGCAAAGACATTTTCGCTCGCCACGGCATTCCAGTGACGGTCATGTCGGACAATGGGCCCTGTTTCGCCAGCCAGGAATGGTCATTGTTTGCTGCTCGTATAGCTTCACACATGTGACGTCCAGCCCTCAGCACCCCCAGTCCAACGGAAAGGCGGGGAAGGGCGTTCACATTGTCAAGCGGCTCCTCTGTAAGGCTGCTGCTGCCAGATCGGATTTCTGCCTTGCCCTGCTGGCCTATCGCTCGGCCCCACTAGCCACTGGTCTCATAACAGCCCAGCTGCTGATGGGTCGCGCCCTCAGGACTACTGTACCTTCCATCCTGGCGCCCACGATCGACCATGCTCCGGCACTGCACAGGATGCAACTGCAGCACGGTCGCCAGAAGAGGTCATGTGATACACGGGCAACTGATCTTCCCCCCCTGGCCCCTGGAGACGAAGTCCGCATCCGCCTACCAGAAGGTGGCTGGTCAGCACCTGCCGAAGTTCTCCGACGCGTGGCTCCCCGCTCGTTCCTGGTTTGCATGCCTGATGGATCCGTTCGCTGGCGCAATCGCCGGGCTCTTCGCCTACTTCCACGCTCGCTACGGGACCTTACACCGACACCGTGCCCTCCTGTTGTTCCTGATTTCGACTTTGTGGAGCTGCCTGCTACCATGCACCTTCCGTCGTCACCCGTGGCCAGGCCCGTTCCTCAGCCGGTGGTTCCAGACCCACCCTTGAGGCGGTGAACGCAAATTCATCGCCCACCTACTAGACTGGAGTTATGAGACTGTTTATACATTGAACTCATGCAACCACTTTGTTAATATGTTTATGTTCTTATCGTTACAGGAATTCGCTTTATCGTTCAACGTTTCCCCGTTCTTTGTTCATGGTACAACCTCGTTGTTATGTCACACCCGACAACGCCCCTTGTATATAGTTAAACCCCATGTACATGCTGTAAATATTGCATACACACACATTTAGCTACACTCAGTACACATCTCTATTTATAAACACGTAGGCACATAATCCTGTAAGAAAGGGGGGATGTCATGATATTCATGTGAACATCACAGCACATACACACACACATAATGATGGACAGATCAACGGACCAATCAACACACACAACAAGACAGCCAATCACGGACAAGAGCATACACAGTACAAAGCAGGGAACACGACACTTCCTGGGCACTCAAGCAGGAGAGGGCTCAGGGCACAGACCTCATTGCCAGCCACTCAAAGGTTCACCATGTGCTGAATACCAGAGTTTACTATGTTTATAGTTCAATGAAATAAAACTGCGTTGTACCATCCACAACCATGTTGGTTCGTCTGTGTGTCAGAGTACCCAACACTTCAGGTACCAGAATTGAACCCGTGCAGCTGGCCTCACTCTGCATCATAAACCAGCTGTCTAGCCATCGGAGCTAAACCGGCCCTGGAATACAGTACTGGTGGGGAAAGGTCTGTCTCTGTATAACACTGGGGTACAGTACTGGTGGGTACAGGTCTGTCACTGTATAACACTGGGGTACAGTACTGGTGGGTACAGTTCTGTCACTGTATAACACTGGGGTACAGTACTGGTGGGTACAGGTCTGTCACTGTATAACACTGGGGTACAGTACTGGTGGGTACAGGACTGTCACTGTATAACACTGGGGTACAGTACTGGTGGGTACAGTCCTGTCACTGTATAACACTGGGGTACAGTACTGGTGGGTACAGTCCTGTCACTGTATAACACTGGGGTACAGTACTGGTGGGTACAGTCCTGTCACTGTATAACACTGGGGTACAGTACTGGTGGGTACAGTCCTGTCACTGTATAACACTGGGGTACAGTACTGGTGGGTATAGGACTGTCACTGTATAACACTGGGGTACAGTACTGGTGGGTACAGGACTGTGACTGTATAACACTGGGGTACAGTACTGGTGGGTACAGTCCTGTCACTGTATAACACTGGGGTACAGTACTGGTGGGTACAGTCCTGTCACTGTATAACACTGGGGTAGAGCACTGTACTTGTGTGGATGGGTCTGTCGCTGTATAACACTGGGGTAGAGCACTGTTCTTGTGTGGATGGGTCTGTCGCTGTATAACATTGGGGTACAGTACTAGTAGGGAGAGGTGTGCCACTGTATATCACTGTGTTACAGAACTGGTGGGGATAGGTCTGTCATTGTATAATAATGCATATTCTTTGATATATAAAGACTAAACATCAATCTCAATTTTGCAAATTTTAATGGCAAAGTTCAGTGAATTAAAGGATCAATTATGAAATGAAATGAAAATCGCTTATTGTCACAAGTAGGCTTCAAATGAAGTTACTGTGAAAAGCCCCTAGTCGCCATATTCCAGCGCCTGTTCGGGGAGGCTGGTACGGGATTTGAACCGTGCTGCTGGCCTGCCTTGGTCTGCTTTCAAAGCCAGCGATTTAGCCCTGTACTAATTTTTGTGTTTCTATTGGTGTGTGTTGAGGAGCAAGTGTTGGCCAAGACTCCTCTTGCCATTAAATAGTGCCAGGAAATCTTTTACATTCACATAAATGGAGTCCCAGTTTAACTTCTTGTACCCATCAGTACTGCACCCCAAATGTTGTACAATGATAGACCTTTCCCCACCAGTAGTGCACCCACCCCAATGTTATACAGTGACAGACCTTTCCCCACCAGTACTGTACCCCAGTGTTATACAGTGACAGACCTGTCTCCACCTGTACTGCAGCCCAGTGTTATACAGAGACAGACCTGTCCCCACCAGTACTGTATCCCAGTGTTATACAGTGACAGACCTGTCTCCACCTGTACTGCAGCCCAGTGTTATACAGAGACAGACCTGTCCCCACCAGTACTGTATCCCAGTGTTATACAGTGACAGACCTGTCTCCACCTGTACTGCAGCCCAGTGTTATACAGAGACAGACCTGTCCCCACCAGTACTGTATCCCAGTGTTTTACATCTACAGATGACACTGAAAGATGACACTGCAGCACTCCACCAGAACTGCACTGCAGGTTCAGTTTAGCTTATGTGCTGAGGTTCCTGATTGAGATCTGAGATGAGGCCAGAGTGCTGTTATCTGAGCCATGACTGGCACTCCCAGTGCTGGTGGCAGCTAAGGGAGAGGAAGAACAGAGCTTCCACACATTTGGTGTGTTGATACCAAATGTCCACACTGCTAGAATGCCAGTTGGGGATGAATCAAGGAGGGCGTGATTGTCCGCGGGGGGAGGGCGCGATTGTCAGCTGTACCCATTTGATGGAACCCAGGGTTCTGTCTCTGCCATTTCCATTTGGTGTACTGCAAAAAATAAAATGGCTCACTGGAAACCTCACAGTTTTCCACTGGAAGATTATCAATGAATTTGAGACTGTAAGCACTTCAGGACAAAGATAAAAAGAATGCTCTCCACCCCTAGCCTCCCACAAGCCCCTGCAGCAGAAACCATCACCTAATGTTAAAGCAAATCACTACACATGCGGGAAACCTTGAAATAAACAGAAAATACTGGAAATACTCAGCAGATCAGACAGCTTCCGCGGAGGGGGGAGAAGACAGAGAGATAGAGTTAGTGTTGCAGGTGTCAACTGTTAGCTTGGAAAACAAAGGACACCTCTTAAGAAAAATCACATTCCATGAAAGAATAAGAAGAGGTCTCCCTGCTAAGACAGAAGATGAGGAAAACTGTTTTCTCTCAGAGGATCATCAGTCTGTGGAATTCTCTTCTGCAAAGAGTTAAGGAATCTGGGTCATTGAATTTATTGAAGACAGACTTAGACAGATTTTGACAGGCAAGGGATTGAAAGGTGATGGGCGGCAGACTGGAAAGTGCAGCTGAGACCACAACCGGATCAGCCAGGACTTTACTGAATTCTTGAAGAGCCAAATTGCCTACTCCTGCTCCCAAGTCAGATGTTCCTATGTTCCTTTCTCAACAGATGCTTGCTGAGTATTCCCAGCAATTTCAATTTTGAAGTCTCCTACACTGCACTGCACCATTTGGGGCAATACTATGTGGTACAGTATCAGTTACAATCCACTGCACAACAGAATAACAGTCTTAATCTTGAAAGATACAGGTGTCACCCCTCGGCATCCACAGCCTTCGGGAGCAGCGAATTCCAGATATCCACTGTGAAAAAGGGCTTTTTCCAGAGGTGACACGTCTAAAACTGAACATAGTACAGTGCTCCGCGAGGATCTAACCAGAAAACTGAACACAGCAAAGTACTCCGGCGAGGATCTGACCGGCAAACTGAACACAGTACAGTGCTCTGGCTGGGGTCTAACAGGAAAACTGAACACAGTACAGTGCTCCGGATGGGATTTAACCAGCAAACTCAACACAGTACGGTGCTCCGGCTAGGATCTAACCAGCAAACTGAACACAGTACAGTGCTCCGGCTGGGGTCTAACCAGCAAACTGAACACAGTACAGTGCTCCGGATGGGATCTAACCAGCAAACTGAACACAGTACAGTGCTCCGGCTAGGATCTAACCAGCAAACTGAACACAGTACAGTGCTCCGGCTGGGGTCTAACAGGAAAACTGAACACAGTACAGTGCTCCGGATGGGATCTAACAGGAAAACTGAACACAGTACAGTGCTCCGGATGGGATGTAACCAGCAAACACAACACAGTACAGTGCTCTTGCTAGGATCTAACCAGCAAACTGAACACAGTACAGTGCTCCGGATGGGATCTAACCAGCAAACTCAACACAGTACAATGCTCCGGTTAGGATCTAACCAGAAACTGAACACAGTACAGAGCTCCGGCTGGTATCTAACCAGCAAACTGAACACAGTACAGTGTTCCGGCACGGATCTAACCAGCAAACTGAACACAGTACGGTGCTCTGGCTGGGGTCTAACCAGCAAACTGAACACAGTACAGTGCTCCGGCTGGGATCTAACAGGAAAACTGTACACAGTACAGTGCTCCGGCTGGGGTCTAACCAGCAAACTGAACACAGTACAGTGTTCCGGCTCGGATCTAACCAGCAAACTGAACACAGTACGGTGCTCTGGCTGGGGTCTAACCAGCAAACTGAACACAGTACAGTGCTCCGGATGGGATCTAACCAGCAAACTCAACACAGTACAGTGCTCCGGCTAGGATCTAACCAGCAAACTGAACACAATACAGTGCTCCGGCTGGGGTCTAACCAGCAAACTGAACACAGTACAGTGCTCCGGCTGGGGTCTAACCAGCAAACTGAACACAGTACAGTGCTCCGGCTGTGATCTAACAGGAAAACTGAACACAGTACAGTGCTCCGGCTAGGATCTAACCAGCAAACTGAACACAGTACAGTGCTCCGGCTGGGATCGAACCAGAAAACTGAACACAGTACAGTGCTCCGGTTTGGATCTAACCAGCAAACTGAACACAGTACAGTGCTCCGGCTGGGAGCTAACCAGCAAACTGAACACAGTACAGTGCTCCGGCTGGGATCTAACAGGAAAACTGAACACAGTACAGTGCTCCGGCTGGGATCTAACAGGAAAACTGAACACAGTACAGTGCTGCAGCTAGGGTCTAACCAGCAAACTCAACACAGTACAGTGCTCCGGCTAGGATCTAACCAGCAAACTGAACACAGTACAGTGCTCCGGCTAGGATCTAACCAGCAAACTGAACACAGTACAGTGCTCCGGCTAGGATCAAACCGGAAAACTGAACACAGTACAGAACTCCGGCTGGGGTCTAACCAGCAAACTGAACACAGTACAGTGCTCCGGCTAGGATCTAACCAGCAAACTGAACACAGTACAGTGCTCCGGCTAGGATCAAACCGGAAAACTGAACACAGTACAGTGCTCTGGCTAGGATCAAACCGGAAAACTGAACACAGTACAGTGCTCCGGCTAGGATCAAACCGGAAAACTGAACACAGTACAGTGCTCCAGTTGGGGTCTAACCAGCAAACTGAACACAGTACAGTGCTCCGGCTAGGATCTAACCAGCAAACTGAAGACAGTACAGTGCTCCGGCTGGGGTCTAACCAGCAAACTGAACACAGTACAGTGCTCCGGCTAGAATCTAACCAGCAAACTGCACACAGTACAGTGCTCCGGCTAGAATCTAACCAGCAAACTGAACACAGTACAGTGCTCCGGCTAGGGTCTAACAGGAAAACTGAACACAGTACAGTGCTCCGGCTGAGATCTAACCAGCAAACTGAACACAGTACAGTGCTCCGGCTGGGATCTAACAGGAAAACTGAACACAGTACAGTGCTGCGGCTGGGATCTAACCAGCAATCTGAACACAGTACGGTGCTCCGGCTGGGAGCTAACCAGCAAACTGAACACATAACAGTGCACCGACTAGGATCAAACCAGCAAACTGAACACAGTACAGTGCTCCGGCTAGGATCAAACCGGAAAACTGAACACAGTACAGTGCTCCGGCTGGGATCTAACCAGCAAACTGAACACAGTACAGTGCTGCAGCTAGGGTCTAACCAGAAAACTGAACACAGTACAGTGCTGCAGCTAGGGTCTAACAGGAAAACTGACCGCAGTACAGTGCTCCGGATGGGATGTAACAGGAAAACTGAACACAGTACAGTGCTCCGGATGGGATCTAACAAGCAAACTGAACACAGTACAGTGCTCCGGCTGTGATCTAACCAGCAAACTGAACACAGTACAGTGCTCCGGCTAGGATCTAACCAGCAAACTGAACACAGTACAGTGCTCCGGCTGGGATCTAACCAGCAAACTGAACACAGTACAGTGCTCCGGCTAGGATCTAACCAGCAAACTGAACACAGTACAGTGCTCCGGCTGGGGTCTAACCAGCAAACGGAACACAGTACAGTGCTCCGGCTGGGATCTAACCAGCAAACTGAACACAGTACAGTGCTCCGGCTGGGATCTAACCAGCAAACTGAACACAGTACAATGCTCCGGATGGGATCCAACCAGCAAACTCAACACAGTACGGTGCTCCGGCTAGGATCTAACCCGAAAACTGAACGCAGTACAGTGCTCCGTCTGGGGTCTAACCAGCAAACTGAACACAGTACAGTGCTCCGGCTAGGATCTAACCAGCAACCTGAACACAGTACAGTGCTCCGGCTAGGATCTAACCAGCAAACTGAACACAGTACAGTGCTCCGGCGAGGATCTAACCAGCAAACTGAACACAGTACAGTGCTCCAGCTGGGGTCTAACCAGCAAACTGTACACAGCACAGTGCTCCGGCTGGGATCTAACAGGAAAACTGAACACAGTACAGTGCTCCGGCTGGGATCTAACCAGCAAACTGAACACAGTACAGTGCTCCGGCTGGGAGCTAACCAGCAAACTGAACACAGTACAGTGCTCCGGCTGGGATCTAACCAGCAAACTGAACACAGTACAGTGCTCCGGCTGGGAGCTAACCAGCAAACTGAACACAGTACAGTGCTCCAGCTGGGGTCTAACCAGCAAACTGTACACAGCACAGTGCTCCGGCTGGGATCTAACAGGAAAACTGAACACAGTACAGTGCTCCGGCTGGGAGCTAACCAGCAAACTGAACACAGTACAGTGCTCCGGCTGGGATCTAACCAGCAAACTGAACACAGTACAGTGCTCCGGCTGGGATCTAACAGGAAAACTGAACACAGTACAGTGCTCCGGCTGGGATCTAACAGGAAAACTGTACACAGCACAGTGCTCCGGCTGGGATCTAACAGGAAAACTCAACACAGTACAGTGCTCCGGCTGGGATCTAACCAGCAAACTGAACACAGTACAGTGCTCCGGCTGGGATCTAACCAGCAAACTGAACACAGTACAGTGCTCCGGCTGGGATCTAACCAGCAAACTGAACACAGTACAGTGCTCCGGCTGGGATCTAACCAGCAAACTGAACACAGTACAGTGCTCCGGCTGGGATCTAACAGGAAAACCGTACACAGCACAGTGCTCCGGCTGGGATCTAACCAGCAAACTGAACACAGTACAGTGCTCCGGCTGGGAGCTAACCAGCAAACTGTACACAGCACAGTGCTCCGGCTGGGATCTAACAGGAAAACTGAACACAGTACAGTGCTCCGGCTGGGATCTAACAGGAAAACTGAACACAGTACAGTGCTCCGGCTGGCATCTAACAGGAAAACTGAACACAGTACAGTGCTCCGGCTGGGAGCTAACCAGCAAACTGAACACAGTACAGTGCTCCGGCTAGGATCAAACCGGAAAACTGAACACAGTACAATGCTCCGGCTGGGGTCTAACCAGCAAACTGAACACAGAACAGTGCTCCGGCTAGGATCTAACCAGCAAACTGAACACAGTACAGTGCTCTGGCTAGGATCAAACCGGAAAACTGAACACAGTACAGTGCTCCGGCTAGGATCAAACCGGAAAACTGAACACAGTACAGTGCTCCGGCTAGGATCTAACCAGCAAACTGAACACAGTACAGTGCTCCGGCTAGGATCAAACCGGAAAACTGAACACAGTACAGTGCTCCGGCTAGGATCAAACCGGAAAACTGAACACAGTACAGTGCTCCGGCTGGGAGCTAACCAGCAAACTGAACACAGTACAGTGCTCCGGCTAGGATCAAACCGGAAAACTGAACACAGTACAATGCTCCGGCTGGGGTCTAACCAGCAAACTGAACACAGAACAGTGCTCCGGCTAGGATCTAACCAGCAAACTGAACACAGTACAGTGCTCTGGCTAGGATCAAACCGGAAAACTGAACACAGTACAGTGCTCCGGCTAGGATCAAACCGGAAAACTGAACACAGTACAGTGCTCCGGCTAGGATCTAACCAGCAAACTGAACACAGTACAGTGCTCCGGCTAGGATCAAACCGGAAAACTGAACACAGTACAGTGCTCCGGCTAGGATCAAACCGGAAAACTGAACACAGTACAGTGCTCCGGCTAGGATCTAACCAGCAAACTGAAGACAGTACAGTGCTCCGGCTGGGGTCTAACCAGCAAACTGAACACAGTACAGTGCTCCGGCTGGGAGCTAACCAGCAAACTGAACACAGTACAGTGCTCCGGCTAGAATCTAACCAGCAAACTGAACACAGTACAGTGCTCCGGCTAGAATCTAACCAGCAAACTGAACACAGTAAAGTGCTCCGGCTCGGGTCTAACAGGAAAACTGAACACAGTACAGTGCTCCGGCTAGGGTCTAACAGGAAAACTGAACACAGTACAGTGCTCCGGCTGGGATCTAACCAGCAAACTGAACACAGTACAGTGCTCCGGCTGGGATCTAACAGGAAAACTGAACACAGTACAGTGCTCCGGCTAGAATCTAACCAGCAAACTGAACACAGTACAGTGCTCCGGCTAGGGTCTAACAGGAAAACTGAACACAGTACAGTGCTCCGGCTGGGATCTAACCAGCAAACTGAACACAGTACAGTGCACCGGCTGGGATCTAACAGGAAAACTGAACACAGTACAGTGCTGCGGCTGGGATCTAACCAGCAATCTGAACACAGTACGGTGCTCCGGCTGGGAGCTAACCAGCAAACTGAACACATAACAGTGCACCGACTAGGATCAAACCAGCAAACTGAACACAGTACAGTGCTCCGGCTAGGATCAAACCGGAAAACTGAACACAGTACAGTGCTCCGGCTGGGATCTAACCAGCAAACTGAACACAGTACAGTGCTGCAGCTAGGGTCTAACCAGAAAACTGAACACAGTACAGTGCTCCGCCTGGGATCGAACCAGCAAACGCAACACAGTACAGTGCTGCAGCTAGGGTCTAACAGGAAAACTGACCGCAGTACAGTGCTCCGGATGGGATGTAACAGGAAAACTGAACACAGTACAGTGCTCCGGATGGGATCTAACCAGCAAACTGAACACAGTACAGTGCTCCGGCTGTGATCTAACCAGCAAACTGAACACAGTACAGTGCTCCGGCTAGGATCTAACCAGCAAACTGAACACAGTACAGTGCTCCGGCTGGGATCTAACCAGCAAACTGAACACAGTACAGTGCTGCAGCTAGGGTCTAACCAGAAAACTGAACACAGTACAGTGCTCCGGCTGGGATCGAACCAGCAAACTCAACACGGTACAGTGCTGCAGCTAGGGTCTAACAGGAAAACTGTCCGCAGTACAGTGCTCCGGATGGGATGTAACAGGAAAACTGAACACAGTACAGTGCTCCGGATGGGATCTAACCAGCAAACTGAACACAGTACAGTGCTCCGGCTGGGGTCTAACCAGCAAACTGAACACAGTACAGTGCTCCGGCTGGGATCTAACCAGCAAACTGAACACAGTACAGTGCTCCGGCTGGGATCTAACCAGCAAACTGAACACAGTACAATGCTCCGGATGGGATCCAACCAGCAAACTCAACACAGTACGGTGCTCCGGCTAGGATCTAACCCGAAAACTGAACGCAGTACAGTGCTCCGGCTGGGGTCTAACCAGCAAACTGAACACAGTACAGTGCTCCGGCTGGGAGCTAACCAGCAAACTGAACACAGTACAGTGCTCCGGCTGGGATCTAACAGGAAAACTGAACACAGTACAGTGCTCCGGCTGGGATCTAACAGGAAAACTGTACACAGCACAGTGCTCCGGCTGGGATCTAACAGGAAAACTGAACACAGTACAGTGCTCCGGCTGGGATCTAACCAGCAAACTGAACACAGTACAGTGCTCCGGCTGGGATCTAACCAGCAAACTGAACACAGTACAGTGCTCCGGCTGGGAGCTAACCAGCAAACTGAACACAGTACAGTGCTCCGGCTGGGAGCTAACCAGCAAACTGAACACAGTACAGTGCTCCGGCTGGGATCTAACAGGAAAACTGAACACAGTACAGTGCTCCGGCTGGGATCTAACAGGAAAACTGAACACAGTACGGTGCTCCGGCTAGGATCTAACCAGCAAACTGAACACAGTACAGTGCTCCAGCTGGGGTCTAACCAGCAAACTGTACACAGTACAGTGCTCCGGCTGGGATCTAACAGGAAAACTGAACACAGTGCAGTGCTCCGGCTGGGATCTAACCAGCAAACTGAACACAGTACAGTGCTCCGGCTGGGAGCTAACCAGCAAACTGAACACAGTACAGTGCTCCGGCTGGGATCTAACAGGAAAACTGAACACAGTACAGTGCTCCGGCTGGGATCTAACCAGCAAACTGAACACAGCACAGTGCTCCGGCTGGGATCTAACAGAAAAACTGAACACAGTACAGTGCTCCGGCTGGGATCTAACAGGAAAACTGAACACAGTACGGTGCTCCGGCCTGGATCTAACCAGCAAACTGAAAACAGTACAGTGCTCCGGATGGGATCTAATCAGCAAACTGAACACAGTACAGTGCTCCGGCTGGCACCTAACAGGAAAACTGAACACAGTACGGTGCTCCGGCCTGGATCTAACCAGCAAACTGAAAACAGTACAGTGCTCCGGATGGGATCTAACCAGCAAACTGAACACAGTACAGTGCTCCGGCTGGGATCTAACCAGCAAACTGAACACAGTACAGTGCTCCGGCTGGGAGCTAACCAGCAAACTGAACACAGTACAGTGCTCCGGCTGGGATCTAACAGGAAAACTGAACACAGTACAGTGCTCCGGCTGGGATCTAACCAGCAAACTGAACACAGCACAGTGCTCCGGCTGGGATCTAACAGAAAAACTGAACACAGTACAGTGCTCCGGCTGGGATCTAACAGGAAAACTGAACACAGTACGGTGCTCCGGCCTGGATCTAACCAGCAAACTGAAAACAGTACAGTGCTCCGGATGGGATCTAATCAGCAAACTGAACACAGTACAATGCTCCGGCTAGGATCTAACCAGCAAACTCAACACAGTACAGTGCTGCAGCTAGGGTCTAACCAAAAAACTGAACACGGTACAGTGCTCCGGCTAGGATCTAACCAGGAAACTGAACACAGTACAGTGCTCCGGCTAGGATCAAACCGGAAAACTGAACACAGTACAGTGCTCCGGCTGGGATCTAACCAGCAAACTGAACCCAGCACAGTGCTCCGGCTATGATCAAACCGGAAAACTGAACCCAGTACAGTGCTCCGGCTGGGATCTAACCAGCAAACTGAACACAGTACAGTGCTCCGGCTAGGATCTAACCAGCAAACTGAACACAGTACGGTGCTCCGGCTAGGATCTAACCAGCAAACTGAAAACAGTACAGTGCACCGGCTAGGATCTAACCAGAAAACTCAACACAGTACAGTGCTCCGGCTGGGATCTAACCAGCAAACTCAACTCAGTACAGTGCTCCGGCTAGGATCTAACCAGCAAACTGAACACAGTACAATGCTCCGGCTAGGATCTAACCAGCAAACTGAACACAGTACGGTGCTCCGGCTGGGATCTAACCAGCAAACTGAACCCAGTACAGTGCTCCGGCTGGGATCTAACAAGCAAACTGAACCCAGTACAGTGCTCCGGCTAGGATCTAACCAGCAAACTGAACACAGTACAGTGCTCCGGCTAGGATCTAACCAGCAAACTGAACACAGTACAGTGCTCCGGCTGGGGGTCTAACCAGCAAACTGAACACAGTACAATGCTCCGGCTGGGGTCTAACCAGCAAACTGAACACAGTACGGTGCTCCGGCTAGGATCTAACCAGCAAACTGAAAACAGTACAGTGCTCCGGATGGTATCTAACCAGCAAACTGAACACAGTACAATGCTCCGGCTGGGATCTAACCAGCAAACTGAACACAGTACAATGCACCGGCTAGGATCTAACCAGAAAGCTCAACACAGTACAGTGCTGCAGCTAGGGTTTATCCAGAAAACTGAACACAGTACAGTGCTCCGGCTGGGATCTAACCAGCAAACTGAACACAGTACAATGCTCCGGCTGGGATCTAACCAGCAAACTCAACACAGTACAGTGCTCCGGCTGGGATCTAACCAGCAAACTGAACACAGTACAATGCTCCGGCTGGGATCTAACCAGCAAACTCAACATCAGTACAGTGCTCCGGCTAGGATCTAACCAGCAAACTGAACACAGTACAGTGCTCCGGCTAGGATCTAACCAGAAAACTCAACACAGTACAGTGCTGCAGCTAGGGTCTAACCAGAAAACTGAACACGGTACAGTGCTCCGGCTAGGATCTAACCAGGAAACTGAACACAGTACAATGCACCGGCTAGGATCTAACCAGAAAGCTCAACACAGTACAGTGCTGCAGCTAGGGTTTATCCAGAAAACTGAACACGGTACAGTGCTCCGGCTGGGATCTAACCAGCAAACTGAACACAGTACAGTGCTCCGGCTAGGATCTAACCAGCAAACTGAACACAGTACAGTGCTCCGGCTAGGATCTAACCAGCAAACTGAACACAGTACGGTGCTCCGGCTAGGATCTAACCAGCAAACTGAACACAGTACGGTGCTCCGGCTAGGATCTAACCAGCAAACTGAAAACAGTACAATGCTCCGGCTAGGATCTAACCAGCAAACTGAACACAGTACAGTGCTCCGGCTAGGATCTAACCAGAAAACTCAACCCAGTACAGTGCTCCGGCTAGGATCTAACCAGCAAACTGAACACAGTACAGTGCTCCGGCTAGGATCTAACCAGCAAATTCAACACAGTACAGTGCTCCGGCTAGGATCTAACCAGCAAACTGAACACGGTACAGTGCTCCGGCTAGGATCTAACCAGGAAACTGAACACAGTACAATGCACCGGCTTGGATCTAACCAGAAAGCTCAACACAGTACAGTGCTGCAGCTAGGGTTTATCCAGAAAACTGAACACGGTACAGTGCTCCGGCTGGGATCTAACCAGCAAACTGAACACAGTACAGTGCTCCGGCTAGGATCTAACCAGCAAACTGAACACAGTACAGTGCTCCGGCTCGGATCTAACCAGCAAACTGAACACAGTACGGTGCCCCGGCTAGGATCTAACCAGCAAACTGAAAACAGTACAATGCTCCAGCTAGGATCTAACCAGAAAACTCAACACAGTACAGTGCTCCGGCTGGGATCTAACCAGCAAACTCAACACAGTACAGTGCTCCGGCTAGGATCTAACCAGCAAACTGAACACAGTACAGTGCTCCGGCTAGGATCTAACCAGAAAACTCAACACAGTACAGTGCTGCAGCTAGGGTCTAACCAGAAAACTGAACACGGTACAGTGCTCCGGCTAGGATCTAACCAGGAAACTGAACACAGTACAGTGCTCCGGCTAGGATCAAACCGGAAAACTGAACACAGTACAGTGCTCCGGCTAGGGTCTAACCAGCAAACTGAACACAGTACAGTGCTCCGGCTGGGATCTAACCAGCAAACTGAACCCAGTACAGTGCTCCGGCTAGGATCTAACCAGCAAACTGAACACAGTACAGTGTTACGGCTGGGATCTAACATGCAAACTGAACCCAGTACAGTGCTCCGGCTAGGATCTAACCAGCAAACTGAACACAGTACAGTGCTCCGGCTAGGATCTAACCAGCAAACTGAACACAGTACAGTGCTCCGGCTGGGGTCTAACCAGCAAACTGAACACAGTACAGTGCTCCGGCTAGGATCTAACCAGCAAACTGAAAACAGTACAGTGCTCCGGATGGTATCTAACCAGCAAACTGAACACAGTACAATGCTCCGGCTCGGATCTAACCAGCAAACTCAACACAGTACAGTGCTCCGGCTAGGATCTAACCAGCAAACTGAACACAGTACAATGCACCGGCTAGGATCTAACCAGAAAACTCAACACAGTACAATGCTGCAGCTAGGGTTTATCCAGAAAACTGAACACGGTGCAGTGCTCCAGCTAGGATCTAACCAGCAAACTGAACACAGTACAGTGCTCCGGCTGGGGCCTAACCAGCAAACTGAACACAGTACAGTGCTCCGGCTAGGATCTAACCGGAAAACTGAACACAGTACATTACTCCGGCTAGGATCTAACCAGCAAACTGAACACAGTACAGTGCTCCGGCTAGGATCTAACCAGCAAACTGAACACGGTACAGAGCTCCGGATAGGATCTAACCAGCAAATTGAACACAGTACAGTGCTCCGGCTGGGATCTAACCAGCAAACTGAACACAGTACAGTGCTCCGGCTGGTGTCTAACCAGCAAACTGAACACAGTACAATGCTCCGGCTAGGATCTAACCAGCAAACTGAACACAGTACAGTGCTCCGGCTGGGGTCTAACCAGATAACAGAACGCAGTACAGTGCTCCAGCTAGTATTTAACTGGAAAACGGAGTGCAATATAGTGCTCTGGCTCGGATCTAACAGGAAAACCGAACGCATGAAAGTACTCCAGCTCAGGTCTAACTAGTGTGGTATGGTGGCACGGTGGTTAGCACTCCTGCCTCTCAGCTGAAGTGACACAGGTTCGATTTCAGCCTTGCGTGACTGTGGAGTTTGCACGTTTTCCCCATGTCTGCCTGGGTTTCTCCGGTTTCCTGCTAGGGTCCAAAAATGTTCATTTACGTGGATTGGCCATGCTAAATTGCCCCTTAGTGTCCAGGGATGTACAGGTTACGTTACAGGGATAGGGTAGGTTGGATGGGAGAGTGAACCTGGGTAGGGTGCTCTTTCGGAGGGTCAGTGCAGACACAATGGGCAGAATGGCCTCCTTGTGCAGTGTAGGTATTCTATGCATAGTGCTCTAGCTAGGGTTTAACCAGAAAGCTGAACTAGAGGTCAGTGCACAACTGGAAAATCATTTCCTCCCTTGTGTTCCAGCTCCTGAGATAGATAGGCCACAATTCCAAAAGTCTTTTGAATTGTTTTTTGTACCGATTGATTCAAATCTCTGCTCCTCCACTACCACCATTTAGAAAATATTCTGACTGTCTTTCTTGGGTCCAAAGTAGGTGACCTACCGCCTGCACATATTAAACTTCATGAGCCTCTGTTTGGCCCACTCACTCAACCTACTGATGCTCATTTACAACTTTCTGCTTCCATCTGCATTATTTACTGTGCCACCTAACTTAGTGTCATCCACAAACTTGGAAATACAGCTGTATGCCTTTTCATTAATAAATAGGTTGAAAAGTTGAGGCTCTAGTACAGATCCCTGGAGAATACCACTAATGATTTCCTGCCAGAGTACCTATCAGTTCATAAGTTCATAAGATATCGCAGAAGAATTAGGCCATTTGGCCCATCGAGTCTGCTCCGCCATTCTATCATGGCTGATATGTTTCTCACCTGCTACCTACAACGTTACAGGCTAAGAGCTGGGTTTTAAAATCAGCCAGAGATCTGCTCCCTGGAACACATGACCAATGAGTGGGAGTCGGCAATTTAGCCTCCCAAGCCTAATACCCTCATGGCTGATCCCATTCTGGCCTCAACTCCACCGTCCTGCCCGTTCTCCATAACCATTCAACCCATTACCAATTAAAAATCTGACTAACTCTTCCTTAAATTTACTCACTATCCCTGCATCCACCGCACTCTGGGGTAGCGATTTCCACAGATTTACAACGCTTTGGGAGAAGTAGTTTTTCCTCAAATCTGTTTTAAATGTGCTACCTCTTATTCTAAGATTATGACCTCTCATTTTAGAATGGCCCACAAGAGGAAGCACCAGCTAATATGCTGGAGTTCTTCGAACATGTCACAAGAAAAGTGGATAATGAGAGTCCTGTAAGACCATTAGACATAGGAGCAGAAATAGGCCACTCGGCCTATCGAGTCTGCTCCGCCATCCAATCATGGCTGATATTTTTCTCATCCCAATCTCCTGCCTTCTCCCCATAACACGTGATCCCCTTATTAATCAAGAACCTAGCTATCCCTGTCTTGCAGACACTCAGTGAATTGGCCTCCACAGCCTTCTGCGGTAAAGAGTTCCACAGATTCACCACCCTCTGGCTGAAGAAATTCCTCCTCATCTCAGTTATTTCTGTCTCCCACCACTCACCCAATTCCCAACAGATGTCAAAAGGCTTCCTTCAATTCCATAGGCTTTCACTCATTTTCTCATATGGTACTTAAAGTACATTTTCCCCAAGCTTAATAGTTTATTTTTTTTAAATATAAATTTAGAGTACCCAATTCATTTTTTCCAATTAAGGGGCAATTTGGCGTGGCCAATCCACCTACCCTGCACATCTTTGGGTTTTGGGGGCGAAACCCACGCAAACACGGGGAGAATGTGTAAACTCCACACGAACAGTGACCCAGAGCCGGGATCGAACCTGGGACCTCGGCGCCGTGAGGCAGCAGGGCCAAATTACCTGACAGCACATTTTTCGGGACTTGTGGGAGGAAACCGGAGCACCCGGAGGAAACCCACGCAGCCACGAGAACGTGCAGACTCCGCACAGACAGTGACCCAAGCCGGGAATCGAACCTGGGACCCTGGCGCTGTGAAACAACCGTGCTAACCACTGTGCTACCATTTGGGTGGGGTAAGGAGAGATTAATTTCCTAATGAACACTTCAGAGTAATTCAGGTGTGGGTAAACCACTGCCTCACACAATAGACTGGGCTAATCAGAATATCTATTCTCTCCAGCAAGCATTGTTTTTTTCACCATCAATCCTGGGGATGGTCTTTAGAAAATTACAGTTGGTCTCCTTTGGGCCGAGAAGGTTAAGGGGGAGATTTGATGGATAATTGAGAGTAAATAAGGCGACATTATTTCCAAAGGCTGAAGGAACATTAACCAGAGGGATACAGATTGAAGGTGATTGACAAAGTGAGGGACCCCGGGGGGGGGGCGCAGAATGAGCGTGTATTTACACAGTCAGGAATGCATTGCCTGAAGCACGTTCAGTCGCAAGTTTGGAAAGAGAATTGAATACTGGTGCCACTGCAAGAGAACAAGGGGGTGAGATCAGTTGGACTGTTGCAAAGAGCTTGGCACGGAATGGACCAAATGGCTCTGCTGTATCATTCTATTGCACAGAGTAAGTTTCAGATTACTCCCCCTCCCTCTCTCTCCCCAACCCTTTCCCTTCCATGCACTCACCTCACCCCCCCTCTCCCTTTGCCACTCTCCCTCCCCCCCTTTTTTTCCTCCTCAATTTATCTGCCGCATCAAACCCCAATTGCCGCTCTCAGACACACACACACACACACACCTCCCCCAGAAAACTAGTTCACAAATAATAAGCGCCCAGCCGTGATAGTAACTCCACGGGCAGGTTGAGCCCATCTCCTGCAGAGGGGCTGACACGCTCTCCCCTGCATCAAAACACTAACACCCACTTTGTCCTGACCTTGTGTGCAGCCTGATGGGTTTAAACAGAGTCTTGCTGTGCCCTCGATTGCTGCCATCCACTCACCTGATCTACCGGCACTGGGGAGAGACTTGTAGCGGCCCATGTGTCCCCTCCCCAGGGCTGGGGCTGGGGCTGCCCTCACTCGGTACTCTGCTCCCACTCCGTGTCTCGCTGATTCATCTCCGAGCCTGCCTGTGTTTCTTGGGGGCTGGATATAGAGGGAGCCGCAGTACACACGGCTTTCTGATGCAGGCGCCTGCAGCCAGTCCCCTCCCACCTCCTGCAACTGATGCCGGCAGTCTCACTGCAAAGCTTTGCCGAAAGAGATTTGGGGAGGGTTGCAAGGAGCCCACTTCAGCTTGAGGGGCTCGGGCCCCTCTGCAGGTCCACAGGGA
Organism: Scyliorhinus torazame; assembly: GCF_047496885.1. Taxonomy (NCBI): domain Eukaryota; kingdom Metazoa; phylum Chordata; class Chondrichthyes; order Carcharhiniformes; family Scyliorhinidae; genus Scyliorhinus; species Scyliorhinus torazame. The sequence goes on along the minus strand of NC_092724.1, from coordinate 118,125,238 downwards.
GCTGCTCAGTAACAAGATTCAAACCGTTTCTCTTTCAATTGCTCAGCAAGTCCTCAATGGTGCTGGTGGGTTCCCCTGGGTAACTGGGCATTAACATGATAAGAACATTTCATCATATCTCTCCGGTGGAGAAAACCAGTTCAACTGGAATGGTTAACTCCAGTTGCCGTTCGGGAATTGGGGCCCGTTGTCCAGAGTTGCCGTCAGTCAGTTTTCCTGAGAAGCTCTCCTGGAGCTGGGCAGGAGAGAATTTCCGTTTCTACAGCATTTTATCATGATCTCAGGATGCCCCACAAGCAATAGAAGCTGGGGAAAGGCCATCCTGTCCCTCGAGACTTAAACAACTTTTCTTCTCTTTATTTTACATTGAAAGATAGACAATAGAATCATTCAGCCCTTCGAACCTTTCAGCCATTCAATAAGCTCCTGGCTGATCACCGTTGCGGTGATGGGTCCTGCCCCATCCCAATATCCCTTCATGCCCCCAAATCTATTGGCCTCTGTCTTGAGTATGTTCAATGACTAAACATCCACAGCTCTCTGGACAGAATTACAAAGATTCACAACCCTCTGGGTGAAGACATTTCTCCTCATCTCAATCCTACATCAGTAAGAGTCTTCCAACACCGGGTTAAAGTCCAACAGGTTTGTTTCGATGTCACTAGCTTTCGGAGCGCTGCTCCTTGCTCAGGTGAATGAAGAGGTATGTTCCAGAAACATATATATAGACAGATTCAAAGATGCCAGACAATACTTGGAATGCGAGCATTAGCAGGTGATTAAATCTTTACAGATCCAGAGATGGGGGTAACCCCAGGTTAAAGAGGCGTGAATTGTGTCAAGCCAGGACAGTTGGTAGGATTTCGCAGGCCAGATGATGGGGTGAATGTAATGCAACATGAATTCCAAATTCCGGTTGAGGCCGCACTCGTGTGCGGAACTTGGCTCGGCGATTCTGCGTTGTCGCGCATCCTGAAGGCCGCCTTGGAGAACGCTTACCCGTAGATCAGAGGCTGAATGCCCTTGACTGCTGAAGTGTTCCCCGACTGGAAGGGAACATTCCTGCCTGGTGATTGTCGCGCGATGTCCATTCATTCGTTGTCACAGCGTCTGCATGGTCTCGCCAATGTACCACGCTTCGGGACATCCTTTCCTGCAGCGTATGAGGTAGACAACGTTGGCCGAGTCGCACGAGTATGTACCGCATACCTGGTGGGTGGTGTTCTCACGTGTAATGGTGGTATCCATGTCGATGATCTGGCACGTCTTGCAGAGATTGCCATGGCAGGGTTGTGTGGTGTTGTGGTCACTGTTCTGAAGGCTGGGTAGTTTGCTGCAAACAATGGTTTGTTTGAGGTTGCGCGGTTGTTTGAAGGCAAGTAGTGGGGGTGTGGGGATGACCTTGGCAAGATGTTCATCTTCATCGATAACGTGTTGAAGGCTGTGAAGAAGATGTCGTAGTTTCTCCGCTCCGGGAAAGTACTGGACGACGAAGGGTATTCTGTCGGTTGTGTCCCATGTTTGTCTTCTGTGAAGGTTGGTGCGGTCTTTTGATGTGGCGCATTGGAACTGTCGATCGATGAGTCGAGCGCCATATTCAGTACAGACCCACAGCAATCTGGTTGACTCTCAACTGCCCCTGATATGCCCTGGTGAGATACACAGCTTTATGATGCAGCTACAAAAAGTAGTATAAGTAGTATAAGAATAAAATCAATGAGTCACTCACCTCGTAAAACTATGTTTCAAACACACCATGTTTGAATTCCTCCAATCAGGTCACAGTAACCGAAACAACTCTTATCAAAGTCACAAATAACACACTCTGTGACAAAGATAAACTTTCCCTTCTCGTCCTTCTTGACCCGCCTGCAGCCTTTGACATGGTTGACCACATCCTCCTCCTCCAACATCTCTTTACTGTCATCACTCTGGGTGGGACTGCTCTCACCTGGTTCCATTCTTACCTTTCGAATCGTAGTCAGAGAATCACTTGCAATGGTTTCTCTCCCTGCTCGCACACCGTTAATTTTGGGGCGAATTTGAATGGCCTCATCACGCCCAAAATTCCCCATGATCGGAATGCCTCGCGAGATTTAATGAGATCTTGTGAGATGTTGTGATCTGGATCTCGCCCTTACTAGTCTACACAAACGTGGACCAAGCCTAATAGCATTGGGGGGGGGGGGGGGGGATCTCCCAGGCCATCGGAGACCCCGGGTGGTTGGACTCTGGGCAGGGTACTCCCTCTGGCACCTGGGCACCTTGGCACTGCCAGCCTGGCACTGCCAGGGATGCACAGGTGGCACTGCAAGACTCACAGGGGTGCTGCCAGCGTGCAGGGCTGGTAGTGCCTAGGTAGCTGCCCAGGTGCCATGTTGCCCATGCCGGGGATAAAGCCCAAGGGTGCCTTGCCCTTAAGAGGTGGGATGAGTGGGGCCCCGAGGACCCCCCTAAGAAGTAAGTTGGTGCAATGGGGGCATGGCGGTCCAGAGACTATGGTGGGGTGTCCGAGGGGAGTCGAGAGATCGGGCAACATTTAAAAATGGCCCTCCAATCTCTTCCTGCACTGACGAGCTGAGCTCTTGAAGTAAATGCGGCCTCAGCGGGGCATTCCTTGCCAAGTCCCATTTGATTGCAGGGTCATTCTCAGCGCTGCAGACACCAAGAAAGATCCCGCTATACATGCCCAAAACGGGACTCTGCTTTTTGTGCGTTAAATCACGCCCTTGGTGTTCCCTAAGAATCTATCCTTGCTCCTCCCAATTGTCATCTACACACTGCCTCTTGGTGACAACATCTGAAATCACAGCATCAATTTCCACATGTGATGACACCCAGCTCTACCTGACGACCACCTCTCACGACTCCTCCACTGTTGTTAAATTTTCAGACTGCATCAAGTAGCATATGAGTAAAATTTCTTCCATCTAAAATTGTGAATATTGAAGCCATTGTCAACAGACCTGTCGCAAATTCTGTTTTCTAGCTACTAACTCCTTTCCTCTCTCTGGCAACTGTTAGATGCTAACCCAGACCATTCAGTACCTTGGTGTTACACTTGACCTGGAGATGAGCTTCCAAGCACACACTACTCTATCATTAAGACCGCCTATTTCCACCACCTGACTCCACCTTGTTTCAGCTCATAGAATCCCTACAATACAGAAGGGGGCCATTCGGCCCATTGAGTCTGCAATCCTCTGAAAGAGCACCCCACAACTAGGCCCATCCCCTTTCCCCAATAATCCCACCTAATCTACACACCTTTGGACACTCAGGGGCACTTTAGAGTGGCCAATCCACCTAAACTGCACATCTTTGTACTGTGGGAGGAAACCCACGCAGGCTCGGGGAGAAAGTGCAAACTCCACACAGTCACCGAAGTCTGGAATTAAACCGGGGTCCCTGGCGCTGTGAGGCAGCAGTGCTAACCACAGATCATTGTATCATAAGCTTTAGCTTAGTAATGGAGAAGAGCAAGGAATAATCTAAAGTAGAAATCCTAAATTGTAATTGGGTTAATTTAAACGGAATAAGAGGGCGTCTAGTCAGAGCAAAATAGAACCAAAGTTTGACAGGAAAACTGTAACAAAACAATGGGTGATCTTTAAGGAGGAGATGTTTCAGGTACAGGCTAGATACAGTCCAATAACAAGGAAAGTCAGGGGATAATGAGGGAGATAGAGAATATGATGAAACAAAATAAGATCATGCATGTCAAGTGAATTCTTCAAGCAAGAATCGAGCTAAAATAAGTAGGTGGAAAGGAAAAGTGAAGAGAACATAACAATCATAAGAAATAGGAACAATTCGGCCACTCAAGTCTGCTCTACCATTCAATAAGATTATGGCTGAGGGATGGAGCCATGGAAGGAAGATCTCCAGGGGTGGAGGTCAGTGATAGCCCAGGAAACAATGACTTGAGTTTTGATGGTGGGGTTATGGTCCAGGGGGAGGCAGGAGGAAGTATCGGAGAGTTGGTGCTCAGCCGTTGCTAGGTAGAGGTCAGTTTGCCTGACAATAGCATTGCCCTTGTCAGCAGGTTTGATGTCAATATTAGCATTGGAGAATAGAGTACAGCAAGTTCAGAGGGAGACAAGTTAAAGTCTACACGTCTACCTCTTCTCGATTCTAATGAAAGATTACAACCTGAAACGTTAACTCTGTTTCTCTCTCCACAGTTGCTTCCAGATCTGCTGAGTGTTTCCAGCATTTTCTGTTTTTATTTCAGATTTTCATCAACCACAGTATTTTGCTTTCCCTGGTGTGAGAATACCATTCTGTTAAATATCTGAGAGATGGTGCTTTATCCTGTCACAAATCACATACCTGCTTAACCACATTTTCTGAATGAGTGGCAGAAAATATGTGTGTTGATCCAACACAGTTAAGAAATCACTGGGAGCTTTTATAATCTCAGGCACTGCTCAGGGCCAGGTTGTTAATTGGATTGGATTGGATTTGTTTATTGTCACACACGCCGAGGTACAGTGAAAAGTATTGTTCTGTGTACAGTTCAGACAGATCATTCCATACATGAAAATAAAACAAAAGGCAAACATAAAGACACAATGTAAATACATAGGCACAGGCATCGGGTGAAGCATACAGGAGTGTAGTACTGCTCAGTAGAGAAGATGTGTGAAGAGATCAGATCAGTCCATAAGAGGGTCATTTAGGAGTCTGGTAACAGTGGGGAAGAAGCTGTTTTTGAATCTGTTAGTACGCGTTCTCAGACTTGTGTATCTCCTGCCTGATGGAAGAAGTTGGAAGAGTGAGTAAGCCGGGTGGGAGGGGGTCTTTGATTATACTGCCCGCTTTCCCAAGGCAGTGGGAGGTGTAGACAGAGTCAATGGATGGGAGGCAGGTTCACGTGATGGACTGGGCTGTGTTCACGATTCTCTGTAGTTTCTTACGGTCATGGGCTGAGCAGTTGCCATGCCAGGCTGTGATGCAGCCAGATAGTATGCTTTCTATGGTGCATCTGTAAAAGTTGGTAAGAGTCAATGTGGATATGCTGAATTTCCTTAGTTTCCTGAGGAAGTACAGGCGCTGTTGTGCTTTCTTGGTCGTAGCGTCGACATGGGTGGACTATGGACAGATTGTTGGTGATGTGCACACCTAGGAATTTGAAGCTGTCAACCATCTCTACCTCGGCCCCATTAATGCAGACAAGTGTGTGTACGATACTTTGCTTCTTGAAGTCAATGACCAGCTCTTTAGTTTTGCTGACATTGAGGGAGAGACTGTTGTTGTTACACCACTCCACTAGGTTCTCTATCTGTTTTCTGACTCATCGTTGTTCGATATCTGCCCCACTACGACTGTGTCATCAGCAAATTTGTAGATGGAGTTGGAGCCAAATTTTGCCACACAGTCATATGTGTATAGGGAGTATAGTAGAGGGCTAAGTATGCAGCCTTGCGGGGCCCCGGTATTGAGGACTATAGTGGAGGAGGTGTTGTTTACCCTTACTGATTGTGGTCTATGGGTCAGAAAGTCGAGGATCCAGCTGCAGAGTGAGCAGCCAAGTCCTCGGTTTTGGAGTTTTGATATGAGCTTGGCTGGGATTATGGTGTTGAAGGTGGAGCTGTAGTCAGCTGTAGTCTGACGTAGGAGTCCTTCTTGTCGAGATGCTCCAGGGATGAGTGTAGGACCAGCGAGATGGCATCTGCTGAGGATGGTTGTGGCGGTATGCAAATTGCAATGGATCGAGGCATTCTGGGAGTATGGAGTTAATGTGCCTCATGACCAACCTCTCAAAGCACTTCATAATGACCGGGAGGTGGTGGCATAGTGGTATTGCCACTGGACTAGTAAATCAGAAACCCAGGGTAATCCTCAGGGGACCCGGGTTTGAATCCCACCACAACAGATGGGGAAATTTGAATTCAATAAAAATCTGGAATTAAAAGTATAATGATGAATTTGGCCGGTTTTCAGTATAAATTAAACATGGTGAAGAGTGAGGTCTTCCCAATCCAGGTGAGAGGACAGGAAAAGACGCTGGGCGAGCTACCATTTAATGTAGTGGGGGTGAATTTTAGGTATCTTGGCATCCAGGTGGGGCGGGGGTGGGAGCACAAGTTGAATTTGGTTTGGTTGGTGGAGCAAATGACGGGTGAGTTTAAAAGGTGGGATGTGCTCCCGTTGACATTGGTAGGGCGGGTGCAGTCTGTGAAGATGACTGTGCTCCTGAGGTATTAGTTTATATTCCCGATTTAATCCTAAGGCCTTTTTCAGGAAGGTTAACTCGTTGATATCGGGATTTATGTGGGTGGGGAAGGCCCCTTGAGTAAAGAAGGTGCTGTTGGAGCGGGGGCAGGAGAGGGGCCGGGTTGGCCTTGCCAAATGTAATGAATTATTATTGGGTGGCAAATATGGCCATGATAAGGAAGTGGGCAGTGGGGGAGGGGTCGGTATGGGAGCGGATGGAGGCAGCCTTGTGTAAGGGCACTAGTTTGGGGGCGCTATTGACGGCGCATTTGCCGTTCTCGCCGGCCAGATACTCCACAAGTCCAGTAGTAGTGGCGGCCCTGAGGGTGTGGGGACAGTGGCTACAGCACTTGAGGCTTGAAGGAGCCTCATTTTGGGCACTGATATGTGGGAATCACAGGTTTGCTCCAGGGGGACTAGACAGGGAGGGGTGTTCCTGGGTTGGCAGCGGGCGGGGATGGAGCGGTTCAGGGATTTATTTGTGGGGTGCAGCTCCCCGAGCTTGGAAGGACTGGTAGAGGAGTATGAGTTGCCCAGCGAAAACGGATTCAGATACTTACAGGTGCGGAGCTACGTGGGAAAGCAGGTGCCGTCCTTTCCTGATCTGCCACACCCGGGGTTGCAGGACAAGGTGCTGTTGAGAACAGAGGTCGTAGAGGGCAGGGTGTCAGACATATATAAAGATTTGATGGACTGGGAGGGTGCCCTGATAGTAGTCAAGCAAAAGTGGGAGGCGGAGAGTTGGAGGCTGGGTTATGAGAGGAGGCTCTCAGGAGAGTGAATGGGTCCTCTTTGTGCGCCAGGCTGAGTCTCATTCAATCACAGGACGCAAATGGCGGTGGCTAGAATGAGTTGGTTCTTTGAGGGGGTGGAGGATGGTGTGGGCGGTGTGCTGGGGGGGGGGGGGGGCCTGCAAATCATGTTCACATGTTTTGGGCCTTCCCAAAGCTGGAGGGAATTTGGCAGGGGTCTGCTGATGTGGTGTCGGAGGTGCTGAGGGTGAAGGTGGTCCCGAGTCCAGAAGTGGCAATTTTCGGAATGTTGGAAGACCCGGGAGTCCAGAGGGCGAGAGAGGCCGATGTTCTGGCCTTTGTTTCTCTGTTGGCCCGGAGACGGATCCTGTTGGGGTGGAGGGACTCGGAGCCACTGAAATCGGGGGTGTGGGTGAGCGACCTTGCCTATTTTCTCAGGTTGGAGAAAAGTCAATTTGCCTCAAGGGGGGTCAATGGAAGGGTTTGCCCGGAGATGGAAGCCGTTCATTGACTTCGTCCAGGACAGTTAAGTTATCAGGGAGGGTGGAAGGTCGGGGATGGGGTTAACAAGGAAAAGGGGGCGGCAGAGAGGGTGGGGGGTATGGTAGGAAGAGCGGGCTACAGTTGTTGGTTATTTATTGAGTTATGATGTTGTGATCTCCTATTTGTTATCTTTTGGTTATCTATTTGATCGTGGTTGTTGTTGTGTTTGATGTTTATTTATGAATGCCTTAATAAAAATATTTTTTTTTAAAGTCGAATGATGCCCATGAATCAATTGCCGTAAAAACTGATCTGGTTCATTAATATCCTTTAGTGAAGGAAATCTGCCATCCTTACCCGGTCTGGCCTACATGCGACTCTAGACCCACAGCAATGTGTGTGGTTGACTCTTAACTGCCCCCTCAAGGGCAATTATTTTAAAAATATATATATTTTATTGAAATTTTTTTCCCTGAGCAACATTTTTCCCGCTTACAAAACAAGCGAAACGATAACAGTAACAAAACAGAAATTTCTAAACTTTTTAACAATAATAATAATAATAATAATATACAAGTAACAAAACCTCGTACTCTATTGACCTATACTCAACTGAGCCTCCTCCCCCCCCCCCCCCCCCTCCCCCCTGGGTTGCTGCTGCTGGTCATCCGTCTTCCCTCTAACGTTCCCCTAGGTAGTCGAGAAATGGCTGCCACTGCCTGGTGAACCCTTGAGCCGATCCTCTCAGGGCAAACTTTATCTGCTCCAGTTTAATAAACCCCGCCATATCATTTACCCAGGCCTCCAGTCCGGGGGGTTTCGCCTCCTTCCACATGAGTAAGATCCTGCGCCGGGCTACTAGGGACGCAAAGGCCACAACGTCGGCCTCTTTCGCCTCCTGCACTCCCGGCTCTTCCTCAACTCCTAATAGAGCTAACCCCCAGCCTGGTTTGACCCGGCCCTTCACCACCTGCGAAATCACTCCCGTCACTCCCTTCCAATACTCTTCCAGTGCCGGGCACGACCAAAACATATGTGCGTGGTTTGCCGGGCTCCCGCCACACCTCCCACATTTGTCCTCTACTCCAAAGAACCTGCTCAATTTTGCCCCGTTATGTGTGCTCTATGTAGCACCTTAAATTGAATCAGGCTAAGCCTGGCGCATGAGGAAGAGGAATTTACCCTGCTTAGGGCATCAGCCCACATACCCTCCTCTATCTCCTCCCCTAATTCTTCTTCCCACTTTCTTTTTAGTTCGCCCACCGACTCCTCCCCCTCTTCCCTCATCTCACTATAAATCTCTGACACCTTGCCCTCTCCGACCCATACCCCTGAAAGCACCCTGTCCTGTATCCCCTGTGTCGGGAGCCGCGGAAATTCCCTCACCTGTTGTCTAGTAAACGCCCTCACCTGCATATATCTCAAGAAATTCCCCCGGGGTAACTTATACTTTTCCTCCAGTGCTCCCAAGCTCGCAAAAGTCCCATCTATGAATAAATCTCCCACCTTCCTAATTCCCAACTGGTACCAGCTTTGAAATCCTCCATCCATTCTTCCTGGGGCGAACCTATGGTTGTTCCTGATAGGGGACCCCACCAGGGCTCCCCGCACCCCTCTCTGTCGCCTCCACTGTCCCCATATGTTCAGTGTTGCCGCCACCACCGGGTTCGTGGTGTACTTTTTCGGTGAGAACGGTAGCGGTGCCGTCACCAGCGCCTCTAGACTCGTCCCTTTACAGGACCTTCTCTCCAGCCTTTTCCACGCCGCTCCCTCACCCTCCATCATCCATCTACGTATCATTGCCACATTGGCGGCCCAATAATAATCTCCCAAGTTCGGTAGTGCCAGTCCTCCTCTGTCCCTACTGCGCTGAAGGAACCCCCTCCTTACTCTCGGAACTTTCCCTGCCCACACAAAGCTCGTAATGCTCCTATCTATTTTATTAAAAAAGGTCCTGGTGATTAAAATAGGGAGACATTGAAATACAAATAAGAACCTCGGGAGGACCATCATCTTAATTGCTTGCACCCTGCCCGCCAGCGATAAAGGCTGCATGTCCCACCTCTTAAAGTCCTCCTCCATTTGTTCTACCAGCCGTGTCAGATTAAGTCTGTGCAAGGTTCCCCAGCTCCTAGCGATCTGAATCCCCAAGTATCGGAAGTTTCTTTCCACTTTCCTTAGCGGTAAGCCTTCTATCCTCAAGGGCAATTATGATGGACAATAAATGCTGGTCGGTCCAGCCGACGATGCCCACGGCACATGAGTGACGATAATCGTTGAGGCACGTTGCCCTGGTTCTTCTTTGGCACCGGTATGATGGGTGTATTTTTGAAGCAGGTGAGGACCTCGGAATGGAGTAGAGAGAAGGGAAGATGTCCGCGATCATGGGCGACATTCTCCAACCCCCCGCCGGGTCGGAGAATCGCTGGGGGCTGGCGTGAATCCCGCCCCCGCCGGTTGCCGAAGTCTCCGGCACCGGATATTCGGCGGGGGCGGGAATCGCGCCGCGCCGGTTGGCGGGCCCCCCCGCTCGATTCTCCGGCCCGGATGGGCCGAAGTCCCGCCGATAAATTGCCTGTCCCACCGGCGTAAATTAAATCACCTACCTTGCCGGCGGGACAAGGCGGCGCGGGCGGGCTCCGGGGTCCTGGGGGGGGCGTGGGGCGATCTGACCCCCGGGGGTGCCCCCACGGTGGCCTGGCCCGCGATCGGGGCCCACCGATCCGCGGGCGGGCCTGTGCCGGGGGGGCACTCTTTCCCTTCCGCCTCCGCCACGGTCTCTGCCATGGCGGAGGTGGAAGAGACTCCCTCCACTGCGCATGCGTGGGAAACTGTCAGCGGCCGCTGACGCTCCCGCGCATGCGCCGCCCGGAGATGTCATTTCCGCGCCAGCTGGCAGGGCAACAAAGGCCGTTTCCGCCAGCTGGCGGGGCGGAAATTTGTCCGGCGCCAACCTAGCCCCTCAATGTTGGGGCTCGGCCCCCAAAGATGCGGAGCATTCCGCACCTTTGGGGCGGCGCGATGCCCGTCTGATTGGCGCCGTTTTGGGCGCCAGTCGGCGGACATCGCGCCGTTTCCGGAGAATTTCGCCCCATATCTGCCAGCTGGTCCACGCAGGCTCTGAGTGAACGACCAGGGACCCCGTCAGGACCTGTGGCTTTCCGAGGGTTCACTTTCAAGAAGGCCAGTCTGACTTCGGAAGCTGTGATGGTGGGTATGGGTGTGTCTGAGGCGGCTGGGGCAGTTGACAGCGGTTTGATGGTTCCCTGCTCGAACCGAGCATGTCTCCATGAGTTACAGACTTCAGCTGCGTGGACCCTAAACTATAGAATTCCCTACTTAAACTAAAACCGACCTATATACATATATATTATATATGTTCACTGGAACATTTTTCCTCTGTGCAGGAAGCTACCTATACACAGGCAAGTTGTTGTGGTAGATTTGAGGTTTAATCATAGGAAAGATCTGGAAGTTTGTGTCACAGTAACCAGGCCAACTCCTCTGAGACTGACACATTCCTCACACTACTTCAAGGAAACAATGAACAAACCCAGTCCTGACACTGAACAATGAACAAACCCAGTTCTGTGCTCAGGTAACAAACCTGACCCGAAACTAAAAATGCTGAGAAAAAATTGTCAAAATATTCCTGTTTCTCCTGCTTTTGGATAGTTTGTTTTAAACCGGGAGCTGTGAATTTGGAGGTGTTTGTAAGGGAATGCTCGAAGAACACATAAGATTAAAGGCATGTGTCAACCAGAGATCAAAACAGTAAGTGCTGGGAATCCACCACAGGTCTATTAGTGTTTGCAAAATTAAAATACAAGGGAATGCCTTGACCAGATATGATTTAGCCATATCTATTTCCCTTTGCTTCATTCCTACCCCTCCAGTCTACTCCCATCCCCCAATCTTCATCCTGTCCCTCAGTCTCACTCACATCCCCGTTTTACTAGCAGGGGGCAAGGCCTGAGTATATTATAGGACGGTGTGGATAAGACCCAGCTGAAGGTTCTTGATGCAGAACGAGACCAACAGCGGGGCTTCAGTTCCCATACCGCCTGAGGTTGTAATGATATGTAGACATGTAACCAATGGGTAATCAGAACTAGACATGTAACCATGGGTAATCAGAACACCCAGCTTTGGCATCACCATTAGAGGGCATTACACGACCACTATAAAACACAACACACACAGGCTCTCCACCTCACTCACCCAGCAGAGACTGGAGTAACCACAGGAGTGTAGCATAGATCTCAATCACGCCACCACATGTGGCTGAGATACATTTTGGACAGCTAGTCAAGTTTACTGTGTTACTAGAGTTAGATCAGCAGAGTGTCAAACTCAACTAATAGCTTTGCGTTACTAAATAAATACTTTCAACTTACTTTGAGGACTGGAGAATCTTTCAACATTGTCTACGGTTAGTAGCGACGTATGTTACTCAAATAACATAACAATATAGAGGTTATTCATGAAGGCCCCGCTTTCTCAACCTTGCTCCTCGCCTGAGATGTGGTGACCCTCAGGTTAAACCACCATCAGTCAGCTCTCCCCCTCAAAGGTGAAAGCAGCCTGTGGTCATCTGGGACTTTGGCGACTTTAGCAAATTTGCCAATGACAAAATAATAGACAATACAGTAAGCAGTGTAAATGGAAGTGTAAATTACAGAGATAATGATAGATTAAAGAAATAGCTGTATCAAATGGATTTTACCAGCATGGGCAAATGTGAGATTATCCACTCTGGATCTATAACGGATAGAGCAAGATATTTTCAGGAGGAGGAAAAGTTAGAAACCAAGGGGTCCAGCTGTAACAAGATCTTTAAAACATCATGAACAGTATAGAAGGTAATTGAAAATACTATGGAATGTTGACCGTTACATCTCGGGGATTTAAATATAAAGGGGTAGAATTCATGCTTCAATTATACGAAACTCTGGTTATACCACACTTTAGGCCAGTGCGGAAGTGGTTGAGAAGTGCCCAATGTTAGCATGGAAGGTGGAAGCTGGGTCATGCAACGTCTTGATTTACAAATTCTCATCCTTGTTTTCAAATCCTCCATCCCCATAACTGTCTTGGGCATCTTTGCTCCTCCAATCCTAGCCTCTCCTGCATCCCCAAATTTAATACCTCTACCAAGTCTTGTCTGGGCCCAAGGCTCTGAAATACCCTCCTCACACCTTTTTGCTCTCTAACTCACTTTACTATTTAAGATAGTCTTTAAAACCTATCTTTTTGACCAAGCTTTTGGTCATCTGATCTAATATCTCATTACATGGCTCAGTGTCATACTTAGTTTTATAATGGTCCTGTGAAGCACTTTAGGGCATTTTATTACACTAAAGTTTCTATATGAATATAATTTGTTGTAATGGGAACAGCTTTCCTTTGTCTACCTTATGTTATCATAGAACATAGAACATACAGTGCAGAAGGAGGCCATTCGGCCCATCGAGTCTGCACCGACCCACTTAAGCCTCCACTTCCACCCCATCCCCGTAACCCAATAACCCCTCCTCACCTTTTTGGACACTCAGGGCAATTTAGCATGGCCAATCCACCTAACCTGCACGTCTTTGGACTGTGGGAGGAAACCGGAGCACCCGGAGGAAACCCACGCAGACACGGGGAGAACGTGCAGACTCCTCACAGGCAGTGACCCAGCGGGGAATCAAACCTGGGACCCTGGCGCTGTGAAGCCACAGTGCTATCCACTTGTGCTACCGTGCTGCCCCTGTCGTAGCTGTCGATAAGCTACCATACGAAAGGCTAATAAGAGCCTATGTTGTTGGGGATCGTACATTAGCATGGATAGAGGTTTGGCTAATTAATAGAAGACAGAGAGTTGGGGTAAGAACGGCATTTTCAGGATGGCAACTGTAATTAATGGAGTGCCACAGGGATCAGTGCTGGGCCCACAATTATTTACAATACATATTAATGACTTGGACAAGAGAAGTGAGTGCACTGTTGCCAAGTTTGTAGATAACACAAAAATAGGTGGGAAAGCAAGTGGTGAGGATGACACAAAGAGTCTACAGAGGGATATAGACAGGTTAAGCAATGGGCAAAACATGGCAGATGGAATATAATGTAGGAAAATGTGAAGCTATACACTTTGGTAGGAAGAATAAAGGAGCTGAATATTATCTAAAAAGAAAGACTGCAGAAAACTGTAGCACAGAGGGATTGGGGGTCTTCGTGCATAAATCACAAACAGTTAGCATGCAGTTCAGCAGATAATAGGGAAGACAAATGGAATGTTGGCCTTTATTTCAAAGGGAATGGAGTATAAAAACAGATAAGTCTTGCTGAAACGATACAAGGCACTAATTCGACCACACCTGGAATACTGTGACCAGTTTTGGTTCCCTTATCTAAGTAAATATATACAGGCATTGGAGGCAGCCCAGAGAAGGTTCACTTGGTTGATCCTGGATATGGAGGGATTTTCTTATGAGGAGAGATTGAGTAGGTTGGGCTTGTACTTATTGGTGTTTTGAAGAATGAGAGGTGACCTTTATGAGACATCTGGGATGGAATTCTCCCTTCTGGGGACTAAGTCCCCACGCTGGCGGGAAAATCGGTGCTAACCACTCTAGCGTCAACAGCCCCTGAAAGTGCGGAATTCTCTGCATTTTCGGGGGCCAGGTGGATGCCGGAGGGGTTGGCGCCGCTCCAGCTGGCGGCGAAGGGACAGTGTGAGTTTATGCATGCGGCGAAGGCCGGCGTGATCTCGCGCATGCGCGGAACGGCCGGCATGGTTCCGCGCATGCGCAGACCAGCCAGCGTATTTTGGCGCATGCACGGGGGGGTTCTCTTCTCCGCGCAGACCATGGCAGAGCCCTGCGGGGGCTGGCGCGGAAGAAGTGACCCCAGGGAACAAGCCCACCCGCAGATCGGTGGGCCCCGATCGCAGGCCAGGCCACCGTGGGGGCTCCCCCCCGGGGTCGGACCCCCCCGCGCCGCCCCGAGGACCGCCCACGCATACTCACCTGCCAGGTCCCGCCAGTACGTGAGTTGAGTGATTCACGCTGCTGGGACTGGCCCAAAATGGACGGCCTCTTGTCCCATCCGGACCCGGAGAATCACCGGGGGGGCCGTTGCCATCGGCCCCCGACCAGCGTGGTGGAAATCCCGCCCCCGCCCGCAAAACGGTGCCGGAAAATACGGCAGCCGGCGTCGGGGCGGCGGGTAAGATTTGCGCTGCCCCCCGGGGATTCTCCGACCCGGCGGGGGGTCGGAGAATCCCGCCCATAGGATTCTCAGGGGGTTTGACAGTGTCGATGCTGAGAGGTTGTTCCTTTTTGTGGGAGAGTCTAGGACTAGAGGGCATAATGGGCATAATGTCAGTGTAAGGGGTTGCCCATTTAACATAAGAACTAGGAGCAGGAGTAGCAATTCAGCCCCTCGAGCTTACTCCACCATTTAATACGGTCATTGCTGATCTCATGTTGTCCTCATCTTCACCTTCTTTCCTGTTCCCATAACACTTCATCTCGCTACTAATTAAAAACCTATCTATCTCTTCCTTAAATCTGTTTATTGTTCCAGTGTCCACTGCACTGTGGGGCAGAGATGCCACAGATTCATGGCCCTTTGAGTAATTCCTCCTCATTTCTGTTTTAAATCTGCCACCCCTTAGCCTAAAACTATGGCCTCTCATTCTAGAATATCCAACAAGGGGAAACATTACTCCTACCTTGTCAATCCCCATTAGCATCTTTCTACCTCAATTAGATCTCCTCTCATTCTTCTAATCTTCAACAAGTATAGGCCTAAACTGCTCAGTCTCTCTTCATAAGACAAGTCCTTCATCCCTGGAATCAATCCAGTGAACCTTCTCTGAACCACCTCTAATGCATTTACATCCTTCCTTAAGTAAGAGGGTCAAAACAGTGCGCAGTACTCCAGATGCAGTCTGACCCATGCCCTTTACAGTTGCAACAGCACTTCCCTACTTTCATACTCGATTCCATTAGCAATGAATGCCAAACTTCCATTTGCCTTCCTTATTGCCTGCTGCATCTGCAAATTAATGTTCTGCGATTCGTGCACTTGGACATCCAGGTCCTTCTGCACCAAAGAATTTTGAAGTTTTGCTCCATTTAGATAATAATTTGCTTTTTTATTCCCCCGACCAAAATGGATACCCTCACACTTATCCAGTTAAATTCCATCTGTCAGGGTGGCACAGTGGTGCAGTGGTTAGTGGCTGCCTCACAGCGCCGAGGATCCGGGTTTGATCCCGGCTCCGGGTCACTGTCCGTGTGGCGTTTGCACATTCTCCCCGTGTCTGTGTGGATCTCACCCCCACAACCCAAAGACCCACTCACCTAACCTATCTATATCCATTTGTAAATGTCTTATTTCCTCATTGCAACTAGCTTCCCCACCTATTTTAGTTTAATGTGCAAATTTAGCTGCAGTACATTCTATTCCTGCATCCAAGTAATTAATATAGATTGCAAATAGTTGGGGCTGGAGGACTGAACCCTGTAGCACACCATTAGTTACAGCTTGCCAAGCAGAAAAAGACCCATTTATCCCCTCTCTCTGCTGGTTAGCCAATCCTCTATCCAAGCTAATATAATACTCCCGCCCAAGTGTGATCTTTCCCTGTGTGCATCATCTTATCAAATGTCTTCTGGAATACACTACACCTACAGGATCCCCATCATCCACTTTGCTTGTTGCATCTTCAAAGATCTGTAGAACATTAGACAATAACAATTTACCCTTCATAAAACCATGCTGACTGATGGATTGCGTTTTAACTTTACAAATATCCCGTTACTACTTCCTTAATAATGGATTCCAACAATTTCCCAATGGCAGACGTTAAACTAACTGGTCTATAGTTCCCTACTTTCTGCCTTTCTCCATTTTTGAACAGGGTCCTTCTTCCAATCCACTGGAACATTTCCAGAAACCAGGGAAATTTAAAATATTATAACTAATGCCTCTACTATCTCTGCTGCCACTTCCATTACGACAAAGATGAGGCGGAATTTCTTCTCTCAGAGAGTAGTGAATCTGTGAAATTCTTTACCTCAGAAGGTTGTGGAGGTTGGGTAGTTAAGTATGTTCAAGGCTGAGTTAGACTGATTGTCTTAAGAGTTGGCGTTAGCAGTCTAAGAATTGGCATTAGCACACTGGGCTAAATAGCTGGCTTGGAATGCTGAACAAGGCAGCAGCGTGGGTTCAATTCCCGTTCCAGCCCCCCCGAACAGGTGCCGGAATGTGGCGACTAGGGGCTTTTCACTGGGGCAGCACAAGTGACTAACACTGTGGCTTCACAGTGCCAGGGTCCCCAGGTTCGATTCCCCACTGGGTCACTGTCTGTGCGGAGTCTGCACGTTCTCCCCGTGCCTGTGTGGGTTTCCTCCGGGTGCTCCGGTTTCCTCCCACAGTTGTCAGGTCCCATAGCCTTTGCAGTGTCTAGTGCCTTCAATGTTTCTTGATATCACTTGAATCAAATTGGTTGAAGGCTGACATCTGTGAGGCTGGGACTTCAAGAGGAGACGAAGGTGGATGACCTAGGCACTTCTGCCTGAAGTTGGCTGCAAATGCTTCAGCCTTGTCTTTTGCACTGATGTGCTGGACTCCCCATCATTGAGGGTGGGATGTTTGTGGAGCATCCTCCTCCAGTTAGTTGTTTAATTGTCCACCACCATTCATGACTGCATGTGGCAGGACTGCAGAGCTTTCATCTGATCCAAAGGGCATGTGATCAGTTAGCTCAATCTCATGTTGCTTCCCGTGTTTGGCATGCATGTTGTCCTGTGTTGCAGCTTCACCAGATTGGCACCTCCCAATATTGATTGGAGCAGGGTTCATACCCTCATCTTTCTGAGGTGGGACTTCTACCACTGAGTCAAAGGTTGGCTTCTAGTACAGTAACAGCAGCTGCTGCACCCCTCCCTTTGCTTATGCTCCCAAAGCCTATGGCCCTGTTTGCTGACTTTGTAGGTAGACCTTTGTGACTGACTGCCACTTGCTAGTAATCTTGCCTGCAGTATCTTGCCACAAGAGGTCAGGAGTTTGAGTTTGCAGATTTAAAAAAATATAAATTTAGAGTACCCAATTTTGTTTTTTCAATTAAAGGGCAATTTAGCGTGGCCAATCTACCTAACCTGCACATCTTGTTGGGTTGTGGGGGTGAAACTCACGCAGCCACGGGGAGAATGTGCCAACTCCACATGGACAGTGACCCAGGGCCGGGATTCGAACCCGGGTTCTTAGCGCTGCAGAAGAGTTAGCAGATGTTGGGTCACAGACGGCGGCAATGACTATTGGAGTAGAAAGCTAACGGTAAGCACAGGGTGATCTGGCTCCCGATCACTACCAACGTTGGAAGTCTCTCCGGATTGGGCAAGTCTCCCAAATAGTCTTCTCTGTCATTGTCCTATACCAAGTCAACATTCATTCACCGGACCAATGGTGGATAATGGATATTTTTGAGAAGCACCATAGTCAGTGAAACCAAAACAAAGCGAAATTCAGCAGCCAAGAATTGCCCAGGAACTGTTCCCAAAATTCTCCCAAGAAGCAGTAGGAACTCCGGGCCAAAGCTTTCAGAAGAGAACCAGGTAGGGAAAGGGATAGAAAGAGTCAAATCTTCCATCAGAATAAAAGTACTGTGACTCAGACTCTGATTCAAATAACATTCATGATAAATTTATAACCGCGTCAAAACCTTATCAATAAATAATGTTCTGCAGAAAGGGATCCTGTGGCTACTAAAGAAATTATATAAATGATCAAATTGTGAGTAAAGAATAATCCAGATTTATCAGTACATGGGCTGTTTAAATATTCAGGAGAACGTAGAAAGTAGGGTAGGGTCGGGTAGACAAGGAGGCAGGCCCTGGGGATGGGAATCCATTCTATTTCATTATCAGCTGGGAGGTGAGCTGATGTTAACTGGAGCCAGAGATAGTGATGAGCAGAATAACCCTCATTGTAAACATGACTAGGCACTGCCATTAAAACATCACAGTTATAAATACTCCAATTTGGATTGGTACTGTGATTTATAGGTTGGAAAACTGGAGAGAGAACATAAAAAATCAATCCGGCCTAACAATATTTGCGTGTGTAAGCGCTCTGCTGTGTATTGTACCTGTCCTTGAGAGTGTTCGATGGAAACAGTGTAGAGGAAGCTTTATTCTCGATCTCACCCTGTGCCGTACCTGCACTGGCGATGTTACGTGAGAAAACTGAACTCAACCATTCACCAAGCAAATACAGGCAGGGGAGTGAGGAATGTACATATAAAGAAAAGCCGAGTAAATGTTTCCCAGTATTCTGCAGATGGAAGCACAAAGGTTTAACTGAGGCCCTGACTCAGAGGCTGTAATCTTATCCCTTGGTAACAGCAGGTTGTCCCTATACCATCAGATGGTGCCTGTGACAGGCAAGGCCTGTCCTGAATGCAGTTTATTAAGGCTGCAGAAGACTCAGTTCAAATATCCTCAATCTCACTGGATTTAATGCAGTGCTGCAGTCCCCACCCTCTTGGCTAAAAGGTCAGGAAGAGCCTAAATCATGGTTCAAATGGCTAACCTGCAGTTTTTCTTTTCCAATTAAGGGGCAATTTAGCATGGCCAATCCACCTACCCTGCACATCTTGGGGTTGTAGGGGTGAGAACCATGCAGACACGGGGAGAATGTGCAAAATCTACACGGGCAGTGACCCGGGGCTGGGATCGAAGCTGGGTCCTTGGCGTCGTGAGGCAGCAGTGCTAACCACCGCGCCCACTAACCCGCAGTTTAATTTCGGCTGCAGTAGCCAGACCTCTGCCTCTATTCCGGGAGTCTGCCTTGAGAGAGCTGCTGGCCAATCCGATTGGCTGGCAGCTCTGTAGTCCCACCAGCACTAGGGGGAGCGGCGGGCAGTGCTGGTACTATAGGCAGTCCCACCACATGGTAAGTCTGGGGTCGGGATCTCATTGAGGGGGGCAAGTTCAGAGGCCGGATGAGAGCCCAATGGATCCATAAAGCAGTATCCTCCCCCCACCTTACCTGATACCAGTCCACACAGCTAAAGCTGTCAGGTTTCCTGCATGACAAGGGCCTGCCCCTGGCCAGGGTAAAGTATTTTGTAAAGAACCTTGTACACAATTATTAAATCTCCCCTCAACTTCCTTTGTTCCAAGGAGAACACTCCCAGCTTCTCTAACATATAAACTTGGAGCTAAATTCCCTCATCCCTGAAACCATTCCTGTAAATCACCTTTGCAACCGCTGAAGGATTCACATCCTCTGAAGTGTGCTGACCAGAACTAGATGTAATGCTCTAGTTGTGACCTAACCAGAAACGTACATAGGTGATTTAGATGGGATTTGAGGAAGAACATTTAGGAAACATTTAGATGAGAGTTGGAACGCCACAGCATGCAAGGCTACAGGCCATGGCCGGGATTCTCCGATCCTGCGGCCAAGTTCTGACGCCGCCGTCAAAAGCGGCGCAAACCACTCCAGCGTCAACGGGCTGCCAGGTACCCCTTCCTAGGGGGCTAGTACGGCACCGGAGTGGTGTCCTCTGCTCCAGCGCTTAGAAGCCAGCGTGCCATGGCAGGTACGAGTCCGCGCATGAACGTGGGTTCCTGTCTCCGTGCCGGCCCCCAGGCAATATGGCGGAGCCCTACAGGGGCCCGGCACACAGGAACATAGGCCCCCCACTGAACTAGCCCACCCACCGATCGGTGGGCCCCGATCGTGGGCCAGGCCACCGTGGAGGCCCCCCCCTCCGGATTTGGATCCTCTCGCCCCCTCCCCCACCAGGCCCCTGCAGCCAAAGCTCCGAGGTCCCACCGGGTGGGACCATACGTAACCCACGCCGGCGGGACTCGGCCGAACTCGGCGGGCACTCGGCCCGTCGAGGCGTGGAGAATCGCCAGGGGGGCCGCTTTCAACGGCTCCCGACCGGCACGGCCGCGATCCCGCGGTCGCCCGAGAATTGGCGCCCGAGAATCGGCGGGCCAACGTTGGAGTGGCATGCCGCGGGGTGGGAGAATCCCGCCCCAACTGTTGGAAAATGGGATTAAAATAGATAGACAGCCAGTAGATCGCACACTAAGTCTATTAAGGTGGTCTTGTGGCACAGTGGGTAGCATCCATGCCTCTGAGCCAGAAGCTCCGGGTTCGAGTCCCTCCCCAGGACTTGAGGGCCAAAGAAAGTGCTTTCATAACCCAGCTAAACAGGTTGAGTGTCATCCTTCAATGCCTTCCAACACACCAATGACTGGTGACATGAGCGGGAGAGACTCCTGGTCAGCCATGCTTGATATGGAGTGGCGCTATTCAAGCCATTCCAGGAATAGAATCATAGAATCACTACAGTGCAGAAGGAGGCCATTCGGCTCATCATGTCTGCAATGACCCTTGGAAAGAGCACCCAACCTAGGCCCAAGCCCTGAGCCTACCCCAGTAACACCACCTAAACTTTGGACACTAAGGGAAATTTAGTGTGGCCAGTCCACCTAACCTGCACATCTTTGGAGAAAACCGGAGAACTCAGGGGAAACCCACACAGACATGGGGAGAAAGTGCCGACTCCACACAGTCACCCGAATCAAACCCGGGTCCCTGGCGATGTGAGGCAGCAGTGCTAACCACTGTATCACGTGTCGCCCTATACCTAGCTATGGAAGCAGATGTAAGTCTGCCTTAGTGCACCACTAGGTGTGGGAAGAGAATTGAAATTATGTCTGTATTGCCTCTCCTTATTCCTCTGCCAAAGTGATTCACTTCACACTTTTCTGTGTTATATTCCTACCTTCTGCAGCACCTTCCGAAACCTGTGGCTTCTGCCATCCAGAAGGATGAGAGGAAGGCAGGGGGGCAGATGTATGGAAACACCAGCATCTGCAAGTTCCCCTCCAAAATACACACCACCCTGGCTTGGGACTGTTCATTCACATTTGCTGGGTCAAAATCGTGGAACTCTAGCCCTAACCACACTGTGGGAAAGCCTACACCACATGGACTGCAGCGATTCAAGAAGGCAGCTTGGAAAACGGTGCTCCGGTTTCCTCCAACAGTCCAAAGATGTGCACGTTAGGTGGATTGGCCATGCTAAATTGCCCTTAGTGTCCAAAAAAGTTAGGAGGGGTTATTGGGTTTTGGGGATGGGGTGGAAGTGGAGGCTTAAGTGGGTCGGTGCAGACTCGATGGGCCGAATGGCCTCCTTCTGCACTGTATGTTCTATGTTTGAAATAAAATGAAAAGCTCATGGGATCCAAGAAAAAGTGGCAAGGTGATCCAAGATTGATTTAATGGTAACAAGTATGGCTGTTTTTGTGATTGGGGAGCTATTTCGTGTGGGCTTCCATGGGGTCCCTTGCTTTTTGTGGTATGTACCAGCTGAGTCTGCGCCAACTGTATAAGTATATATAACTGTATAGAGGATCTGAGACAGAGGGGGAAATTCTCTTGCTACGTTGTGCCCGGCACAGATCCTGCCATGTCAGGGGAATTCCAGGACAGGCCCGAAATGGGATTTGCGCTGTACGCCAGTTTCCCATGCTCCCGGCCCACTGCAGTTGGTGTAATCTGGTTTCCTCCCTCACTGGGCGTAAACCAGATTAACATATTTAAATGCTAAATCAAGATCTTTTTTAAGCCAGATTCTCCTGGCTCCTGTAATTCTCTCCCACACAGGTGCAACGTGAACCAGCGCGAATCACTCGTGGTCTCCACTACTGATGACCACGCCGGAAGGCTCGGAGGCCATTATAGCCCCTGGGTGGTCGGGGACATGGCAGCTGCATCCTGCAGTGTCAACCTGGCAGTGCCAGGGGCAGGGCCCGAAGAGGCAGGGCATTTGGTGACACCCCATAGTGGGGTGATGCTCACTTGGGGGGGGGGGGGTACCGGCGATTGTGGGTGGGGGGCCTGATGGCACCGAGAAAAGGGGGGGGAGTGGTGGTAGTCGTTGGTATTATTCTAAGATTGGGAAGCCCGTTCCGATCTCTGAGGAGTTATGCCTGCTTGTGTGTTTAGGCCTCACCCCTCGCTATGCTGGTGCAAGGCACAATCCCCTCCAAAAGGTGTTCTACATGTGGTTGGATTGCGATTTGCTTTGTGCTGACTCACCCTGGTGTGAATCGCGGTTTTCGCTGGAGTCCACACTTAGAAATGTTTTGGGTGAATTGTGTCCAGAGCTTCCAAACTGAGCCTCAACCCAGGGGCAAGTGGAAACAGAACCCTAAGGGACAGTGGCTTCCTTAAAATGAGTCACCACAGTCCCCAAATCCTCCAGAGCAATCTCCCCGATCTTGCAGGGATGCTCCTGATAGAAACAGTAACTATGGCAAAGGGCATAAAGTTGTCAGGTGTGTCTACCAAGGGTGCAATCGGCAAATTGTGTCCAGAATCCGCCGCTAAATGATGAATTCAGTAGAACCTTGCCATGCCAAACTGGAGTGTGGACGATTCGGTGGGCAGGGATTCAGGCAAAGGGGCTGGTGTCCCAGTCAGCGTAAAGGGGCACAGGTCATCCACCATAAAGCAGTTATGGACACAACGTAGTCATGCTGGGGGAGATGGTGATGTAGTGATAATGTCATTGCACTAATAATTTAGAGGCCCAGATTACTCCTCTGAGGGTATGTGTTCAAATCCCACAATGATAGCTGGTGAAATTTTGATTTAATTTATTAATAATTGAATTAGTATCAGTGATGATGGCCATGACACTGTCTTTGGACACTATGTAAAAACTCATCTTTTTCACTAGTGCTGTCCTTACCTGCTCTGGGCCTACAGGTGACCTACAATGTCTGCATCACATGCAAGAATCTTTTTAAAAATCGATTTTGTTTACATTATCTTTATTTGCGTTGACCCAGTCTAGACTTAGCTGGGTGGAAACTTCTGGTTTGTATAAAAAATAGTTACAGCTTGATTGTAGGCAAATACTGGATGTTGAACTTGTTTCAGAAATTAAATATTGTGTGTGCACTGAGACCTGACAGTGCCTCTCTGCAGATGCTCATAACGTCCAGTTAGCGATGTCAAGAAGGAACAGTTTAAACTGCCACTAGGTGGCAGCAAAATTCAAGTTGTGCATTCAGTGCCCTTGGGCTGTCAGGGATTGTCTGCTGGTCACAAACATTTGTTGGAAAGTGTCTGCATGTTGGCTGAGGCCAGGACATTACTTCGGCATCAACTTGCCTGGTTATAAATTTTCTCTGATAATTCAGGCTTGATTTCCTTTCTCACCTCTAGAGCAGCTGGACTTCCAATACACAAAACGTCCAGTAATCTAGATCAGGCATTTTCAAAGTCCGGGTCGCGACCCACAGGTGGGTCGCAGGTGGGTGTCGAGAGGGTCGCGGAGCGTCCGTCGATGCGCTCCCGATTGCGCAAATTCGGGCGCAACAGCCGCAGCAGCCCGTTTTAACAATGCTGGCAGCCGGCATTGTTAAATTTGCGCAATCGGAGACACAGGAGAAGATTAAAAAAAAAATTCAATGTAATCTTCCTGCCTGAACGGAGGCAGTGTAGGTCACGCCCCCCCTAACGTCAACATTACGTGCTTTGGGCGCGATTGTGATTCCTCCATTTTGTCAGCAGCAAACAAATAAATGAGGAACAAGCAGGCTCGCCTCTTGCATTAAATGTCAGAGAAAATGGTGGGTCGCGAATGTTGGCCGGCGTGGGTTGCGAAGGTCGGCTGGCGTGGGTCGTGAAGGTTGGCCGGCGTGGGTCCCGAAGGGCGGCTGGTTGGTAAAAATGGGTCCCCAGAAAAAAGTTTTAAAAACTTGATCTAAATAGGTGACCTTTATCTATCATCAATGAGTTTTTGACACCTTTGTTTATTTGTTATCAAAAAGGCTTGAGTTGGAAAAGAAGAGACTGTTTGCGGACAGTCAATTGGATAATTAAGTTTTTTGTTTTTAATTGGTGTAGTAAGATACCGCCTTGGGATAATGGCCAAGTTGGTGACCAATGGGGGAAGTGTTGGAGGTCGGAGGCCATCCACCTAGAAGGTGACCTGAGAGAGTACATTAGTTGAAGATAAATATTAGCTCAGGCACTGGAGAGAGTGGAGGGCAGCAGATAGAGGGGTCAACCAATGACGTACATCAGAGGGTGGTTCAAGTAGAGCTACAGTGGATGTGTGAAGACAGATTAGCGTGGGATAATGTTACAACACCCGGGCGGGATTCTCCGTCCCCCCGCCGGGTCGGAGAATCGCCGGGGGCTGGCGTGAATCCTGCCACCGCCGGTTGCCGAATTCTCTGGCACCAGGTATTTGGCGGGGGCGGGAATCGCGCCGGTCGGCGGGCCCCTCCCGTTGATTCTCCGGCCCGCGATGGGCCGAAGTCCCGCTGCTGGAATGACTGTCCTGCCGGCGAGAATCAAACCACCTCTCTTACCGATGGGACTAGGCGGCGCGGGCGGGCTCCGGGGTCCTGTGGGGGGGGGGGGGCACGGGGCGATCAGGCCCCGGGGGGTGCCCCCATAGTGGCCTGGCCCGCGATCGGGGCCCACCGATCCGCGGGCGGGCCCGTGCCGTGGGGGCACTCTTTTCCCTCTGCCTCACCACAGTCTTCACCATGGCCGACGCGTAAGAGACACCCGCCCTGCGCATGCGCGGGGATGATGTCAGCAGCCGCTGACGCTCCCGCACATGCGTGGACTTCCGCCGACCGACGGAGTCGTTTCGGCCCTGGCTGGCATGGCGCCAAAGGCCTTTCCCGCCGGTCGGCGGCGCGCCAACCACTCCGGCGCAGGGCTAGCCCTTCAAGGTGAGGGCGTGGCCCCTAAAGGTGCGGAGAAATCCGCATCTTTGGGGTGGCCCGACGCCGTAGTGGTTCACGCCATTCCATCCTGCCGGGTCCCCCCACCCCGCCGGGTAGGGGGGAATCCCAGATCTCTCGGTGGCAGTAGCTACAAGGCATGGCACAACATTGGAACAAACAATGGTTTTCTTCAACAAACGCTTTTCTTCCTTGAAATAGTGCATAGTAAATTTTACATTCATCTGAGGGCAAACAGGACTCGGTTTAATTCTCATCTTTTTTTCCAATTAGGGGGCAGTTTAACATGTCCAATCCACCTACCCTACACATCTTTGGGTTGTGGGGGTGAGACCCATGCAGATACGGGGAGAATGCGCAAACTCCACATGGACAGGGACCCAGGGCTGGGATTGAACCCGGGTCCCCAGTGCCGTGAGGCAGCAGTGCTAACCACTGCACCATCGTGCTGCCCCTGACCTCCCACATGATATCAGCTTTCCCATGTGACCCCAATACGAATCCACTCAATTTTGATCCTCAATGTTCAGGGCAACCGTCACCTTTTTATTTTAAATTTAGAGTACCCAATTCATTTTTTCCAATTGTGGGGCAATTTAGCATGGTCAATCCACCTAGCTTGCACATTTTTAGGTTGTGGGGGCGAAACCTATGCAAACATGGGGAGAATGTGCAAACTCCACACAGACAGTGACCCAGAGCCGGGACCGAACCTGGGACCTCAACACCGTGAGGCAGCAGTGCTAACCACTGCGCCACTGTGCTGCCCCTCCAAAATCTCTTCTGTCAACCGTTGACGTTCTTCCCTTTCCTCCCTATCCACCTTAGCCTTAAATGAGATCACCATCCCCCTCCCTTCAGGGCCTCCCAAATCACCAACACTGAGACCTCCCCCGTACAACTGAACCCCACATACTCCTCAATTACCTTCCCTATCTTACCACAGAAACTGCCAATAACCCCACCCCTTCTCCAGTACCCAAAGAGAGACCAAAAGAGAAAATGCTGGAAAATCTCAGCAGGTCTGGCAGCATCTGTAGGGAGAGAAAAGAGCTAACGTTTCGAATCCAGATGACTCTTTGTCAAAGCTAAAAGACATAGAAAGTGGGAAATATTTATACTGTGGGGTGAGGGAATGAAAGGTGAATCATAGCCACAGAAACCAAGGAAAGAGTGCTAATAGCCACAGAAACTAAGGGGAAAGAGTGCTGATGGCAGTCCCCAGAGAGAATAAAAGGTATGAAAGGCCAAACAGCAGAGAGACTAATATCAGAGTGTAAGCTGGCTGTTTAGCACAGGGCTAAATTGCTGGCTTTGAAAGCAGACCAATGCAGGCCAGCAGCACGGTTCGATTCCCGTAACGGCCTCCCCAAACAGGCGCCGGAATGTGGCTTTTCACAGTAACTTCATTTGAAGCCTACTTGTGACAATAAGCAATTTTCATTTCATGTAGGTAGGGAGGGAGGGAGGGGGGAGAAAAGTTAAGGAGAGGGAGGGATAAGATAGGATGGGAAATATATATACAAAGACAAGAAAGAAATAAAATATAAAAGACAGTTAAAATGAAATGGAATGAAAACAAAGGGGTCTAGGTCGGGTAGAACTAATCATCAGAAGTTGTTAAATTCGATGTTGAGACCGGAGGCTGTAGTGTACCTAACTGGAAGATGAGATGCTGTTCCTCCAGTTTGCGTTGAGCTTCACTGGAACATTGCAGCAGACCAAGGACAGACATGTGGGCATGGGAGCAGGGTCTTGTGTTAAAATGGCAAGCAACGGGCAGGTCAGGGTCCTGAATGCGACCAGAGCGAAGGTGCTCAGCAAAGCGATCACCCAGTCTGCGTTTGGTCTCTCCGATATAGAGGAGACCACATTGAGAGCAGCGAATGCAATAGACCAAATTGAAAGAGGTGCAAGTGAAACGTTGCTTAACCTGGAACGAGTGTTTTGGGCCTGGAATGTTAAACATGGAAGAGGTAAAGGGGCAGGTGTTACACCTTCTGCGATTGCATGGGAAGTTGCCATGGGTGATGGGAGAGATGTTGGGTATGGTGGAGGAGTGGAGTAGATTATCCCGGAGGGAACAATCTCTGCGGAATGCTGACAGCGGGAGTGAAGGGAAGATGTGTTTGGTAATGGCATCACACTGGAGTTGGCGAAAATGGCAGAGGATTATGCTTTGCATACGGAGGCTGGTGGGGTGAAATGTGAGAATGAGGGGTCTCTATCCTTGTTCTGGGAGGGAATGGAGGAGGCAAGGGTAGTGCCATGGGAGATGGACTGCACGCTGTTGAGGGTCCTGTTAACAACTGTAGGTGGGAAATCACGTTTGAGGAAGAAGGAACATTTTCGAAGCACCACTTGTCCAGTACCACGTCCATCCAATGTGGAGCGTGATCTGAGATCACAAATACTCTGTCCTCTTAACTCCAGCCAACAACGCCTTCCCCACCACAAGAGTCAATCCTTGAAAACACCTTGTGTACCGGGGAAAAAATGCGAATACTTCTGATCCCTCGGGTGTAAGAATCTCCACGGGTCAACCCCCCCATCTCCCTTGTAAGTCCGGCCAGTGCCTTCGAATAACCCCCCTCCGATGGGATCAGCGAGCACGGCTGGAACCTGTCCACCCTTGGCTCCAGCACTGTGTTCCAATCGTGAACACAGCCCAGTCCATCACACAAACTTGCCTCCCATCCATTGACTCCATCTACACCTCCTGCTGCCTGGGGAAAGCGGGTAGCATAATCAAAGACCCCTCCCACCCGGCTTACTCACTCTTCCAACTTCTTCCATTGGGCAGGAGATACCAACGTCTGAGAACACGCACGAACAGACTCAAAAACAGCTTCTTCCCCGCTGCTACCAGACTCCTAAACGACCCTCTTATGGACTGACCTCATTTACACTACACCCCTGTGTGCTTCACCCGATGCCGGTGTTATGTAGTTACATTGTGTACCTTGTGTTGCCCTATTATGTATTTTCTTTTATTTCCTTTTTCTTTTCATGTACTTAATGATCTGCTGAGCTGCTCGCAGAAAAATACTTTTCACTGTACCTCGGTACACGTGACAATAAACAAATCCGATCCAATCCAATTCCCTCCCCAAAATCTAATCATATTCCAACGCCCCCCCTCCCCAAAATCCGGGATTGCAGCCAGTGTTTTCTTCACAAACCCTGCATCATCCCAGTTGGAGGCATATGAGATTACCAATGACACCATTGTCCCCTCCAGTGCACCTGTTACAACGGACCTACCCCACTGATCCACCACCACCGTCTCCACCTGGAACCTCACCCGCTTGCCCACCAAAATTGTCAACCCCCCCACCGCTACTCTCAAACCCTGAATGAAACACCTGGCTCACCCAACCCTTCCTAAGCCTCATCTGGTCTTTCACCCTCAAATGGGTCTCTTGCAGCATCACCACATCGGCTTTTAAACTTTTCAAATACGCAAAAGCTCTCGCTCTCTTTTCCGGTCCCCCCAACCCCCTCATGTTCCACGTCACCATTCTGACCGGGTTCTCTCAGCCCCCCCCCCCCCCCCCCATCACCATTACTCCAGGCCCCACCCATTCAGCCAGACCCACCCCATTGTTCTGTTACCGTTGACCTCCATCCCCGCTTTCCCGGAAACCCGCCATCCACTTCCTCTTTCAAACAACTCACCCTGTATTGAACCCCTTCCCCCACCATTCATACCTCCCAGGTCCATCGAAACCTACTCGACCAGGCCCCTCCCCCCACTCCCGTTCACTCGCCAACCTTTGTTTGCTAGCACAGTGGCCCCTGCCAGAGACCCCTCCTCCTTGCCACCACACCCTTAGCACCCAGCCCCCTATGCCCAGAAGCCCTCTAACCCCTTACTCCCATGAAAGGCCAACTCTAACCCCCCAGCCATACCGCCAGAGTGGGGAGACCATAACCCCTAAACAAAAAACAAAACACATCCGTAAGAAACAAAAACACATGAACCCCCCACCATTGAAAAGAGAACAAGAAAAAAACCTCAAAGAAAAACATTCTCAGTCCACACCATCCAAGTCCAGATCCCAACTCTGTCTTTCAGCCTGAACGAATGCCTTTGCCTCCTCCATCGTCTCAAAATAAAAGTCCTCCGAGTTGTGAGTTGCAGCTTTGCTGGGTAGACCACTCCGAACCTCACCCCATTGCTGCACAATGCCACCTTCGCCTGTCCAAAGGCCACCTACCTTCTCGCCAACTCCGCCGTAAGATCTTGGTATATATGTACACCAATGCCTTCCCACTACGCGTCCCGCTTTCCCCAGCTCAAACCTTCTCCTTCATGTGGTAACTATGACTATCCTTGGTGATCTATTTGTTCTAGGCTTTGGTTGGAGTGACCGATGTGCCCTGACCAGCTCATTGCGGGAGGTATCTACCCCCTCCCCCATTAACTTGGCGAACATCTTCGCAAAATACTTGGTCGGGCCCTCCACCACCTTGGGCAGACCCATGATCCTCAAATTTTGTCTCCTCAACATGTTTTCCACGTCTTCCACTTTGGCTCTCAGCCTCTTATTGATCTCCACCACCCTCTGCAGCTCCTCATCCATCGAAGTGAACTGGTCGCTGGGTCATGACAACGCCTCCTCCACCCCCTTCATCTTCTCCCCTTGCTCTCGCACCTTGACCGACGTCTTTGAGACTGCAACTTTTATCGGGGCAAGCGCCTCTCTCCACCCACTGTTTGAGCGAAGCCGTCATCTCCCTCCAAAGCACCTCTTAAATGTTTGGCGAACAGCCTTTCAAACTCCCCCGATACCACGTTGGTCAGAGTCTCAACCGTGATGGGAGCGTCCCCACCTGATGAACCAGCGCCTGCTATATTTCCTCCTGTTGGACTCACAGCAGCACTCGCCGGTGGACTTTCGCTCACCCCTTCCCTCCCTGACCTTTCTTCTGGAACTTCGACATTCCACCGACTCCTTAGGACTTTCCACAGTAGCTCATCCAAAAAGTACCCCTGAGGCCGGGCATAAAGACCCAAAAAAACAAAGACTCTAGCAGGAGCCACCTAACGTACGACCTCCACCTACATGTCACCACCGGAAGTCCCTCTCGGAACTTCTTCTAACACATTTACATCTTTCCTTAAATAAGGAAGCAAATACTGTACACAATACACAATGCCCTGTACAACTTTTGTAATAGATTTCCCTCACAATAAATGATAACGTTCTATTAGCTTTCCTAATTACTTGCTGTGCCTGTACCAGCCTTTTGTGATTCATGCACTGGGACACTCAGATCCCTCTGCATCTCAGAGCTCTGCGATCTCTCACAATTTAGATAAGCTTTTTAAAATTCTTTCTGTCAAAATGAACAATTTCACATTTGCCCAGATTATACCACATTGGTATACCGATGATTATACCGGATTGTTGCCCACTCACTTAATCTGTCTATGTCCCTTTGTAGTGTCCTTACATCCTCTTCACAATTTACTTTCCTACTTATCTTTGCGTTGTCAGCAAATTTAGCAACAATATATCTTCAGTCCCTTTATTCACGTCATTTGTATAAATTGTAAAAAGTTGAGGCCAAGCACACCACTTGGCACATCCTGCCATTCAGACAAAGACCCATTACCAACTCTGTTTCTGGTGAGCTAGCCAAACTTCAATCCATGCCAAGATGATACTCCCTACACCATGAACTTGTTTTTAACGTGATAGCCTTTCATGTGGCACCTTTCTGGAAATTTAAGTGTATTACATCCACCTGTCCATTTTTATTCACAGCACAAAGAACTCCAATAAATTGTGTAATGAATGTAGGAAACTTTTATATATATTGTACCATATGTCTGTGCAGTAATGTTGTTAGGTTAAGTTTTCCAGGTTATGGGTGTGATCCAACGGCAACACTGGCCCGAAAAGCAGCTCGCCATGGCGTGGCATGGTCGATAGGAGCAAGGAGTGGGGTCTTTGTGATTCCACTGTACATTTGGTCCTCTATTTCTCTCTTCTGCTATTTGGAAGCCTATAAAATATCCCCATAAGTGTGATCATCCCCTTTTTACTTCACAACTTAATCAAATGGATTCTATCGATGTGCCCAAGGACATCCTCTCTTTCCAACACAATATCTTCCCTAATCAGTACTGCCACCCCACCTCCCATTCTTCCTTCTCTATCTTTTCTAAACACGTTATGTATATTTTTTAAATTTCCAATTAAGGGGCAATTAAGCATGGCCAATCCACCTACCCTGCACATCTTTGGGTTGTGGTGTGAGGCACACATGCAGATACGGGAAGAATGTGCAAACCCCACACGGACAGTGAGGACAGTGACCTGAGGCTGGGATCGAACCCGGGTCCTCGGTGCTGTGAGGCAGCAATGCTAACCACTGCGCCACCCCCCTGTAACATCTTTAATAATGTGTTCTAACATTTTCCCCATGACAGATGTTAGGCTAACTAGCCTAGTTTCCTGCTTTCTCTCTCCCTCCTTTTTTGAATAAAGAAGTTACATTTTCAGACAATAACAATAACGGAGGAAAGAGCTGCATGTACAATGAGAGAAGTCTCCCAGGTTTTCTGTTGCATCCATTGGTTTGTTGCTGTGAAACATAGAGCCAGGCTGTATAGAACATAGAATTTATAGTGCAGAAGGAAGCCATTCGGCCCATCGAGTCTGCACCGGCTCTTGGAAAGAGCATCCCACTTAAGCCCCACACCTTCACCCTATCCCCGTAACCCAGTAACCCCACCTAACCTTTTTGGACACTAAGGGCAATTTAGCACGGCCAATCCACCTAACCTGCACATCTTTGGATTGTGGGAGGAAACCGGAGCACCCGGAGGAAACCCACGCAGACCCGGGGAGAATGTGCAGACTCCGCACAGACGGTGACCCAAGCCGGGAATCGAACATGGGACCCTGGCGCTGTGAAGCAACTGTGCTAACCACTGTGCTACCGTGCTGCCCGTATGTTGTTCAGTTAGTTGCTATATTGAAATGAAAGAATCTGTTGTATTGGAGCCTGAGGTTTGCCCTAGTCGAGTAAATATTCAGTCTGACCTTCGAACAAGAATTGTATGGTGGCATGATAGAATCTTTATTCTGCTACTGAATTGTATGTTAAAATCTCTAGGTCTTGATATTGGGCAAAACTCTCCACCTCCTACACCGTAAACCCAAACAGCGCTCGTGCAGAGAATCAGGCGTCCAGCAAAAATCGAGGTGCACATCCGGCGCTGAATTGGGCCCAATGCTCCGGTCTCTTGTTGGTGGCGATAACGAGTTTTGCTCACCGTGCTGGTGGTGGCAGCATGCAAATCCGACATTTGTCGTCCTTGGGCTGGTCCTTCAGGGTGTGCTGGGGTTTTGGCTGGGAGTGAGGCACCCCAGACAGGCCAACATGGAGTGAGGGTGATCCTGCAAGACAAAAGGCAAGACACGTGATGAGAGCTTGGGAAGGAGTGGTCCGGGGGAGTGGGATGACTCACTTGGTGAAGGGACATAATTTTGCATTAGGGGTTCACTTGCCTCCGCCTCTGAGATAGTCCTCTTCATCACGGCGCCCCCCTGGAAAATGTCATTGCCATCTGCTCAGCGGGGGTGAGGGGGGCCTGGGGGTCCGTGACGCCCCCTCCAGTCTTCTCCCCTTCCCTCTGTTATGGGCCGTCTTTTCCTTGGTGACACATAAAGGACATGGTGAGATGGATGGAGGCGAGTTACACGGGGGAAGGGGCGGTTTGTAGCTGGTATTGGTGTGCAAGGCACCTGACCAAAGAGGACAATACAGGTGTTGAGGTTTGGTGCAGGGGAATGTGAGGGGGATGCAGGCAGGTGGTTTTAATTGGCCTCTATGGGAGTTGGCGTATGATGTGAGGAGTGAGGGCAGGAGTGATGCCAGGGGAACAGAGGTGGTAGCTAACACAAGCTGCCCTAAGTAGGTTATTCATCTTCTAGAGGCACTGAGTGCCACCCTGCCTGGTGAGCGTCTCAAACACCTCCGCCCAGGCCCAGTTAACGACCATGGGCGGTAGCCTCCTGCCCACCCTGCGGAACAGGGTGTTCTGCCTCTCCTCCACTGCAACCAACATCCTCTCGAGCCCCGTGTCCATGCAGCATGGTGCTGCTCCTCATGGAGCCAACTTCTTGGCTGGAACGAGAGTGTGTGGAGTGCTTATAAGCAGCTCCAACTTGTCAGGGCAACACGGTGGCTCAGTGGTTAGCACTGCTAACTGGCCCTGCTCCTCCTTTTACTACCTGTTTACAATGTATGTGCCGATGGAAGGTTTTGGGATTCCCCTTTATGTTGGCTACCAGTCTTTTCTTATAATCCTTCTTTGCTTCTCCAGTATGTTTGTTCACTTCTCTGAACTTTCTGTATTCCTCTTGGTTCTCAATAGATGACAGAAAGGAACACACTCTAGATTGTAAGGGACAAAAGGCCCACAAATGGGAAGATTAGGTAACTAATGAACCCAATAAAATATCTAATGTGCAAACACAAAACTGACACTTGTTAATACCGAAGACACTGCCACCCATACATCCCAAGCACCTCATTCAGGTAATCATTCGTTATTTAGCAGTGTCAGTAGCTTCAGAAGAGGGAGAAAATTAGAGATTTTAATTTAAAACTTTAATATAATTTCCACAAATTTATAGAAATCTAACATAGTAACAAGGTCAACTCCATGGTACAGCTACATTCACACTCAAACACATTTATCCAGAGGCTCTGTGTCCTGACCCTTCAGCTCATCAAAGATAAAAGAAAATTCATCCATCATGGATTTCACCAGTTCATAGACCTGTGGGGAGACAAAGAGAGAATTCTTGAACATTGAGCTACATTCATTTAAGTGAGAGGCTGAGTCATCAGCTAGTAGAGAGTGCCGGATGAACAGTGGGCAGAGAGTTGCAGCAGCAAGAGCCAACAAACAGCGAGTCATAAGTGGCTAGTTAATCCAATTTGTCAAATTTGACTTCCTTCCATAGATCCATGTTGGCTCTGTCTAATCATTTAAAAAAAAGTTAGAGTACCCAATTATGGGCCAATTTAGCATGGCCAATCCACCTACCCTGGCTCTGTTTAATCATATCATTTTTCGCGGTGTCCAGTTATTGAGTCCCCAATAATAGATCCTTGCATTTTCCATACACTGATGCCGTGCTGAGTAGGCAATGCCAGTATTTCCTAATAATTGGGCAATGATGTGCAGGGTAGGTGGATTGGCCACGCTAAATTGCCCTTTAATTGGAAAAATGAATTGGATACTCTAAATTAAAAAAATAAAATTAAAAGAATAATTGGGCAACTGAGAAGTGACCTTATTGAGGCATTAAATTATTAAGAGATTTGAAAGGGTAGATGCAGGGGAGATTTGTTTTCCCCTGTTTGGGGAGGTATAGTTTTTAATAACAGCCCATAAATTCCGTTTTCCCCAGCATCGTATTTATCTCTCTCGGAAGTTCCCATACAAGGGTTTATCTGGCAATTGTCCAGAAGTGCAAACTTCAGGATGGCACGATGGTGCAGTGGTTAGCACTGTTGTCGTATGGCACTGAAGACCCAGGTTCGATCCCGGCCCTGGGTCACTGTCCGTGTGGAGTTTGCACATTCTCCCCGTGTCTGAGTGGGTTTCACCCCCACAACCCAAAGATGTGCAGTGTAGGTGGATTGGCCACGCTAAATTGCCCCTTAATTGGAAAAAAAATGAATTGGGTATTCTAGATTTATTTTTTAAAAGCGCCAACTTTCGCTGGGCAATTGCTGGGAACCATCCAATAATAATAATATTGACAATAGAAGTGATTTAAATCGCTAACTTTGCTGGTCCTGCCAACTTTAACCTAATAGTTACTCAGAAAGAGTTAGAAGGGAAAGAAAATTTCTAACTCCAGATGAACTGTTTAAAAAACCCAGACCCAGCCTCGCATCGGACATCCCGCACAAACACGACCCCCCAGGGGATGGAACACACCACCCTGAACTCCCCCCTCCGGCCTGAGCTAACCCAACCCCAGCACTGCCCAAGAACCGCTCCCCCTTAGACTGAGCCCCCTCCAACCCTCCTGAACTGAGCCCATTCCCTCCCTCCCCCCCCCTCCTGTCTGAGCCCCATCCCTCCCACCCGGACTGAGCTCCCTCCCTCCCGGATTGAACTCAAACACAACCACCAGGTCTGGGTCCAGCCCCCCCCCCCCCCCCCCCCGCCAACCACTGAGTCCGGGTTAGACCCCCCCACCAACCATTGGGTCACAGTCTGACACCACCACTAGCCCCCAAACGCCAGGTCTGGATCTGACCCCCCCCCCCCCCCCCCCGCAACCGACCCACCACCACCTCTAGCAGGTTAGCTCAGTTGGCTGGACAACTGGTTCATGATGCAGAGCGATGCCAACAACATGTGTCATGTGAGAGTACCTTTAAGAAATGGGTGTTTAAGAAATGTAC
The DNA here is from genome assembly GCF_047496885.1 of Scyliorhinus torazame. Lineage (NCBI taxonomy): Eukaryota > Metazoa > Chordata > Chondrichthyes > Carcharhiniformes > Scyliorhinidae > Scyliorhinus > Scyliorhinus torazame. The sequence continues at coordinate 118,089,543 of NC_092724.1, read as the reverse complement.
CTTTAAGAAATAGTGTTTATCAGTGATGTCAGAGTGTGGGTGGAGCGGGGCTGTCTGGCAGCTTTTTACTTTCGTTTTAGGCTGTTTGCTGCAGGGTGTGTTTTAGTTTCGTTTTCAATATTGGAGCTGAAGCCAGACCAAGCAGGTGTACTGCTGTTCTCTCTGCCATCAAAAGACTATCTCTTGATCATTTGGTGAATTCAGAATTATAAATGTTCTCAGTAGTGAATGTAAACCTAATGTGCTTCTGTTAAAAGGTGTTTCTTTTGTCTTCTGGATGTTGTTTGGGAAGTTATTAAGCATTACTTAGTGTTGTATTCTTTGGGGGATGTATTTGAATTAATGGTTGCTAAGATGTTCACTGTATGTTTTAAAAAGGTTAACTTGAGTTCATAGAATAAACATTGTTTTGCTTTAAAAAATACTTTTCCATTTGTGCTGTACCACACCTGTAGAGTGGGCCGTGTGTTCCCCATACCACAATCTATTAAAAGTTATGGGTCAGGTGAACTCCATGATACACTTTTGGGTTTCTCTAAACCCTGGCCCATAACACATGGTTCAATTCCCGTACCGGCTGAGGGTTATTCGTGAAGGCCCACCTTCTCAACGCCATTGCCTGAGGTATGGTGACCCTCAATGTTTCCTGTCCTTTGCTGGGCTATTTGTCAAATGGACTCTTACCTCTGTGTATAGCTTCTCTCGGTACATCTGCAATACAACAGGGTCTTCTTGATTCTGATCTTGTTCAGGGCTTTCTCTGGATGTAGCCTGCTTGCTGCCCTTGGGTGATATGGGACTGGTGTTTTTTTTATCCTCTTTGTTCTTTGTCTTTTTGGCAGACAGGCGTTTCTACAAGGAAATCAACAATAATAATAGCAATGCTGCACAGTTTCTGTATAGAGAATTACGGTTTGGCTTTCATCACCCAACAACCAGCACAATCCTGTCACAGACAATATTAAAATAGGAGGCACAGCAAATAACACTGAGGACCAAAGGAAGCTGAAGGTGGATAAGATGGTGGAACAGGCAAAAAGGTGGCAAGGAGAATTTGGTGTTGGTGAGTGTGAGGTGGGAAATTCTTATTAAAAAAAAAATTGTGAATGTTGGAAAGCAGTGTGATGTAGCAAAGTAGGGCTCTAGGCTCACCAGACATTCAAAAGAGTACCTAAAATGGATAAAGCCATTGTGGAATCCAATGAAAGAGACGCAGGAACGCACGGTAGGATAAAAAGAATGCAGCTTTAATTAAGTCACACTATTAACACTACTAATAAAGTCCTCCCCCCGAAGGGCCACCATCTACGACCTGCACCCAGTTTGGGGTTTTTATCCAGAGAGGTTCCCCCTTGTTAAGGGGAAACCCCTCCCCTAATTACCTGTGGAATTCATACTCAGAGGTAATTAGAAGGAACCGGATGGAGCATAATCTGTGGCCCTCGAGGGGGTCGTAATATCCATAAAAAACGGACAAAATCCTAGATTTTAGAGCAAGAGCTGCAGAATACAAAAATCAAGATATGATGGCGAATTTATCTAAAATTTGGAGTACTGTGTATGGTTTGGACTCCACACTATAGGAAGAATATTGCAGCATTGAATATTGCAGCATGGTGGCACAGTGGTTAGCACTGCTGCCTCACAGCGCCAGGGTTTGGGGTTCAATTCCAGCCTTGGGTCACTGTCTGTGTTGAGTTTGCACATTCTCCCTGTGCCTGTGTGGGTTTCCTCCGGCTGCTCCGGTTTCCTCCCACAGTCCAAAGATGTGCAGGTTAGATGGATTGGCCATGCTAAAATTGCCCCTTAGTGTCCAAAAAGGTTAGGTGGGTTAATGTGGAGACGTGGGCCTAGGTAAGGTGCTCTTTCAGGGGGTCGGTGCAGACTCGATGGACCGAATGGCCTCCTTCTGCATTTTAGTGATTCTATGATTGAGAGGGCATGGATTCACTAAGATGTCTGGTATAAGCAAATATATCCAAATATATTCCTCCAGATGCACAGCTGAGTTTTCAGACCAGATTTTATGGCACTTAGTAGAGGGATTGAGTTTTGGAGGCATGAGGTCATGTTGCAGCTGTACCAAACTCTGGTGCGGCCGCATTTGGAGTATTGCATGCAGTTCTGGTCGCCGCATTATAGGAAGGATGTGGAAGCATTGTAAAGGGTGCAGAGGAGATTTACCAGGATGTTGCCTGGTATGGAGGGAAGATCTTATGAGGAAAGGCTGAGGGACTTGAGGCTGTTTTTGTTAGAGAGAAAAGGGTTAAGAGGTGACTTAATAGAGGCATACAAGATGATCAGAGGATTAGATAGGGTGGACAGTGAGAGTCTTTTTCCTCGGATGGTGATGGCTAGCATGAGGGGACATAGCTTTAAATTGAGGGGAGATAGATATAGGACAGATGTCAGAGGTAGGTTCTTTACTCAGAGAGTAGTAGGGGTGTGGAATGCCCTGCCTGCAACAATAGTGGACTCGCCAACATTAAGGGCATTTAAATGGTCATTGGATAAACATATGGATGATAATGGAATAGTGTAGATGGGCTTTAGGTTGGTTTCACAGGTCGGTGCAACATCGAGGGCTGAAGGGCCTGTACTGCGCTGTAATGTTCTATTGTTCTATAGTGCACAGAAAATCTCAGAGCATGCTTTACGTCATCACCCGGGCAGTGTGGGGCCTGATAGAGCCAGCAACACCAGCTCCACAGAGGCCGAGATGGCATCTTTAAAGATTGGCAGTGCCAACCTATGCTGGGGCAGTGCCAACCTGTGCAAGGGCATTGCCCAGGTATGTCCCCCTCTCCCCGGGGTCTATACTTTGGTGCCCCCAACGGGTTTCCTTCCATTGATTCTCGTTCTTATATAGTTGTTGTAAACCTCGCCGCGGCTGGGAAGCCCTTTAATAATATGCAAATACATTAAAATATATGGAAGAGATTCCTGCCCTCCTTGTGTCACTGGTGAGGAGCGGGGAAAGCTGGGAAATGAGAATCTTGCTTTCTGATTCGCAGGATTTTGCACCTGTGCCGCCGTTTACGCTCGTGGCAACCGCGGTGGTAAAATGCCCTCCATAATTTAAGAATTAATTTGATAAGTGTTGAAGAGATAAGGGAAGAGGTCAAGGATATGGAATGAGGATGCTGCTCCTAAGGAGGATAAACACCCAGACAGGACTGGTCAGGTCAAATACTCTGATTCCCTGTTATGATTTCTAGGTAACTTTTTGTATATTTATTTATGGTGGGTTTGAGTGGCGCATTGCAATGCAATTTATTCTGTCATTTTGAAACCTAATTTGCATATATAGGATAAATATCTCATCTGTTGGTTGCAATGCTTCCATGTGCAATGGATTTCAACAATTAAAATTCAGTTCTTAGAAGGCATGTTCATATAAAGATGCCCTTGCTTTGGCAAAGTGTCTCAGAGTTGGGACAGGGTCAATGGATAACTGGAGAAGATATTCCGAGGATGGGAATGACACTGGGGTGGAGCAGGTTGAGTTTTGCTTTGCATATATTACAAGTGTCCTGGGATTGCTTGTTGTTAAAGGTAAAATGCAATATTTTAATTGGCCAGACATCTTTAATGTCAGGGTGACTTGCATTTTTATTGTGCCTTTCATAACCTCAGGATGTTTCAAAGCACCTTATAGAAAAGCGTGACAGCCAATTTGCGCAGAGCAAGGCCCCACAAATGACCAGATAATCTGTTTTTTTTTTAGATGTTAGATGAGTGTGAAATACTGACAAGGACACCGCAGGCAACTCCCCTTCTTCAAAATTGTGTCATGGGATCTTTTACAGCCACCTAAGATAGCAGACAGGGTCTTGGTTTAATGTCTCATTCAAAGACCACACTTCAAACAATGCAGCATTTCTTCAGTACTACATTGGAGTGTCAGTCTATATTTTGATTCAGAAGTGTGAGTGCTACCAACCGAGCCATGTCTAAGACCTTGGACTGAGCGTATGACATTCTTCAAAGCTTCCGACTAACCCGAGAGTGCATAATTTGGTCAAGGTGAAGAATGTGAGATACCATCAGGGATGAAAAGAGTAAAGCGGAAGATGAACCAAATCAGGAATGGCGCTCAAACTTCGGGGTCAGGAACTTGCTGACTGTAGAAAAGAGAAAAAACTGCGGAAAGTGAGAAATTCCATATTTTTGATATATGAAAAAAATCTAATTAGGAGATGGTATATGTTTTGATTCGAACAATATAGAGGAGGAAGTATATATCAAGCAGGGCACCTGTATCCCAAAACTGATTAGTTTGGATACAGGCTACTCATAACCCTGCCATATTTAAGGCCCTAAAATCTCAAACTAAACAGGACACTGAAGAAAAAAGCAAAGCTAGCAATTTAACAGGATAGGAAGAGGGAATTCTAACAAGCATCAATTGTACCTCCTTCTCATCATCTTTGCCAGCAGATTTAGATCCTTTCTTTCCTTTTCTGTCAGCTGTTTTCTTATCGTCCTTTTTTCCTGTTTTTTTGGATACTGATTGGCGAAGGTGCCAGGCAGTCGTAATTTATAGGAAGGATGGGCAGGAAAGAAAGAGAAACATCTTAAATAAGTGGCATTGAGTGACTGGGATATCCAGAGTCTTTCATCTGGACATTCCAGGTTTCAGGAATGGCTGTTTGGTATTAATTACATATTTTTAAACAAGAGTGGGATTCTCCGGTCCCCTAGCCACGTGTTTCTCGGCAGTGCACTGTTTGCTGGTGCCGGGATTCTTTCTTCCCGCCGCTCGTCAATGGGATTTCCCATTCAAGCCACTCCATGCCGCCAGGAAACCTGCGGGTGGGGTTGCGCTGCCAGTGGGAAAAGAGAATCCCAGTGGCCAGAGAATTCCGGCCTTTGTCCAATGCAGGAATCAGACTTTTTTTTCTCCTTTTTATAAATTTAGAGTACCCAATTCATATTTTCCAATTAAGGGGCAATTTATCGAGGCCAATCTGCCTCGGCTGCACATCTTTGGGTTGTGGGGGCGAAACCCACGCAAACACGGGGGAGAATGTGCAAACTCCACACGGACAGTGACTCAGAGCCGGGATCGAACCTGGGACCTCGGCGCCGTGAGGCAGCAGGGCTAATCCACCGTGCTGCCCAGGAATCAGACTTTTTTTAATGATCCAACAGGCACAAGTATCACAAAAGTAGTAGCTTTCACTTCACATGTATATTGGCGATTACACAATATAAACTTTGATTTTTAGTACTCTTTATAACCTGTCCACACTAAGTCCCAGTGAACAACATTGCCTTATTCCCTTTCCTACTGTTTGGTTCCTCATCTATAAAATGTATATTTCTCATGTTCAACCATTCCACTGCCTCACCTTATCACATCTTGGCAAACTCCTCCGGCTATTTATCCTCTCCAGCACCATTCTGTCTTGACTGATTCAATCCATCTCCTTCAGCCCACTACTGTAGTAAAGCCTTCAGCCACTCCAGCCCCACTCTCTGGAATTACCTCTTAAAACTCATAACCTTAAAAAATCATCTCAAAACCCATCCTTCTGATCCAAGTTTGGTAACCTCCAAATTCTTATCACTTGGCTCAGTATCTGTTCCTTAATTCCTTTCATCTTTTCTTTTTCTCTCACATGCCTTTCATTCTCCCCCGCCCCTCCCCCCCACTGTAAAACACAGTGGGGATATTTTCTACTTTAAAAGTGTTAGGGAGCAGTGCTCAGTGGTTAAATGGCACTGGACTATACAGACTAGGAATGATTCAAGGCACTGATGGTGCTACAGCTTGTTTCTATAGTCTTAGCCTGAGAGAGAAAATATACACCAGGGGCGGGATACTCCGACATTGCGCCGGGTTGGAGAATCGCCGGCGGGCCATGCGAATCACGCCACGCCGATGCCGGCACGCGATTCTCTGCAGAGCAGAGAATCAGCGGCATTAGTGCCGGCGTGGTTGGCGCTGCCGATTCTCCGGCCGTAAGAGCCGAGTCCCGCCGGCACCATTCTAACCTGCTCTGGGCCGGTGGAACGTCAGCGTGTAAGGGTTGGGTGGCGCCCTTTGGGGGGGGGGGGAGGGGGGGGATCCGGCCCGGGGGGGGCCTCCGATGTGGCCTGGCTCGCAATCATGGCCCACCGATTGGCAGTCCGGCCTCTGTGGCTGGGGGCCTCCTCTCCTACGGGCCGGCCTTCGCCATGTTGCGTCGGGGCCGGCGTGTTGAAGGAGGCCACTGCGCATGCGCGCATTGGCGCCAGCACCACTGCGCATATCCTCGTTGCCGTCAGCGCAACTGCGCATGTGCGGATCCCGCGGCGGACAGTTCGCGCCGGGATCTGCAGCTGGAGCGGCGTGAACCGCTCCAGCGCCATGCTGGCCCCCTGTAGGCGCCAGAATTAGTCGTGGGAGCGGCCCGTTCGCGCCGTCGTAAAATGCGATGGCATTTACGACGTCGTGGTCACTCTGCTGCGGGATTGGAGAATCCCGCCCCAGGATTCCTATTCCTAATTGCAATCCAGAAACATTTGTTGTGAATTTGTACAAAGATTGAAAACAGGATTTTGCTCAGTTGTAATTACCTACCCTCCACAATCCACAATCAAAACATTCTGCTTATTTCACAAAATATGTTCATGAATGACCATGTGGGTGAGATATTGAAGGGTGCCTGATATCTAAAACACAAACCTCAGCCTAAATCGACACTTACGGAAGATTGGGAACAAAGCAAGCTTGGATATGCACATTTTAGGTCTTTACCAATCATTATACCTCTACTTGGTAATGGCTTTCCAAAGGTAAGGACTCACCCGAATTTTGTCACGAATATCTCTTCCTTTCCTTAAGGCACTGATTTTCATGATGTGTAGTTTGACATGTGACAGAAACTGGATAGCTTCCAAATGGATGGTGGGTGGGTGCTAGCAACTGGCTGGGTGCCAGCAGTTGGATAGGCAGCAGCAGGTTAATGGGTACAAACAGGCTGATGGGTGGCAATAAAGTTTGGATTGTGGACGTTCTCACCTAACCCACTTGGACATGGGATTTCCAGTAGGCATTGGTGCATGATGATTAAGGGCAGAAACCTAGACTGATTTTTCCTGACCGTAATCCAACTGCTGCCTCAGCTGAGATCAGCTGGTTCTCAGCAAAACTGGATGGAACCCAAGATCTTGTGGCTTCCATTGCTGGAATGGCCAGCGCCTGTACCCGTGTGCCATGGGAGATGCACAGAAATATTTAACAGCTACACTACACACTCAGCTGTCAGTTTACAATCCCTTTGAAGTTCTGATGGCTTAAATTAGTGTCTCCTGCTATTAAATGCCATGATAATACTTTATGACTGATGTTAAAACAAATTGTACAATTGCACAGATATGTTTACTCATTCCCACTTGAGTAGTCAAATTTGAACTGGATACTTTAGTTTAATTTAATGGCTGCTTTATTTTAGTAACTGAAAATGAGCCCATTTTCTAATACTACATTTTCAGAAGGATTGCTCCACATAGTGAGACAACTATTTTGCACCCATGGTTTTGATCTGGGCAGCAGGTAACTAACAAAAGGCACCAGACTATCAGGCAGCATTCCCTCAGTACTGCACTGAGTTTTCAGACTATTTTTCAGCTAGAATAAGTCTTGAGCCCTGGGTTAGGATAGCATAGTGGCTTTGTTAATATATCCAGGGACCTGAATACATTTTTAAATTTTTAAAAAAATAAATGTTTTTTATTGGGTTTTTGAACAAAGTATATTTACTGTTATGTACACAGGATAAGAAATATATATATATATATATGTTTCTTATCCTGTGTACATAACGTCTGTATATACACACACATATACGGAAGAGAAGGGCACACCCAAACATACCAAAGAGAAGAAAATAGTAAATAGTAAAAAATAAATAAATACAACAAATAAAATAGGATAACTGGTAGGGTATTGTACACCAGCTCAACAGCAGCAACTCTGTACAACTGGCAAATTTATTTACAAGACATAAGTAGGCGACTGTTTGCGGGAGGGAGGGAGGGGGAGTTGGGGTTGATGGTGGTGGAGACCGGGGAGGTAAATATACATTCGGGTGCCGGAGAGACAATTACAGTGGGCAAAAAGTCGAATGGGTTTGGTGTTGTTGTCGCTTCTCCCGGATGGATTTCACTGCCGTCTCGCGCTCACCGCCACTTCTGCCGTTCCTCCCGTCTTTCGTCTTCATTCTCCTTGTTCCTGGAGATGCCCTGTTCGTTATTGTATCCAGTGCCTTCCTTCCGGCTCTCATTTCCCTGCCACCCCCCCACCTCCCTGATTCTCCTCTCTTGTTCCCTGTCTCTTCCCTCTCCCCTCCCCTCGCCCCCTCCCGTGGTTCACCGTTCTTTCCTCGTAGGCTTAGCTGTGTGTCTCCCCCCCCAGTCTCTCTCTCTCCTCCCCCCCCCCGCCACCCATGCCCTGGCTACTCCTCCCTGATTCTTGGATTCTTGGGTACCTGGCTATTCTTCCTCTCGTTCGTTGGCCACAAACAGGTCCCGGAACAATTGCGTGAATGGCTCCCACGTTCTGTGGAAGCCGTCGTCTGACCCTCGGATGGCGAATTTGATTTTCTCCATTTGGAGAGATTCCGAGAGGTCGGACAGCCAGTCTGCAGCTTTGGGTGGTGCGCTGACCGCCAGCCGAACAGGATTCTACGGCGGGCGATCAGGGAGGCAAAGGCAAGGGCGTCTGCCCTCCTCCCCAGGAATAGATCTGGCTGGTCCGAAACCCCGAAGACCGTCACTTTCGGGCATGGCTGGGACCTGAATTAATGATCCACAGAGTTCAACCATGAGTTCAAATCCCATCATAGCAGATGGTGAATTTAAATTCAATTAATTAAATAGATCTGGAATTTAAAAGTTAGCATCTGTAATGGTGATCATAACACAATAGGACTGTTGTAAGAACTTACCTCATTTACTAATGTCCATCAGGAAAGGACATCTGCTGTCCTCACCCAGCCCAGTTTATACGTGACTCCAGAAGCTCGACAATATTGCAGACCCTAACTGCCCTCTGAAATGACCTAGCAAGACACCTGTGTTTCTGCACTGATATAGTTACAGACAGGAGTGGGATGAATTGAAATAGCACTCATTTCTCGTGTCAGAAACAGAATGGTGTTCTGTTTGTTTCCTCTGTATAAATGGTGGTGTTTGTTACCAACCTGCTAGTTTTTTGTGGGATTGAATTTTCTATTAATAACCTCCAGGAAACTCGGGATAGGTTGAACTAAAGAAAGGGTTAGCTTATTGCACACATTCAAACTATGAAAGGAGGGTTGCAACATTATCTCCACATTCAGACATAATGAGAGGGATAGAGATAAGAGGGACCACAGAGAATCTAGATATTAGTTCACGTGAGTTACAGATTCCAGAATTAAATTCAATGAGGAATTCCTTCATGGAGGTCAATGGGCTGAAACTCAATGTTGTGGAATTCACTTTTGCAATGTGTTGACTTCACATGATGAAACAGGCGTGCAGAGATGAATCAGTCTTGTAGGTGGTACATACGCAGTAGTATAGATGGGATCAGGTATTCAACCTGAGCAGAGTTATCTACTTGTGAGGCTACTATCAGAGGGTAAACAGCAGACTGAGTTATAGAGTTCAGCAAGGCAATATTGATAGAATTTTTTTGATGATACTCTGTGATGTGCCTTGGGTTACTTTAGTACGTTAAAGTGACTATATGAATACAAGTTGTTATTGTTGTGGAACATGCATTTCATTTACCCTGTGCGTTATCCAGCCTATTGTAAGCTGATCTCACTGCAAAATATGAACAAGTTGATTTTGTTTCACATGCAAGCACAAAATCCTCAAGTCTATTCATATCTTTATTCCACAAAACCATCTAAACATAAGGGGTAAATATTATTGGCTGGATTGTCCGCTGACGGGATTCGCCGTTGCGCCAGCAGCCCGGGGATTTCCCGACGGCATGGGACTGCCCTCAATGGGAAACCTCATTGGCCGGCTGGCGAGATGGAGAATCCCGCCCAATGTATGACACTAAAATTAATATCAAATAGGAATATGTTTCTTTTAATACCTGTCAGAATGTGAGGTGAAGTATACTAGACACATTAAGCTTAAAGTTTACAGTATTCTTCATCGATATTGTTGATAGTACTCTGGTATATATACAATGTTCACATCTAGAGAAAACCTTTAGCGCCACTAATGCTTGTTATTCTTTCATGTGACTAGAGTATTGTTGGCAAGGCCAGCATTGCCGAGATCCCCAATTACCTTGAGAAAGTGGCGGTGAGCTGCTTCCTTGAATTGCTGCTGTACATGTGCTATAGATACACTTACAATGCTGGTTAAAAGGGAGTTCCTAGTTTGCGACTCAGTGACAGTGAAGGAATTACGATAGAATTCCAAGTGAGGGTGGCATGTAGCTTGTACAGGTGGTGGTGATCCCATTCGTCTGCTGCCATTGTCCTTCTTTCTGTGTGGTAGAGGTCTGAGGTTTGGGAGGTGCTGGTGAAGAAGCTTTGGTGAGTTGCTGCAATATTTTTTTTAGGTGGTACATAGTGCTGCCGTTGTGTACTGGCGGTGGAAGGAGTGAATGTTTAAGGTGGAGGATGGAGTATTGATCAAGCATATTATTTTATCCTGGATGATGTTGAGCTTCTTGAGCATTGCTGGAGCTGCACCCATCCAAACAAAGTGGAAAGTATTCCATCACATATCTAATTCTGCCTTGTAGATGATAGACAGACAATGCAGAGTCAAGAGGCAAGTTACTCACCACAGAATTCCCATCTTCTGACCTGTTCTCGTGGCGACATATTTATATCGCTAATCTAATTCAGGTTCTGATCAATGGTAAACCCAGAATGTTGAAGGTGATACGGTCCTTGCAAAGTCACTGTTGTACCTTCTTTTGATGTGATTCTGGTTCTTGGGTACCTCCTGTTGAATTCACTTTGTAATCAAAGCCAATTGAGATTCAATTCCATCCATCTACTCCAGCGGATTCCTACTTTAACCTTAATACTAGCCTATACAGGCGTAAGATATTCTGATATTTCTACAACTTCCTACCTTTGTTCTTGTTTCTACTCACCAGTTCTTTTAGAAGAACCATCTTCTGTCTCAACACTAGATGCAACTAGGTTATTACAAGAAAATTAGTAAAAGGATAATGGAAAAGCAGATTACATAATTTGATCAAGCATACAGTAATTCGGAAAATGCTAAGAAAATTCGAATAAAGGTAAATAAAACACATTGTGGGAACAAAACATTCATTTAATACTGATACTCTTTATTATTGTCACACATAGGCTTACATTAACATTACAATGAAGTTACTGTGAAATCCCCTAGTCTCCACGCTACAGCAGCTGTTCGGGTACAGAGGGAGATTTCAGAATGTCCAGTTTACCTAACAAGCACATCTTTCTGGACTTGTGGGAGGAAACCGGAGCACCCGGAGAAATCCCAGGCAAACACAGGAAGAACTTGCGGACTCTGCACAGACGGTGACCCAAACTGGGAATCGAACCTGGGTCCCTGGCGCTGTGAAGCAACCGTGCTAAACACTGTGCTACCGTGCCATCCATTTAGGCCATGTAGCACACAACATGTACAATCTGCTTTACTAGGAATGTATTCTACTCATTCAATGGCCTTAGATGTGAGCATCTCCCTACATTCCTGAATATCATCTCTGCATACGTATGCCTTCATTATTCAAAACCAATAGCTTTCTTTTAAAAATTGCAGTCACTTAAGCAGTAGATATTGTGGGCCCTTACTGGACATCGTGGAAAAGATTTTCCAGTCTTGCTTAAACCTTCAGCTCCTGTCTTGTGTTGAGATTAAATAATCATAGAATCCCTACAGTGCAGAAGGAGGCCATTCGGCCCATCGAGTCTGCACCGACCCTCTGAAAGAGCACTCCACCCAAGTGCGCTTACATGCCCACTCTCAATAATTCATGAACCTAACCTACACATCCCTGGGCCCTACGGGGCAATTTATCACGGCCAATCCACGTAACCTGCATATCTTTGGGATGCAACAGGAGCACCCAGAGGAAACCCATGCAGACACGGGGAGAATGTGCAAACTCCACACAGTCACACAAGGCTGGAATTGAACCCAGGTCCTGCCGCAGTGAGGCAGCAGAGCTAACCACTGTGCCATGGTCCCATATTCCCTACCTCTCAGAATTTTAAATAAAGGCTAATGACCCCGACAATTCTACCTTTTCAAATTTGAAACAAGGTCAGCTCTGTGGGTCAGTCCTCAGAGCCCCAGGTTTTGCAATCACCTTGGATGCTGTTCCCTGAACTCAGTGGCAATGCATTTCTTTTTTGAAGGTAAGTGCTAAAACTGCACAGCAACAAACTGTCTTCACCAATGGTCTATTTCATGAATGAAGGAATTTGGTTTTGACAAAATTTAAATTCCGTTGCAAACTTTTGATGGGTTTCCGATTTGGGAGATTTTTCAGTGAGTTTAGTTAAATAGAAAATGGGGAACTGTAATACTGAGGGGCTATTTCCACCAAGGTTGGGTCTAAGATACATTATTAGAACACTGTATTTGATAGGATGAACTAAAAAAATAGGGTTAGCTTATTGAACACATTCAAACTATGAAAGGAGGGTTGCTACATCACCTCCACACTCAGACATAATGACAGGGATAGAGATAAGAACGTTTTACAGTGCAGAGATCGGAGAGAATCTAGACATTCATTCACGAGTTCTAGAGTCCAGAAACAAATTAAATGAGGAATTCCTTCATGGAGGTCAATGGGCTGAAAATCAATGTTGTAGAATTCATTTTTCGCAATGTCTTGACTTCACATGATGAAACTGGCGTGCAGAGATGAATCAGTCTTGTAGATGGTACAGACGCAGTAGCGTAGATGGTACCAGGTATTCAGCCTGAGTTGAGTTATCTACTCTGCGAGGCTGCTAGTCAGGTGGTAAACAGCAGACTGAGTTATACAGAAAATGAAATGGAATGAAAATCACTATTGTCCCAAGTAGGCTTCAAATGAAGTTACTGTGAAAAGCCCCTAGTCGCCACATTCCGGCGCCTGTTCGGGGAGGCTGGTACAGGATTTGAACCGTGTTGCTGGCCTGCTTTAAAAGACAGCTCTTTAGCCCTGTGCTAAACCAGCCTCAGTTCAGCAAGGCAATATTACTTGTTCCACAAGCCAGAGGCCCATATTGTATGACTCCCACCTCCCACCATCTTTGACAAAGCATATTTATCTGTTGTCTGGATTCCAAATATCTCAACCATTAGGAATTGAAAGGGAAGTTGCGGATCTTTGTCTCAGCAGATGATCAATCTTCTTCTGGCCAGCCTAGGTTATTAAAAGTATGTGGCCTTTGTATAGCTCTCTTTGAAGTTGCACTGTACTGCCCACAGAGCTTAGTGGCTCATCAGCGATAACGAGGTGTAGGTTTTCCTAAACTGCCAAGTGGCTTTTTTTGTTCCGGGGTGACAGGCACAGTTTCAGTAATTTAAAAGTCTTTGTTCTGTTTTAGAAATAGCAACAAGTATATCTATATATATTTTATAAAAATATACAGTGTGTGGTGTTAGTCCCTTACAATATCTTCACATTTGGAGATCAGTAGGAGGATTCACAGCTGGACAGTTTTCCTATCTTCATGTTCTTCCCTTAGAGAATAATGTGTAGCAGGGGGAGAATTTTGGCTGATTAAAAGTCTGACAGGCTGATACAGGAACACTCTATACCCATCTTTGTACAGAGTGGTTAGTATCATAGAGAAGGAGGGTTTTTATGGGCTCCCAAAACCCATAAGATGAAGGCCAACCGCACCCACCAGATGCGGGTATCCTGCTGGGTGTCAACCAATAAACAAGGTAGTAGTGCAGGTCTCTGTTCCACTACTTTGTCTGAAGCAGTGTTCAAACTCTGAACATTCTGAGGTAAGGGCACTACCTCCGAGTAACAGGCTGGTTCCATCCACATTGGATAGAGTGGGACCACTGTGAGTGACTCCATAGATTGTGCAAAATGGAAACAGCTGGATTGATAGAATTTTGTTTGATGATACACTGCGATGTGCCTTGGGTTGCTTCAATACGTTAAAGTGACAATAGGAATACAAATTGTTACTGTTGTGGAACATGCATTTCATTAAACATAAGGGGTGAATATTATGGGCTGGATTCTCCATTGTCAGCATTCTACGTTGCGCCGGCAGCCCGAGGATTTCTCGACGGCTTGGGACTGCCCTCAATGGGAAACCCCACTGGCCGGCTGGCTAGATGGAGAATCCCGGGGACACGCCGCACCAGCGGGACGGAGAGTCCCGTCCAACATATGACTCTAAAATGAACACAAAGTAGGAATATTTTTCTTTTAATATGTCACAATGTGAGGTGACGTATAATATACACTGGAGCCACATTAGGTTTAAAGATTTACAATAGTCTATATTAATATTGTTGATAGTACACTGGTGTGTATACAATGTTCACACCTAGACAAAGAATGAAAAACCTGTAGTATCAATAATTCTTTGTTATTCTTTCATGTGACTAAAGTATTGTTGGCAAGGCCAGCATTGCTGAGATTCCCAATTACCTTGAGAAAGTGGTGGTGAGCTGCTTCCTTGAATTGCTGCTGTACATGTGCTATAGATACACTCACAATGCTGGTTAGAAGGGAGTTCCTAGTTTGCGACTCAGTGACAGTGATGGAATTACGATAGAATTCCAAGTGAGGGTGGCGTGTAGCTTGGAGGAGATCCTACAGGTGGTGGTGATCCCATGCGTCTGCTGCTCTTGTCCTTCTTTCTGGGTGGTGGAGGTCATACGTTTGGGGGGTGCTGTTGAAGAATCTTTGGTGAGTTGCTGAAATACATCTTTCAGGTGGTACATACTGCTGCCATTGTGTACAGGTGTTGGAAAGAGTGAATGTTTAAGGTGGTGGATGGAGTACCGGTGAAGCAGTTTAATTTATCCTGGATGATGCTGAGCTTCTTGAGTGTTGCTGGAGATGCACCCATCCAAACAAAGTGGAGCGTATTGCATCACATACCTAATTGTTCCTTGTAGATCACAGACAGAGTGGGAAGTCAGGAGGCGCGTTACTCACCACAGAATTCCCATCTTCTGACCTGATCTTGTAGCCACAGTATGTATATAGCTAGTCTAATTCAGGTTCTGATCAATGGTAATCCCAGGATGTTGATGGCGATATGGTCCTTGCAAAGTCCCTGTTGTACCTTCTTTTGCTGTGATTCTAATTCTTTGGTACATGTTGTTGAATTCATTTTGTAATCGAAGCTGATTGAGATTCAATTCCATCCATCTAATCCAGCGGATTCCTACTTTAACCTTAATACTAGCCTATACAGGCTTAAGATATTCTGACATTTCTTCAACTTCCTACCTTTGTTCTTGTTTCTACTCACCAGTTCTTTTAGAAGAACCATCTTCCGTCTCAACACTTGATGCAACTAGGTTATTACAAGAAAATTAGTAAAATGATAATGGAACAGCAGATTACATAGTTTGATCAAGCATACAGTAATTGGGAAAATGCTAAGAAAATTCAAAAAAAAGGAAGTAAAACACAGTGGAAAGAAATCATTCATTTAATAATAATAATCTTTATTATTGTCACACGTAGACTTACATTAACACTGCAATGAAGTTGCTGTGAAAACCCCTAGTCTCCACACTACGGCACCTGTTCGGATACACTGACGGAGAATTCAGAATGTCCAATTCACCGAACAAACATGTCTTTCTGGACTTGTGGGAGGAACCCGGTGCACCCGGAGAAACCCACGCAGACATGGGGAGGACATGCAGACACTGCAGAGCCAGTGACCCAAGCCGGGAATCAAACCTGGTCCCTGGTGCTGTGAAGCCACAGTGCAAACCACCGTGCTACCGCGCAGCCCATTTAGGCCATGTAGCAGACAACATGCACAGTCTGCTCTACTAGGAATGTAGTACACTCATTCAATGGCGTAAGTGAGGGTGTCTCCCTAAATTGCTCAATATTTTCCATGTATACGTATGCCTTCATCATTGAAAACCAACAGCTTTATTTCAAAAGTTGCAGTAGTATAGGAAGTAGATAATGTGGGCCTTTGCTGCATATTGTGGAAACAATTTTGCTCCAGCCTTGCTTAAAACTTGATAAACTTGTGCTCCTGTCTTATGTTGTGAATAAATAATCATGGAATGCCAACAGTGCAGAAGGAGACCATTTGGCCCATTGAGACTGCACCGACCCTCTGAAAGAGCACCAACCAAATGCACTTAAATGCTCTATCTCAATAAACCCTTAACCAAACCTACACATCCCTAGACACTACGGGGCAATTTAGCATGGCCAATCCAATTAACCTGCATAACTTTGGACTGTGGGAAAAAAACGGACCACCCGGAGGAAACCCATGCAGATACTGGGAGAATGTCTAAACTCCACACAGTCACACAAGGCCGGAATTGAACCCAGTGTGAGGCCACCGTGCTGCCTTCTCTACCTCACAGAATTTTAAATGAAGTCATAATGACCCCAACAATTCTATTTTTCCATATTTGAAACAAGGTCAGCTCTGACAGTCAGTCCTCATAGCTCAAGGCACTTGGATGCTGTGCCCTGAACTCAGTGGCAATGCATTTCTTTTTGAAGGTAAGTGCTAAAACTGCACAGGCAACAAACTGTCTTCACCAATGGTCTATTTCATGAATGAAGGAATTTGCTTTTCACATAAAATTTAAATTCCTTTACAAACTCTTGATGGGTTTCCAATTTGTAAAATGTTGCAGTCAGTTTAGTCAAACAGGAAATGGGGAACTGTAATACTGAGGGTATTTCCACCAAAGGTGGGTCGAAGATACATTATTAGAACAGTGTATTTGATAGGATGAACTAAAAAAATAGGGTTAGCTTATTGAACACATTCAATAATTCCATTGAAAGGAGAGTTGCTACATCACCTCCACACTCAGACACAATGAGAGGGATAGAGATAAGAATGCTTTACAGAACAGACCACAGAGTATCTAGATATTAATTCACGTGAGTTTCAGAGTCAAGAAACAAATTCAATGAGGAATTCCTTCATGGAGGTCAATGGGCTGAAAATCAATGTTGTGGAATTCACTTTTCGCAAGGTGTTGACTTCACATGATGAAACAGGCATGCAGAAATGAATAAGTCTTGTCGATGGTACAGAAGCAGTAGTGTAGATGGGACCAGGTATTCAACCGGAGCAGAGGTATCTACTTGTGAGGCTACTAGTCAGTTGGTATACAGCAGATTGAATTATACAGTTCAGCAAGGCAATATTACTTGTTCCACAAGCCAGAGGCCCATGTTGTATGACTCCCACCTCCCCACCATCTTTGACAAAGCATATTTATCCGTTGTCTGGATTCCAAATATCTCAACCATTAGGAATTGAAAGGGTAGTTGCGGATCTTTGTCTCAGCAGATGGTCCATCTTCTTCTGGCCAGCCTAGGTTATTAAAAGTATCTGGCCTTTGTATAGCTCTCTTTGAAGTTGCACTGTACTGCCCACAGAGCTTAGTGGCTCATCAGCGATAACGCGGTGTAGGTTTTCCTAAACTGCCAAGTGGCTTTTTTTGTTCTGAGGTGACAGGCACAGTTTCAATAATTTAAAAGTCTTTGTTCTGTTTTAGAAATAGCAACAAGTATATCTATATATATTTTATAAAAATATACAGTGTGTGGTGTTAGTCCCTTACAATATCTTCACATTTGGAGATCAGTAGGAGGATTCACAGCTGGACAGTTTTCCTATCTTCATGCTCTTCCCTTAGAGAATAATGTGTAGCAAGGGGAGGATTTTGGCTGATTAAAAGTCTGACAGGCTGATACAGGAACACTCTATACCCATCTTTGTACAGAGTGGTTAGTATCATAGGGAAGGAGGGTTTTTATGGACTCCCAAAACCCATAAGATGAAGGCCAACCGCACCCACCAGATGCGGGTATCATGCTGGATGTCAACCCATAAACAAGGTAGTAGTGCAGGTCTCTGTTCCCCAACTTTGCCTGAAGCAGCGTTCAAACTCTGAACATTCTGAGGCAGGAACACTACCACCAAGTCAAAGGCTGGTTCCATCCACATTGGATAGAGTGGGACCACTGTGAGTGACTTCATAGATTGTGCAAAATGGAAACAGCTGGATTGATAGAATTTTGTTTGATGATACTCTGTGATGTGCCTTGGGTTGCTTCACTACGTTAAAGTGACTATAGGAATACAAATTGTTATTGTTGTGGAACATGCATTTCATTTACCCTGTGCGTTATCCAGCCTATCGTAAGCTGATCTCACTGCAAAATATGAACAAGTTGATTTTGTTTCACATGCAAGCTCAAAATCCTCAAGTCTATTCATATCTTTATGCTCCAAACCGACTAAACATAAGGGGTGAATATTATGGGCTGGATTCTCCATTGTCAGCATTCTCCGTTGCGCCGGCAGCCCGAGGATTTCTCGACGGCCTGGGGCTGCCCTCAATGGAAACCCCACTGGCCGGCTGGCTAGATGGAGAATCCCGGGGACACGCCGCACCAGTGGGTCGGAGAGTCCTGTCCAACATATGACTCTAAAATGAACACAAAGTAGGAATATTTTTCTTTTAATATGCCGCAATTTGAGGTGATGGACACTATACACTGGAGCCACATTAGGTTTAAAGATTTACAATAGTCTACATTAATATTGTTGATAGTACACTGGTGTGTATACAATGTTCACACCTAGACAAAGAATGAAAAACCTGTAGTATCAATAATTCTTTGTTATTCTTTCATGTGATTAGAGTATTGTTGGCAAGGCCAGCATTGCTGAGATTCCCAATTACCTTGAGAAAGTGGTGGTGAGCTGCTTCCTTGAATTGCTGCTGTACATGTGCTATAGATACACTCACAATGCTGGTTAGAAGTGAGTTCCTAGTTTGCGATGGAATTGATGGAAGTGATGGAATTACGATAGAATTCCAAGTGACGGTGGCATGTGGCTTGGAGGAGATCCTACAGGTGGTGATCCCATGCGTCTGATGCTCTTGTCCTTCTTTCTGGGTGGTGGAGGTCATAAGTTTGGGGGTTGCTGTTGAAGAATCTTTGGTGAGTTGCTGCAATACATCTTTCAGGTGGTACATACTGCTGCCATTGTGTTGGAAAGAGTGAATGTTTAAGGTGGTGGATGGAGTACCGGTCAAGCAGTTTATTTTATCCTGGATGATGCTGAGCTTCTTGAGCGTTGCTGGAGCTGCACCCATCCAAACAAAGTGGAGCGTATTGCATCACATACCTAATTGTTCCTTGTAGATCACAGACAGAGTGGGAAGTCAGGAGGCGTGTTACTCATCAGAGAATTCCCATCTTCTGACCTGATCTTGTAGCCACAGTATATATATATATAGCTAGTCTAATTCAGGTTCGGATCAATGGTAATCCCAGGATGTTGATGGCGATATGGTCCTTGCAAAGTCACTGTTGTATCTTCTTTTGCTGTGATTCTAATTCTTTGGTACATGTTGTTGAATTCATTTTGTAATCGAAGCTGATTGAGATTCAATTCCATCCATCTAATCCAGCGGATTCCTACTTTAACCTTAATACTAGCCTATATAGGCTTAAGATATTCTGACATTTCTACAACTTCCTACCTTTGTTCTTGTTTCTACTCACCAGTTCTTTTAGAAGAACCATCTTCCGTCCCAACACTAGATGCAACTAGGTTATTACAAGAAAATTAGTAAAAGTAAAATGGAAAAGCAGATTACATAATTTGATCAAGCATACAGTAATTGGGAAAATGCTAAGAAAATTCAAAAAAAAGTAAAACACAGTGGAAAGAAATCATTCATTTAATAATAATCTTTATTATTGTCACACGTAGGCTTACATTAACACTGCAATGAAGTTACTGTGAAAACCCCTAGTCTCCACACTACGGCACCTGTTCGGATACACTGACGGAAAATTCAGAATGTCCAATTCACCTAACAAACATGTCTTTCTGGACTTGTGGGAGGAACCCGGAGCACCGGAGAAACCCACGCAGACATGGGGAGGACATGCAGACACTGCAGAGACAGTGACCCAAGCCGGGAATCGAACCTGGTCCCTGGTGCTGTGAAGCCACAGTGCAAACCACCGTGCTACCCATTTGGGCCATGTAGTAGACAACATGTACAGTCTGCTCTACTAGGAATGTAATACACTCATTCAATGGCGTAAGTGAGGGTGTCTCCCTAAATTGCTCAATATTTTCCATGCATACGTATGCCTTCATCATTGAAAACCAACAGCTTTCTTTCAAAAGTTGCAGTAGTATAGGAAGTAGATAATGTGGGCCTTTGCTGCATATTGTGGAAAAAAACTTGCTGCAGCCTTGCTTAAAACTTGATAAACTTGTGCTCCTGTCATATGTTGAGAATAAATAATCATAGAATGCCTAAGTGCAAAAGGAGGCCATACAGCCCATCGAGTCTGCTCCGACCCTCTGAAAGAGCACACCAACCAAAAACACTTATATGCTCTATCCCAATAACCCCTTAACCTAACCAACACATCCCTGGACACTACGGGGCAATTTAGCATGGCCAACCCAATTAACCTGCATATCTTTGGACTGTGGGAAGAAACCGGATCACCCGGAGGAAACCCATGCAGATACTGGGAGAATGTCTAAACTCCACACAGTCACACAAGGCCGGAATTGAACCCAGTGTGAGGCCACCGTGCTGCCTTCTCTACCTCAGAATTTTAAATGAAGTCATAATGACCCCAACAATTCTATTTTTTCATATTTGAAACAAGGTCAGCTCTGACAGTCAGTCCTCATAGCTCAAGGCCCTTGGATGCTGTTCCCTGAACTCAGTGGCAATGCATCTCTTTTTGAAGGTAAGTGCTAAAACTGCACAAGCAACAAACTGTCTTCACCAATGATCTATTTCATGAATGAAGGAATTTGCTTTTCACATAAAACTTAAATTCCTTTGCAAACTCTTGATGGGTTTCCAATTTGCGAAATTTTGCAGTCAGTTTAGTCAAACAGAAAATGGGGAACTGTAATACTGAGGGGCTATTTCAACCAAAGGCGAGTCTAAGATATATTAGAACAGTGTATTTGATAGGATGAACTAAAAAAAAAAAAGGGTTAGCTTATTGAACACATTCAAACCATCATTTCCACACTCAGACATAATGAGAGAGATAGAGATAAGAATGTTTTACGGAACAGAGACCACAGAGTATCTAGAAATTATGTCACGTGAGGTCCAGAGTCCAGAAACAAATTCAATGAGGAATTCCTTTATGGCTGAAAAACAATGTTGTCAAATTCACTTTTCACAAGGTGTTGACTTCACGTGATGAAACAGGCATGCAGAGATGAATCAGTCTTGTAGATGGTACAGAAGCAGTAGTGTAGATTGGACCGGGTATTCAACCTGAGTCGAGTTATCTACTCTGCGAGGCTGCTAGTCAGATGGTAAACAGCAGACTGAGTTATACAGTTCAGTAAGGCAATATTACTTGTTCCACAATCCAGAGGCCCATGTTGCATGACATCCACCTCCCCACCATCTTTGACAAAGGATGTTTATCCATTGTCTGGATTCCAAATATCGGTAAATGTCTCAACCATTAGGAATTGAAAGGGAAGTTGCGGACCTTTGTCTTAACAGATGATCCATCTTCTTCTGGCCAGCCTAGGTTATGAAACGTTTATGGCCTTTGTATAGCTCTCTTTGAAGTTGCACTGTACAGCCCACAGCGCTTAGTGGCTCATCAGCGATAACGAGCTGCGGGTTTTCCTAAATTGCCAAGTGGCCTTATTGTTCCGAAGTTATAGACACAGTTTCAGTCATTTTAAATGTCTTTTTAGTTTTAGAAATAGCAACAAGTATATCTATATATATTTTATAAAAATATACAGTGTGTGGTGTTAGTCCCTTACAATATCTTCACATTTGGAGATCAGTAGGAGGATTCACAGCTGGACAGTTTTCCTATCTTCATGTTCTTCCCTTCGAGTAGAATGTGTAGCAGGAGGAGAACTTTGGCTGATTAAAAGTTTGACAGGCTGATACAGGAACACTCTATACCCATCTTTGTACCAGAGTGGTTAGTATCATAGGGAAGGAGGGTCTTTATGGGCTCCCAAAACCCATAAGATGAAGGCCAACTGCACCCACCAGATGCGGGTATCCTGCTGGATGTCAACCCATAAACAAGATGGGAGTGCCGGTCTCCATTCCCCAACTTTTGCTCAAGTAGTCTTCAGACTCTGAACAGTCTGAGGCAGGAACACCATCACCGAATCAAAGGCTGGTTCCATCCGCACTGGATAGAGTGGGACCACTGGGAGCGATTGATGAGTGGTAAAGGGAAAGAGAACAACACGGTGTGCAGAAAACATGAGTTGCTGAGGAAATCTTGAGAAATCGACCTGCTCTAAAACCTTTATCCGTAATGCACATCCAGAAATTTCAGATGGGAATGTTTACCATTACAGGGGCAGGATTATACTTGTGTGTTGAATGATGAATACTATTTTGTTGGTGACAATCTTATGCTAGTATTTTGCAACAAGATTGGGTGAAGAAGAAGCTTTGGTGAGTTGCTGCAATACTTTTTTAGGTGATACATACTGCTGCCATTGTGTACTGGTGGTGGAAGCAGTGAATGTTTAAGGTGGTGGATGGAATACCGATCAAGCAGGTTATTTTATCCTGGAGGCTGAACTTCTTGAGCATTGCTGGAGCTGCACCTATCCAAACAATGTGGAGCGTATTGCATCACATATCTAATTGTTCCTTGTCAATGATAGACAGAGTGGGGAGTCAAGAGGCAAGTCACTCATCACAGAATTCCCATCTTCTGAATTGCTCTTGTAGCCACAGTATTTCTGAAGATAGTCCAATTCATGTTCTGATCAATGGTAACCCCAGGATGTTGATGATGATACGGTCCTTGCAAAGTCACTGTTGTACCTTCTTTTGATGTGATTCTGGTTCTTTGGATGTTGAATTCATTTTGTATTCAAAGCTGTTTGAGATCCAATTCCATCCATCTACTCCAGCGGAATCCTACTTTAATTCCTGCCTTAATACTAGCCTATACAGGCGTAAGAAAATCTGGCATTTCGACAACTTCCTACCTTTATTCTTGTTTCTACTCACCAACTCTTTTAGTAGGACCATCTTCTGTCTCAATACTAGATGCAACTAGGTTATTACAAGAAAATTAGTGAAAGGATAATGGAAAAACAGATAACATTGTTTGGTCAAGCATACAGTAATTGGGAAAATGCTAAGAAAATTCTAAAAAAGAAGTAAATACAACACATTTGGGAAAGAAAATATTAATTTGGGCCATGTAGCACACAACATGTACAATCTGTTCCACTAGGAATGTATTCCACTCATTCAATGGCCTAAGATGTGATTGTCTTTCTACATGACTCAATATTATCCATGCATACATATGCCTTCATCATTCAAAACCAACAGCTTTCTTTCAAAATTTGCAGTTGCATAGGAAGTAGATATTGTGGATCCTTACTGCACATTGTGGAAAAAGACTTTCTCCAGCCTTGCTTTAACCTTGATAATCTTGTGCTCCTGTCTTGTGTTGAGAATAAATAATTGTAGAATCCCTACAGAGCAGAAAGAGGCCATTTGACCCATCGACCTACTCTCTGAAAGAACAATCCACCCAAATCAACTTATCCCAATAGCCCCTTAACCTAACCTACACATCTCTGGACACTACGGGGCAATTTAGCATGGCTAATCCAACAAACCTGCACATTTTAAGACTGTGGGAGGAAACCAAAGCACCCGGAGGAAACCCACGCAGACAGAGGGAGAATGTGCAATCTGCACCCAGACAGTCATCCAAGGTCTCTATGTGTTTCCTATTCCCCAAGTCCTTTCCAGGATCCATGAGCACCATCTGGAATTTCTGCCCTGGTTTTCTCTCTTTCCCCCACCACCCCAAGATTCCCATCTTGATATTTCCGTTAATTTTATTTCAAAGTTGTGTGGGCTGATCCCATCTGAAATATTTGTGGTGGTGCTTCATTTAATGGATGACACTGGAGTGTGTCCCTGTGGGGTTAGACTTGCCTGGTCCTGATTTTACTTACACTCGTCTCTTGTATATGTGTGGATTATCTAACATTTATCTAGACTGGCTTCAATATCTATTAATGCTACTTTACACTTGAGATATGTGAAAGAAATAATTCCAGGACCCAATGCTATAAATTATGAAGAGAAAATAAGCTCCATGTTTTTAAGAAGCTGAGTGGGGTATATTTTGTTATTCCCCTTGTCCCTGGCACAGATTTTTAGGAAAGTGGATCAGACATCCAGCAAAAAGTCTATACCCTTAAAAAGAGCGAATAACCGTAAGGATCAGGGCTGAGGTAGTAACAAAGTGGAAGCACACAAATACTATTAGAACAGAAAGCTCACTAACTAAGGCCATGAAAAGGTTATGTTAAGATGTAATGATACGTGCACATTTTAAACTCTGTTTGAAGTGTGTCTGAATTAAATTGGTGCATATGCATGATAAGGTAGATTTTACATGGAAGTTAAATGGGTGGATAGAGTCCACAATAGGGTAAAGTGTTCTGTGAAGCAGTATGGCTGCTGGACTTGATGACATTTTCTTCCCTCACAATTCATGTTCTTAACATCAAGTTCAATTTACCCAACCTTCCCAAGGATTTCCTGTGGGAAATAATCCTTTCACATCATTATTAACTTACCCAGAATAGACAGGGGTAATTGTTTCTAAACCACACAGGATCTATGCGGCGGCACTTAATATGAGCAACCTATAAAAGGGTGTTTTAAATGCTGGAACCGAATCAATGACATAATTAGCAGGTATGAGGTCATCATAGTTTAATCGTTAGCACAGTTCATGCCCTTAAACTTAAGGGAACCAAGACCAGTTGTGTCTTTCTCCTAATCCAGGCACACATAGTGATAGGATTTTCTGGTCCTTTCCTGCACGCAACATGTTTTCCAACAGCAGAGGCGGTTCGCCATTAGCTGCCGGCGGGATTTTCCAGCCGATGTCTACGGCATCTTGCATTGCTCACCTGTCCTGCTGCAGGGGCCTGCCTTCCACGGGACCGGAAGATCCTGCCAGCGGAAAGGGCTGGAAAATCCCACCCATTGACTGCCACTCTCACAAACGATTTAGGCACCAACTCCTAAACCTGCTTCTGAGTTAGCTGTGCAGAGATACGTTGCCATTTCTTGGAGACGCCAGTTTTTCCAATTTGTCTCCTCCCATAATGAACACACCATTCAGTACATTTTTCAACAGCAAACACGACATCACCTACCCTGTATTCATTTACCGATTGCATCTTTTTCATACTCTTTGATAGACGGTAAATCCTGAGCTACGGTCTTTGATTTTTAATGAAATTTCTTCATATTAAAGTAAAGCAAATGGTCTAGAGTGAACTGATGCCTCAACGTTGCAGGACTCCTCCAGACACTGATCAATATCTTTGTATATAACAGTGTTCAATGGAACAACACAGGCCTAGAATAACACTGGACCAAGAGTTTATAAGCTATCACAGTGATCCACAACAACATTTTCTACTCTCCCAGATATGATAATGAATTGTTCTGGGGACAGCAGGTGCTGAACACACATAGATAATGCAGTCTTGAAGTTGCCAACTGGCAGTACTACACATGGCCCTCTCTCATGGTATCACTTGCAGAGATCCATTTCACTGACCTGTTTGTTTCCAGCTGAAGCTAAAATGACTCTTGCAGCCCTGTAGGGATGGGTCAGCAGGATTAATGTCTGGGAAGAATGCATTTTATTTGAAAAGTGAAGAATACTTCATAACAACTTGCATCCATGTAGTGTCTTTCACAACCTTTTCAATGCCCTCTTGGCTAGCTTCTCATCTATCACATTTTACAGGCATGTGCTTATCTAAAATCTTGCTGTGCATAACTATCCTATTCACCCACCCAGCCATGTGCTCACTGAACTGCATTGACCCATGTTCCAACATCACATCAATTTCAAAATTTTCATCCATGCGCTCAAATCACTCCCGTGTCTCACAACTTCCTATCTCTACACCATCCCTTCTCTCCTCTCCACCCCTACAACCATCCAAGATCTTGTCATTCCTTAGATTCTTCCCTCTTGAGCATCCCCAATTTCCTTGCCTTACCATTGATCCCATACTTTTAGCCAGCCAGGTTCTAGCTCTAGAATTCCCATCATACAAAGTATTTGGGGTGCATTTAACATAGTGCACGTTTCTGGCGGGGTGTGGCATGTAGAATAAGGTGAGTGCCCACCCGACCACCTTCCCACCCACCCCTGAACTCACCTCCATAATATGTGGGGTGGGAAGAGGCAAAATTGGAAATCTGCCCACCATATTCAAATAGGTAATCAGGAGTCAATAGGCCCTTTACGGCTGCCCAACTGCATCCCTCTCCCTGACACTCAATCTGAGATTAACCCAGTCTGCTTACAAACTTGGTGTCACACTTGATCCCGAGATGAGCTTCCAACCACGCATTTCTGCCATCATTAATACTGCCTTCTGCTTGGGGAGGAGATTGATGAGGGTCTGTGGGCTGATGCCCTGAGTAGGGTTAATTCTTCCTCCTCTTGCACCAGGCTCAGCCTAATACAATTCAAGGTTGTTCACAGAGCGCATATGACAGGGGCGAGGATGAGTAGGTTTTTTGGGGTGGAGGACAGGTGTGGGAGGTGCTCGGGGAGTCCGGCAAATCACGTCCACATGTTCTGGTCGTGCCCGGCACTGGAGGGGTCTTGCAAGGACTATGTCCAAGGTGGTGAAAGTCCAGGTCAAGCCGAGTTGGGGGTTGGCATTATTTGGGGTAACGGACGAGCCGGGGGTGCAGGAGGCGAAAGAGGCCGGTATCCTGGCCTTTGCGTCCCTGGTAGCCCGGCGGAGGATCTTGTTATTATGGAAGGACGCGAAGCCCCCCAGTGTGGAAGCCTGGATAAATGACATGGCAGAGTTCATTAAGCTGGAGAGGATAAAGTTTGCCTTACGAGGATCTGTGCAGGGGTTCTTCAGGCGGTGGCAACCGTTCCTAGACTATCTCGCGGAGCGCTAGGAGGAGATCAGCAGCAGCAGCAACCCGGGGGGGGGGGGGGGGGGGGGGGGGGGTGTCTCTTTCGGGGGGGGGGGGTATTTGGGTGGGTGGGGAAGGGTTTCCCCAAGGGTACTGCTGAATGTCATATGGGGGGGGGGGTTAATATATGCGGGAGAAACTCAATGTATAAGTAGTTTATTATTTTTGATTGTGGTGTTTGTGTTCTTCTTTCTGTTATGGGGGGGGGCTTGTTTGTTAAAAACTTTTGTTGGGGGCTTCCGGTTGCGGCGATGACCAGTTAAGCCGCACCTTTCGGCGGCTCCAGCTCGAACGGACCTTCAGGCTCTTTTAAGAGCCCCAACGGGGAATTTTTTCGGGAAGAAACCCGGTGTGGGGTGAGACAACAGGGAGTCCCCCCCAATGAAAAAGAAAAATATCGGCGGCGGCAGCCAGATCGCGAAGAATCCTCGAGGACAGGGGCAGAAGGAAAAAGGAAAAGATGGCGGCGGAGAGAGTCCAGGCATGGGGGCCGGACCAAGACAAATTTTTGAGACGGTGTGTGGAGCTGCTTAAGAAGGAGGTGCTGGACTTCCGGGTGCGGCGATGACCAGCTGAGTCGCACGTTTCGGCAGCTCCCTGTGAAACGGACTTTTGGGCTCTTGATAGGAGCCCCAACGGCAATTTTAACGGCTGAAAACACCGTGCGGTAAACCAGAAGGGTGTTCCCCCTGGACACGGATGGAAAAAGGAGAGGAAAGTGGCCGGATTGCAGCGGATCCTTTGGAACAACGGCAAGGAAGGCAAGCAGAAACCAAGATGGCGTCGGAAGGTGGCAGTTTCATATGGGGCCCTGAACAACAAGAGTTTTTGAAACGCTGCGTGGAGGAGATAAAAAAGGAAATGAAGAAAGAGTTGTTGGCCCCGATATTACAGGCGATTGAAGGGCTGAAAGAGGAACAAAAGACCCAGGAGCAGGAGCTTCGGGTCGTGAAGGCGAAAGCAGCAGAGAATGAAAACGACATACAGGGCCTGGTGGTGAAGTCGGAGATACAGGAGGCACACCAGAAACGATCTGTGGAGAGGTTGGAGGCACTGGAAAATAACGCAAGGAGGAACAACTTGAGGATTCTTGGCCTTCCTGAAGGTGTGGAGGGGGCGGACGTCGGGGCATATGTGAGCACGATGCTGCACTCGTTAATGGGAGTGGAGGCCCCGACGGGTCCGTTGGAGGTGGAGGGAGCATACCGAGTTATGGTGCGAGGACCGAGAGCAGGAGAAGCTCCCAGAGCCATAGTGGTGAGATTTCTCCGTTTTAAGGATAGAGAAATGGTCCTTAGATGGGCGAAGAAAACTCGGTGTAGTAAATGGGAGAACACGGTGATCCGCGTCTATCAAGATTGGAGTGCGGAGGTGGCGAGAAGGAGGGCGAGCTTTAATCGGGCCAAAGCGGTACTTCACAAAAAAAAGATAAAGTTTGGAATGCTGCAACCGGCAAGACTGTGGGTCACATATCAAGGGAGGCACCACTACTTTGAGACGGCGGATGAAGCGTGGACTTTTATTGTAGAAGAAAAATTGGAATGATTGGACTACGAAAATGAACGTTTGGACAAAGTGGTGGGACGAGTGGGGGGGGGGGGCGAAGAGGGATTGTACGATTAATCCTGCGGTATGGTAACTTTTCTTTCTCCCACAGGTGGTGATGGGGGGAGGTGGGGATGGAGAGGAGATGGGGCGTTGGCCATGGGAGGCGGGGCCGAGGGAGAGGCGCGGGCTTGGTTCCCGCGCTATGATAATTATGGCGGGAATAGAGAAGCAGGAAGGAGGGGGCGCCGCACGGGGCGAGCCGTGATCACGGGGGGAAGCCGAGGTCAGCCAGAGTTTGCTGACTTCTGGGAGCAACATGGGGGGAGTAATTACGCTAGCGGGGGGTCTAGCGGGGGGGGGGGGGGGGAAGGGGGGAATTACTGGGTTGCTGCTGCTGGGGAAAGGGGGGAGTGGGTGCGGGAAAGGATGGGCGGGGGGGCACCGTCTGGGAGAAATACAGCCGCGTGGGAACTGGGCGAGAAGCTGGAAAAAGATGATGGCTAACCGGCAAGGGGGGGGGGGGGTGGGAAGCCCCCCAACTCGGCTGATCACTTGGAACGTGAGGGGGCTTAACGGGCCGATAAAGAGGGCACGAGTACTCGCACACCTTAAGAAACTTAAAGCAGATGTGGTCATGTTACAGGAAACGCACCTGAAACTGATAGATCAGGTTAGGTTGCGCAAAGGATGGGTAGGGCAGGTGTTCCATTCGGGGCTGGATGCGAAAAACAGGGGGGTGGCTATATTAGTGGGGAAGCGGGTAATGTTCGAGGCAAAGACTATAGTGGCGGATAACGGGGGCAGATACGTGATGGTGAGTGGCAAATTACAGGGAGAGATGGTGGTGTTGGTAAACGTGTATGCCCCGAATTGGGACGATGCCAATTTTATGAGGCGAATGCTAGGACGCATCCCAGACCTAGAGACCGGAAAGCTGATAATGGGGGGAGACTTTAACACGGTGTTGGAACCAAGGCTGGATAGGTCGAAGTCCAGGACTGGTAGGAGGCCGGCAGCAGCCAAGGTGCTTAAGGATTTTATGGAGCAGATGGGAGGGGTGGACCCGTGGAGATTCAGTAGACCTAGGAGTAAGGAGTTCTCGTTTTTCTCCTATGTCCATAAAGTCTATTCACGCATAGACTTTTTTGTGTTGGGTAGGGCATTGATCCCGAGGGTGAGGGGAACGGAATATACGGCTATAGCCATTTCGGATCATGCCCCACACTGGGTAGACTTGGAGATAGGGGAGGAAACAAGAGGGCGTCCACCCTGGAGAATGGATATGGGACTAATGGCGGATGAGGGGGTGTGCTTAAGGGTGAGGGGATGCATTGAAAAGTACTTGGAACTCAATGACAATGGGGAGGTTCAGGTGGGAGTGGTCTGGGAGGCGTTGAAGGCGGTGGTTAGGGGGGAGCTGATATCAATAAGGACACATAAAAGGAAGCAGGAGAGTAAGGAACGGGAGCGGTTGTTGCAAGAACTTTTGAGGGTGGACAGACAGTATGCGGAAGCACCGGAGGAGGGACTGTATAGGGAAAGGCAAAGGCTGCATGTGGAATTTGACTTGCTGACCACAGGCACTGCAGAGGCATAATGGAGGAAGGCGCAGGGTGTACAGTATGAATATGGAGAGAAGGCGAGCAGATTGCTGGCACACCAATTGAGGAAAAGGGGAGCAGCGAGGGAAATAGGGGGGGTGAGAGACGAAGATGGAGAGACGGAGCGGGGAGCGGAGAGAGTGAATGAAGTGTTTAAGACATTTTATAAAAAATTGTATGAAGCTCAACCCCCGGATGGGAGGGAGAGAATGATGGAGTTTTTGGATCGGCTGGAAATTCCCAAGGTGGAAGAGCAGGAAAGGATGGGATTGGGAGCACAGATCACGGTAGAAGAAGTGGTGAAAGGAATTAGGAACATGCAGACGGGAAAGGCCCCGGGACCGGACGGATTCCCAGTTGAATTTTACAGAAAATATTTGGACTTGCTCGCCCCGCTACTGACGAGGACCTTCAACGAGGCAAAGGAAAGGGGACAACTGCCCCCGACTATGTCAGAAGCAACGATATCGCTTCTTTTAAAGAAGGAAAAGGATCCGCTACAATGCGGGTCCTACAGACCAATCTCCCTCCTCAATGTAGATGCCAAAGTCTTGGCCAAGGTAATGGCAATGAGAATAGAGGAATGTGTCCCGGGGGTGGTTCATGAGGACCAAACTGGGTTTGTGAAGGGGAGACAGCTGAACACGAACATACGGAGGTTGTTAGGGGTAATGATGATGGCCCCACCAGAGGGTGAAACGGAGATAGTAGTGGCGATGGATGCCGAGAAAGCATTTGATAGAGTGGAGTGGGATTATCTGTGGGAGGTGTTGAGGAGATTTGGGTTCGGAGAGGGGTATGTTAGATGGGTGCAGCTGTTGTATAGGGCCCCAGTGGCGAGTGTGGTCACGAATGGACGGGGATCGGCATATTTTCGGCTCCATAGAGGGACAAGGCAGGGATGTCCTCTGTCCCCATTACTGTTTGCACTGGCGATTGAGCCCCTGGCGATAGCGCTGAGAGGTTCCAAGGGATGGAGGGGAATACTTAGGGGAGGAGAAGAACACCGGGTATCTTTATATGCGGATGATCTGCTACTATATGTGGCGGATCCAGCGGAGGGGATGCCAGAAATAATGCGGATACTTGGGGAGTTTGGGGATTTTTCAGGGTATAAATTGAACATGGGAAAGAGTGAGCTGTTTGTGGTGCATCCAGGGGAGCAGAGTAGAGAAATAGAAGACCTACCGTTGAGGAAGGTAACAAGAAACTTTCGTTACCTGGGGATCCAGATAGCTAAGAATTGGGGCACATTGCACAGGCTAAATTTGACGCGGTTGGTGGAACAGATGGAGGAAGATTTCAAGAGATGGGACATGGTAGCATTGTCAATGGCAGGGAGGGTGCAGGCAGTTAAGATGGTGGTCCTCCCGAGATTTCTTTTTGTGTTTCAGTGTCTCCCGGTGGTGATCACGAAGGCTTTTTTCAAAAGGATAGAAAAGAGTATTATGGGTTTTGTTTGGGCCGGGAAGACTCCGAGAGTGAGGAAGGGATTCTTACAGCGTAGTAGGGATAGGGGGGGGCTGGCACTACCGAGCCTAAGTGAGTATTATTGGGCCGCTAATATTTCAATGGTGAGTAAGTGGATGGGAGAGGAGGAAGGAGCGGCGTGGAAGAGATTAGAGAGGGCGTCCTGTAGGGGGACCAGCCTGCAGGCTATGGTGACAGCCCCATTGCCGTTCTCACCAAGGAACTATACCACGAGTCCGGTGGTGGTAGCTACACTGAAGATTTGGGGACAGTGGAGACGACATAGGGGAAAGACCGGAGCACTGGGGGGGTCCCCGATAAGAAACAACCATAGGTTTGCCCCGGGGGGAATGGATGGGGGATATGGAATGTGGCAAAGAGCAGGTATAACGCAATTGAAAGATCTATTTGTGGATGGGAAGTTGGCGAGTCTGGGAGCGCTGACCGAGAAATATGGGTTGCCCCAAGGGAATGCATTCAGGTATATGCAATTGAGGGCTTTTGCGAGGCAGCAGGTGAGGGAATTCCCGCAGCTCCCGACACAAGAGGTGCAGGACAGAATCATCTCAAAGAAATGGGTGGGGGACGGTAAGGTGTCGGATATATATAGGGAAATGAGAGACGAAGGGGAGACTATGATGGACGAACTAAAAGGGAAATGGGAAGAAGAGCTAGGGGAGGAGATTGAGGAGGGGATGTGGGCAGATGCCCTAAACAGGGTAAACTCGTTGTCCTCGTGCGCCAGGCTAAGCCTGATTCAGTTTAAGGTATTACACAGGGCACATATGACTGGAACACGGCTCAGTAAATTTTTTGGGGTGGAGGATAGGTGTGCGAGGTGCTCGAGAAGCCCAGCGAATCATACCCATATGTTTTGGTCATGCCCGGCACTACAGGGGTTTTGGATGGGGGTGACAAAGGTGCTTTCGAAAGTAGTAGGAGTCCGGGTCGAACCAAGCTGGGGGTTGGCTATATTTGGGATTGCACAAGAGCCGGGAGTGCAGGAGGCGAAAGAGGCCGATGTTTTGGCCTTTGCGTCCCTAGTAGCCCGGCGCAGAATATTGCTAATGTGGAAAGAAGCCAAGCCCCCGGGGGTGGAGACCTGGATAAATGATATGGCGGGGTTCATAAAGTTAGAGCGGATTAAGTTCGTCCTAAGGGGGTCGGCTCAAGGGTTTACTAGGCGGTGGCAACCGTTCGTCGAATATCTTGCGGAAAGATAGATAGGGGAGAACAAAGAAGGCAGCAGCAGCAGCCCAGGACTTGGGGGGTGGGGGGGGGGTGTGGCCTGAGACAAGGCAGTTGCCAATTAGGGCTAGTTTTTATTTTTTGTTATTTAATATTTATTTATTTGTTGTTGTTTTCTTTTGTTCTTGTTTAAATAAAAAAGGTCATTATTATCTGTATTGTTATAATGTTGTGTAAGGGATGCACAATGTACTGTGTTGGTTGACCAAAAATTTTCAATAAAATATTATTTAAAAAAAAAAAAAGGAGGTGCTGGCCCCGATTCTACAACCAATTGAGGGGCTTAAGGAGGCACAAAAGACCCAGGAGATGGAGCTCCGCGTGGTGGAGCAGAAGGTGACGGACAACAAAGACGAGATCCTGGGCCTGGTGGTCAAAATGCAGACGCACGAGGCGCTCCACAAAAAGTGCATTGAAAGGATTGAAGTCCTAGAAAACAGATCACGGAGAAAGAACCTTCGGATCCTGGATCTCCCCGAGGGAGTGGAAGGAGCAGACGGCGGGGCTTACGTGAGCACGATGCTACGCTCACTAATGGGAGCTGAGGCCCCCTCGGGCCCCTTGGAAGTGGAAGGGGCTCATTGGGTCCCTGCGAGGAGACCAAAGGCGGGAGAAGCACCTAGGGCGACGATCGTGCGATTTCATCGTTTCAATGACAGAAAGGTGGTTCTGAGATGGGCCAAAAAGGTACGAAGTAGTAGATGGGAGAATGCGGTGGTACGGGTGTACCAGGATTGGAGTGCGGAGGTGGCGAGAAGGAGGGAGAGTTTAATCGAGCCATGGAGGTGCTACACAAGAAGAAGGTGAAGTTCGGGATGTTGCAGCCGGCGCGACTGTGGGTCACGCACCAGGAGAGGCATCACTACTTCGAAACGGCGGAAGAAGCATGGACCTTCATTAAAAATGAGAAACTGGATCAGAACTGAGGGACTGATGTTAGAGGGGAAATGACAATGCCGATGTATATAGAGATGTAAATTGGGGAGGGGGGGACACTAAGAAATGTGGGCGCCGATGGGGGGGGGAGAAGAGACATAGGCGGGGGATGGGGAATGGGAGTGGGGCGGCAGAGGGAGCTGCGCCACAAGGGGCGGGACAGCTATAGAGAACACGGGGCTTACTGTTCTTGTTCCCGTGCCAGAAAGATGATGGCGGGAAGATAGGCGCAAGGTAGATGGGAGTTCCCCACACGGGGGGGGTCAAGGAGAGAGCGGGAGAAGCCGGGGTCAGTTGAAGTCAGCTGACTTTCGGAAGCAATATGGGGGGAGCAATCATGCTAGATGGGGATCTAGCGGTGGGGGGGGGAAGGATAACTGGGTTGCTGCTGCAGAGATCGAAGAGGAACTGGTAAAAGAAAGGGTGGTCGGGGCGGGAATGCGCCGCCTGCGGAACGGGTGGGTGCGCGGAATCGGGACGTGGGACTGGCCTAGAGAGGGTGATGGCTAGTCGACAGGGGAGGGGGGGCAGGCAGCCCCCCCAGATCGGCTGATCACGTGGAACGTGAGAGGCCTAAATGGGCCGATTAAAAAGGCCCGAGTGTTCGCGCACTTGAAAGGACTGAGGGCAGACGTGGCCATGCTTCAGGAGACGCACCTGAAGGTGGCGGACCAAGTTAGGTTAAGGAAAGGATGGGTGGGACAGGTGTTCCACTCAGGGCTGGATGCAAAGAATGGAGGGGTGGCCATACTGGTGGGGAAACGGGTGTCATTCGAAGCTAGGAACATTGTAGCAGACAGCGGAGGCAGATATGTGATGGTGAGTGGCAGACTGGAGGGAATGGAGGTCGTGTTGGTTAACGTATATGCCCCGAATTGGGATGACGCGGGATTTATGAAGCGGATGCTGGGACGTATCCCGGACCTGGAGGTAGGAAACCTGATAATGGGGGGGACTTCAACACCGTGTTGGACCCAGGGTTAGATAGATCTAGATCTAGGACCGGAAGAAGGCCGGCAGCGGCCAAGGTGCTTAGGGGGTTTATGGACCAAATGGGGGGAGTGGATCCGTGGCGATTTGTTAGGCCGAAGGCCAGAGAGTTCTCCTTCTTCTCCCATGTTCACAAGGTGTATTCCCGGATAGATTTCTTTGTTTTGGGAAGGTCACTGATCTCGAGGGTGGAAGGAACTGAGTACTCAGCCACAGCTGTTTCAGATCATGCCCCACACTGGGTGGACCTGGAACTAGGAGAGGAGAGGGAGCAGCGTTCACTCTGGCCAATGACGACGGGGAGGTCCGAGTGGGAGTAGTATGGGAAGCACTAAAGGCGGTGGTCAGAGGAGAGCTGATCTCCATCAGGGCCCACAAGGGGAAAATAGAGGCCAAGGAAAGGGAAAGACTACTGGGGGAGATTTTGAGGGTAGATAAAGAATACGCGGAGGCCCCGGAGGAAGGACTATACAGGGAGAGGCGACGACTC
The DNA here is from genome assembly GCF_047496885.1 of Scyliorhinus torazame. Classification (NCBI taxonomy): domain Eukaryota; kingdom Metazoa; phylum Chordata; class Chondrichthyes; order Carcharhiniformes; family Scyliorhinidae; genus Scyliorhinus; species Scyliorhinus torazame. Next base: position 118,054,044 of record NC_092724.1, on the reverse strand, counting down.
CAGACGGAGTTCGACCTGTTGACCACAAGGAGGGCGGAGGCACAGTGGAGGAAGGCACAGGGGATGAGGTATGAATATGGGGAAAAGGCGAGTCGCCTGTTGGCCCATCAGCTGCGAAAGAGGACAGCGGCGAGGGAGATAGGGGGAATTAGGGATGAAAAGGGAGCTACGGTGCGGAGAGCAGGGAAGATAAACGAGGTGTTTAAGACCTTTTACAAGAGACTTTATAGGTCCCAACCCCCGGAGGGAAAAGAGGAGATGCGGCAGTTTTTGGACCAATTAAGGTTCCCGAGGGTGGAGGAGCAGGAGGTGGAAGACCTGGGGGCGCCAATTAGGGTGGACGAGGTTACCAAGGGGCTGGGGAACATGCAGGCAGGGAAGGCCCCGGGACCAGATGGGTTCCCGGTGGAATTTTATAGAAAATATGTGGACTTGTTGGCACCGCTGCTGGTAAGGGCCTTTAACGAGGCCAGAGAAGGGGCGACCCTACCCCCGACAATGGCGGAGGCGACGATATCGCTAATCTTGAAGCGGGATAAAGATCCGCTGCAGTGCGGGTCCTATAGGCCTATCTCACTGCTAAATGTGGACGCCAAGTTGCTAGCAAAGGTACTGGCAACGAGGATAGAGGATTGTGTCCCGGGGGTGGTGCACGAAGACCAGACAGGGTTCGTAAAGGGGAGACAACTAAATGTCAACGTGCGACGGCTATTAGGGGTGATAATGATGCCCCCAGTTGAGGGGGAGGCAGAGATAGTGGCGGCAATGGATGCAGAGAAGGCATTTGATAGGGTGGAGTGGGAGTATCTATGGGAGGTGCTGAGGAGGTTCGGGTTCGGGGACGGGTTTGTCAGCTGGGTTAAACTCCTCTATGGGGCCCCAACGGCAAGTGTGGTCACAGGTCGGCAAAGGTCGGAGTATTTTCGACTATACAGGGGAACAAGACAGGGATGCCCGTTGTCCCCATTACTGTTCGCGTTGGCAATTGAACCACTGGCCATAGCGCTGAGAGACGCCAGAAAATGGAGAGGGGTGATTAGAGGGGGAGAGGAACACCGAGTATCACTCTACACGGATGACCTACTGCTGTATGTGACGGACCCAGTTGGGGGGGGGGGGGTGGGGGGATGACAGAGGTCATGCAGATATTGAGGGAGTTTGGAGATTTCTCGGGATATAGGCTTAACGTGGGAAAGAGTGAGCTTTTTGTGATACACCCTGGGGACCAGAGTAGAGGGATAGATGGCCTACTGCTAAGGAGAGTGGAAAGAAACTTCCGATACCTGGGGATTCAGCTAGCCAGGAGCTGGGGAACCTTACATAGACTTAATCTGACACGACTGGTGGAACAAATGGAAGAGGATTTCAAAAGGTGGGACATGCAGCTGCTGTCACTGGCGGGCAGAGTGCAGGCAATTAAGATGATGGTCCTCCCGAGGTTCCTATTTGTGTTCCAATGTCTCCCTATGCTGATCACTAAGGCCTTTTAAAAAAAAATAGATAGGAGCATCACGAGCTTCGTGTGGGCAGGGAAGGTCCAGAGGGTAAGGAGGGGGTTCCTACAACGTAGCAGAGACAGAGGGGGACTGGCGCTGCCGAATTTGGGCGTCTACTACTGGGCCGCCAATGTGGCGATGATTCGTAAATGGATGATAGAGGGAGAGGGAGCGGCGTGGAAAAGATTGGAGATGAAGTCCTGCAAAGTTTAAAAGCGCTGGTGACGGCGCCACTACCGCTCTCACCAAAAATATTTACCACGAACCCAGTGGTGGCAGCAACATTAAGTATCTGGGGGCAATGGAGGCGACAGAGGGGTGTGCTGGGAGCCTCGGTGTGGTCCCCGATCAGGAACAACCATAGGTTTGCCCCAGGGAGGCTGGACGGAGGATTCCAGAGCTGGCACCGGGTAGGAATCAGGAGAGTGGGAGATTTATTTATAGACGGGACGTTTGCGAGCTTGGGAGCGCTTGAGGAAAAGTATAAGCTGCCCCGGGGAAATTTCTTTAGATATATGCAGGTGAGAGCGTTCACGAAACAACTGGTGAGGGAATTTCCGCTGCTCCCGACACAAGGGATCCAGGACAGGGTGCTTTCGGAGGTGTGGGTCGGGGAGGGCAAAGTGTCAGAGATATACCGGGAGATGAGAGAAGAGGGGGAGGAGCTGGTGGGCGAACTGAAGGGAAAATGGGAAGAGCTCGGGGAGGAGATTGAGGAGGGTTTGTGGGCTGATGCCCTAAGCAGGGTAAATTCCTCTTCCTCGTGTGCCAGGCTTTGCCTGATCCAATTTAAGGTGCTGCACAGAGCACACATAACGGGAGCAAGGTTGAGCAGGTTCTTCGGAGTGGAGGACAAGTGTGGGAGGTGCGGGGGAAGCCTGGCGAACCACACACATATGTTTTGGTTGTGTCCGGCACTGGAGGGGTATTGGAGGGGAGTGACGGGAGTGATCTCGAAGGTGGTGAAGGTCCGGGTCAAGCCAGGCTGGGGGTTAGCTTTATTTGGAGTTGCGGATGAGCCGGGAGTGCAGGAGGCGAAAGAGGCTGATGTCGTGGCCTTTGCGTCCCTAGTAGCCCGGCGTAGGATTTACTCATGTGGAAGGAAGCGAAACCCCCCGGGCTGGAGGCCTGGATAAACGATATGGCGGTGGAGGCCTGGATAAACGATATGGCGGGGTTCATAAAACTGGAGCAGATGAAGTTTGCGCTGAGAGGATCGGCTCAAGGGTTCACCAGGCGGTGGCAACCGTTCCTCGACTACCTAGCGGAACGTTAGAGGGAAGATAGATGACCAGCAGCAGCAACCCGGGGGGGGGGGGGGGGGGAAGGGGGGGGGGGGTAAATTGTTTGGGTTTTTGGAGGGGGAGAGGGGGCGGGGGGGAGTATTACTTTGTGTTATTTGGTTAGTTTACTATGTTAGTTACAAAATGTTATATTGCAGTTATCATGTTACTTTTATTTTTATTTCTTTGAATTGTAAGGGAAAAAATTGTGTTTGAAAACTTTAATAAAATATATATTTTTTTAAAAACTTTTGTTGGAAAAATTTGAATAAACATATTTCAAAAAAAAATAAAATACTGCCTTCTGCCACTGCCAAAACATTGTCCGACTTTGCCTGTTTCAACTCATCTGATGCTGAAACCTTCATTCACACCGTTGGTACCTCTAGGCTCAACTATTCCGACACACTCCTGGCTGGTCTCTTACATTCTACCTTCCGGAACCTTGAAGTCATCTAAAACTGCTGTCTTAACTCACAGTAAGTCCCATTCTCACATCACCCTTGTGCTCCCTACTTTGGTCCTTGTCAAACAACATCTCAATTCGCATCCTTGTTTTCCAATCTCTTCATGGTCTTATCCCTCCATATCTCTATGATCTCCACCAGCTCTACAGCACTCCGAGATATCTACGCTGCTCTAATTCTGGCTTCTTGTGCATTCCCAATCATAATTGCTCCACCATTGGTGCCTGTGTCTTCAGCTGATTGGGCCACAATATCTGGAATATCCTCCGTACACCTACCTCACTTGTGCAGGTGAAGTAGGATAGGGAGGGTATTCCAGATATTGTCTCCTTTAAGACCTACCCCTTTGACCATGCTTTTGGTCATTTGTGGCTGGGGTCATACTTAGTTTCCTTATACCTCTGTAAAGCACTATAGGATGTTTCATTATATTAAAAGTGCTATATAAATGCAGGTTGTTGTATAAATTCAAGACTGCGTAGGTTTTTCCATGCAACCCACAATGTGTGTCGTGGTGGCAGTGGCGGCCCGCCATTGACCAGCGGCAGGATCTTCTGGTCCCGCTTGTGGTAATGGGGTGCACCCCTCGCTACCAGGAAACCCGTGGCGGGGGTGCGCCGTCGGCAAGGCCGGAAGATCCTGCCGTGTGGACGGCCTTTATTTCTCAGGAACAATCAATCTAATGCAACTAAAGGTAGTACATAGAGCCCACTTAACAAGAACCCGAATGAGTAGGTTCTTCCCGGAGGTGGAGGATAGATGTGAATGGTGCCAAAGGGGTCCGGCCAACCACACCCACATGTTTTGGTCTTGCCCCAGACTTGCTGGGTAATGGACAGCCTTCTTCGAGGCAATGTCCAAAGTGGTAGGGGTGAGGGTGGAGCCGTGCCCGAAAGTGGCGGTCTGCAGGGTATCAGACCAGCCAGATCTATTCATGGGGAGGAGGGTGGACGCCCTTGTCTTTGTCTCCCTGATCACCCGGTTAGCAGCACCACCCAAAGCTGCAAACTGGCTGTCCGACCTATCAGAATCTCTCCAAATGGAGAAAATCAAATTCGCCACCTGAGGTCGGATGATGGCTTCCTCAGAACATGGGAGCCATTCACCCAACTCTTCCGGGACCTGTTTGTGGCCAATGAACAGGCTGATAAATAATCAAGTAGCCAAGAGCCGGGGGAAAGTAACCAAAACATGAGAAAAGAATAGGAAGGAGGGAAAGACCCAGGGGAATAAAAGCAAATTACTGCGAATCTGAAACGAAAGAGAAAATGCTGGAAAATCTCAGCAGATCTGGCAGCATCTGTAGGGAGAGGAAAGAGCTAATGTTTCGAGTCCAATGACTCTTTGTCAAAAGACCCGGGGGGTTGGGGAGCAGTGCAAGAGGGGTTAGCTAAACCCAAAAGAAAAGAAAGGTGAGCTGCAGGGAGGGAGAGGGGGGGGGGGGGGGAAACGACAGGGAGGGGAGGGGGAAAAAAGGAAAGACAGGAGGCAAAGAACAATAGCGGGGAACCAGAGGGGGGTGAAAGATGAGGAAACACAAACTGGAAGGAGAGCACAGGAAATGACAACGACCGTGACAAACACAGCAACAGCGAGTAAGAAAGTACAGGAGGAAGAAACTACGAATGGCCGAAGCAGAGGCAATCGCACAACAGCAAGAGTGAAAACAGAGCGGGAGAAGCAAACAACATCATCAGGGGCGACACCCAGGCGACCCCCCCCACCTGGATCTAATTTTATTACTGGTGTTGTAAAAGGGAAGAATACACAAGACATGTATACAGATATACGGCAGTTGTCTCTCCAGTACCTCGCTATATACACACTTCCCCAGTTTCTACTCCCCCCCCCCCCACCCTGTTTTTCTTTACTTGTTATTTACGTGATTTTGCTGACTATATAGTGCTGTTGTTTTTATCTAGTTTGTCTTATCTTCTCATTTTTTTTGTTTTGTCCTTTTTTGTGTACACCTGTAAATATACCATGTTCGAAAACCCAATAAAAAAATTTCTAAAAAAAAATTTCTCAGGAATGGACTATTCGGGCTATTCCCTCACACAGTGTACTTCTGCAGTGAACTTCAAGAGACAGGCCAAATGAAATAAATCCACTGTAGCAGCGAAGCACCATACAGCCAGACAACATATGAGCATCACCATCAAACATCAGCTAATCTGTCCAAAAAACAAATTCTTTAATGAGCTTGTGCTGAAAGAACAGGCTGTTATGATATTTTCTGGAAGAAGAACCATTTGACCCTTCAAACATGTTCCACCATTGAATAAGACCATGGTTATTCTTCTACCTCAATTTCTGTATTCTTTATTCCCTCAGTCTCAAGAAAATCTATCAATCTCTGTTGAATATATACAACATCTAACAGCTCTTTGGGGAAGTGAATTCCAAAGATTCACAACCTTTAATCTCCTTGGAAACCTGTAAAACTGGGATAAATTAATAGAATGCTTAATGCTCAAAGGATCAACTCATGAAATTTGACTCAAAGCTACTCCTGTCGACAACTGAGAGACATTGTCCAATCTTTGGAAAATAAAAGACACAAACCATAAAGAATGATAGCTTCAAGCCTCACAGCAAAGGGAGGAGTATGTGTTTGGAACTGCCAATAGGCAACATCAGGCCAATGCTCAATGTGCATTTCCTAGAAACTATTGCATTTGGTCAGTGATTCTCAAACATTTTGTCTGAAAAAATTATTTTCTCATGGATTAGTAATCTTGGACTACCCCTCTAAATGAGGAAACACGACACCCTGGGAAAACCTATATATTGTCATCTTTCCTTTGAGATGATGTATATGGTTTTTAAATATTATAAAAAACTCCCCTCTCTTGTACAAGGCTAAACTCACCTGTAGCCCACCAGCAGCTTTGGTAACTGTGGGTCGTCTACCTGCCAGTCTGTGATATTTTCAGCATTTCTCCATTTGCGCTCCCCGATTTGGTGGGGCAGCCAGCCCCACTGTGCTACACATGTGGCAGATGCACTGCACTCCAATCTCCTGTCTCACAATCTCACCTCTGGTCACTACTCATTCACTTGCTCTTCACCAAGGTGCCCCCTGGACCATTGCATCCTGGAGAGTCACCCACCCATAAGGCAGGTTCTGCTCGGGAAGCACTTTCAGATCATTTGACACTCTCCTGGGAAAGTCTTCATGGGCCCATAGGAGACTGCACTAGGCTACACTCCTATAGCTTGGAGAAGACGCAGAATGACAAGGAATGCTATTGCACGTTAAACCAGAAAACACACCTACAATGATTTCACCTACTGTATGCGAGTTAACAAATCATTGAGTCCACAGTAAAGCAACTTTTCCCTGTAACTTACAGGTTTCTTCCACGATGACGCTGCCTTCAATCTCCTTTTCAGGCAGGCTCATTACTTCCCTGAGCAGCATTGAATAACCAACAAGCTCATCCACAGTTTCTTGCCAAAGTTGATAACTGTAGCAAAAGAAATATAGGGAAGCAGTTCATTTGTATTCGAGTGCAGCCAGACAATATACCTGCTAAATCCATGAGCGATTCAATATTAAAAAAAAATTTTTTTTGTTCTCCTTTTTCACATTTTCTCCCAAATTTACACCAACAATAAACAATTAGCAGTAACGAATGCAATGTCAATCCACATATCAACAACAATCCCATCCTCCCACCAAATCCCCAAACAGCAGGCCTCATGTTAACATAAACAAATAACAAAAAGGAATCAGGAATCACCCATAGTCACCATTAACACATTCAGTCCCCTACCCCCCAACCCTCCCAAACAACCCCCCCCCCCCCCCCATTCGAGGTTTGATGATAACATGTTTGGTGTTATCCAATTCTTGAAAGTGCATAATGAATAACGCCCATGAATTATAGAATCCCTCCATCCTTCCCCTCAGTTCAAATTTAACCTTCTCAAGAGTTCAGAATTCCAACAGGGCCCCCCGCCACACCAGGGCACAGGGTGGAGAGGTTGCTCTCCATCCCAACAGCATCCGCCTTCGGGCGATCAATGAGGCGAAGGCTACAACATCTGTCTCCGCACCAGTTTCCAACCCCGGCTGGTCCGTCACCCCGAATATGGCCTCCCGAGGGCCCGGGTCCAGTTTCACGTGCACCACTTTAGAGATTACCCTAAAAACCTCCTTCCACTAATCCTCTATCTTTGGACAGGACCAAAACATATGAACGTGATTCGCGGGCCGCCCTCCACAATATTCACACACATCTTCTACCCCCTCAAAGAGCCAGCTCATCCTCGCCCTTGTGAGGTGTGCTCTATATACCACCTTCGGCTGTATCAGCCCCAACCTCGCGCACGAGATGGAGGCGTTCACTCTCCGGAGCACCTCACACCAGAACCCCATCTCCATACCCTCTCCCAACTCTTCCTCCCACTTTGCTTTGAGCCCTTCCAGTGGTGCCTTCTCCTCTTCCAAAATAGCCCCGTAAACCGCCGACATTACCTCCTTCTCCAGTCCCTCTGTCGTCAGCACCTCCTCCAGCAATGTGGAGGCCGGCTCCATTGGGAAGCTCTGTATCTCCTTCCCGGCAAAATCTCGAACTTGCATGTATCTAAACATTTCCCCCTGCTCCAGCCCATACTTAGCTCCCAGCTCCTTCAATCCTGCAAACCAATCCCTAAGAAACAAATCTTTTAGTTTCTTAATCCCCTTCTCCTCCCATTTCCGAAAATTTCCGTCCCACTTCCCTGGCTCAAATCTGTGGTTCCCCCAAATCGGCATTTCCCTTGACCCTGCACTCAACCCGAAGTGTTGGCGAAAGTGCCTCCAAACTCTCAATGAAGCTATTATTACCGGACTCCCCGAGTATTTATCCGGGGTCATCGGGAGGGCGCTGTTGCTAGCGCCTTCAATCCCGACCCCCTACATAAAAACTCCTCCATTCTGACCCACTGGGAATCAACCCCTCTGACCCAGCTCCGCACTTTCTCCGCATTCGCCGGCCAGTAATAATACACCAGGTTCGGAAGACCCAAACCCCCTGCCTGCCTTCTCCTCTATAGCAGCACCTTTCTAACTCTGGCCACCTTCCCTCCCCATATGAACAAGGTAATCATTCCTTCAATCTCTCTAAAAAATGCCTTTGGCAGGGAAATTGGCAGGCATTGGAAAATAAACAGAAATTGCAGTAACACGTAACATTTTAACCGCCTGTACCCGACCCGCCAGTGATAGAGGGAGACCATCCCACCTTGCCAGATCAGCTTTCACCCTCCCCACCAAACTAGAAATGTTGTACCTACGGAGCCCTCACCTAATCCTGAGCAACTTGCACCCCCAGGTATCTAAAGTGAGTCCCTGCCCTACGGAATGGCAGCCCCCGCCCACCCCTGCCCCATCCCCAGCTGATATATTACAAAATACTCACTCTTGTCTAGATTTAACTTGTACCCCAAGAAAGACCCAAACACCTAAAGCAGCTCCAATATTCCCCCTATTGACACACTCGGTTCTGACACGTATAGCAAGCCATTGGAATATAAGGACACCCTATGCTCCACCCCCCCCGAACTATCTCTTTCCATATGCCGACCTTCTTAATGCAATGGCCAACGGCTCAATCGCGAGTGCAAACAGCAGGGGTGGATGGATATAGGACATCCCAGCCTAGTCCCACGGCAGAGAGAAAAGTATCTTGAGCTGATGTTATTTGTGCGGCACTTGCCCTCGGCTCCTTATACATTAGCTTTGCCCAGTCCTCCAAATCATGGCCCAATCCCAAACCGCTCCAGAACTGTCATCAAGTAGTCCTACTACTTCTACCTGGTCAAACGCTTTCTCGGCGCCCAATGCCACAACCACCTCTGTTTTCTTCCCCTCCGCCGGTGCCATAACCACGTTTAATACCATCCTAACGTTCAAAAACAGCTGCCTCCCTCTCCCAAACCCCATCTGATCTTCACCTATCACCTTCGGGAGGCACTCCTCTAGACTACCTGCCAGTACCTTCGCCAATACCTTTGCATCCACGTATACAAGTAATATGGGTTCCGGGTGCGGCGATGACCAGCTGAGTCGCACGTTTCGGCAGCTCCCGGTGGAACGGACTTTTGGGCTCTTAATAAGAGCCCCAACGGCAATTTTAACGGCTAAAAGTACTGTGCGGTGAACCAGAAGGGAATCCCCCCTGGATACGGATGAAAAAAGGAGAGGAAGGTGGCCGGATTGCGGTGGATCCTTTAGAGGAGCGGCAAGGAAGGCAAGCAAAAACCAAGATGGCGTCGGAAGGTGGCAGTTTAATATGGGGCCCTGAGCAACACGAGTTTTTGAAACGCTGCGTGGAAGAACTCAAAAAGGAAATGAAGAAGGAGCTGTTGGCCCCGATATTACAGGCGATCGAAGGGCTAAAGGAGGAGCAAAAGACCCAGGAGCGGGAGCTTCGGGTCGTGAAGGCAAAGGCTGCCGAGAATGAGGACAACATACAGGGCCTGGTGGTGAAGACGGAGATGCACGAGGCACACCATAAACGATGTGTGGAAAGGCTGGAGGCGCTGGAGAACAACGCGAGGAGGAACAACCTAAGGATTCTTGGTCTTCCTGAAGGTGCGGAGGGAGCGGACGTCGGGGCATATGTGAGCACGATGCTGCACTCGTTAATGGGAGCGGAGGCCCCGGCGGGTCCGCTGGAGGTGGAGGGAGCATACCGAGTGATGGCGCGAGGACCGAGAGCAGGAGAAATTCCTAGAGCCACAGTGGTGAGATTCCTCCGTTTTAAGGGTAGAGAGATGGTCCTTAGATGGGCAAAGAAAACTCGGAGCAGTAAGTGGGAGAACGCGGTGATCCGCGTATACCAAGACTGGAGTGCGGAGGTGGCGAGAAGGAGGGCGAGCTTTAATCGGGCCAAGGCGGTGCTTCACAAAAAGATAAAATTCGGAATGCTGCAACCGGCAAGACTGTGGGTCACATATCAAGGGAGGCACCACTACTGGGATGATGCCAATTTTATGAGGCGGATGCTAGGACGCATTCCGGACCTAGAGATGGGAAAGCTGATAATGGGGGGAGATTTTAATACGGTGTTGGAACCAGGGCTGGATAGGTCGAAGTCCAGGACTGGAAGGAGGCCGGCAGCAGCCAAGGTGCTTAAAGATTTTATGGAGCAGATGGGAGGTGTAGACCCGTGGAGATTTAGCAGACCTAGGAGTAAGGAGTTCTCGTTTTTCTCCTATGTCCATAAAGTCTACTCGCGAATCGACTTTTTTGTGCTGGGTAGGGCATTGATCCCGAAGGTGAGGGGAACGGAGTATACGGCTATAGCCATTTCGGATCACGCTCCACACTGGGTGGACTTGGAGATAGGGGAGGAAACAGGAGGGCGCCCACCCTGGAGAATGGACATGGGACTAATGGCAGATGAGGGGGTGTGTCTAAGGGTGAGGGGGTGCATTGAAAAGTACTTGGAACTCAATGATAATGGGGAGGTCCAGGTGGGAGTGGTCTGGGAGGCGTTGAAGGCGGTGGTTAGAGGGGAGCTGATATCAATAAGGGCACATAAAGGGAAGCAGGAGAGTAAGGAACGGGAGCGGTTGCTGCAAGAACTTTTGAGGGTGGACAGACAATATGCGGAAGCACCGGAGGAGGGACTGTACAGGGAAAGGCAAAGGCTACATGTAGAATTTGACTTGCTGACTACAGGCACTGCAGAGGCACAATGGAGGAAGGCACAGGGTGTACAGTACGAATATGGGGAGAAGGCGAGCAGGTTGCTGGCACACCAATTGAGGAAAAGGGGAGCAGCGAGGGAAATAGGGGGAGTGAGGGATGAGGAAGGAGAGATGGAGCGGGGAGCGGAGAGAGTGAATGGAGTGTTCAAGACATTTTATAAAAAATTATATGAAGCTCAACCCCCGGATGGGAGGGAGAGAATGATGGGCTTCTTGGATCGGCTGGAATTTCCCAAGGTGGAAGAGCAGGAAAGGGTGGGACTGGGAGCACAGATCGAGGTAGAAGACGTGGTGAAAGGAATTAGGAGCATGCAGGCGGGAAAGGCCCCGGGACCGGATGGATTCCCAGTCGAATTCTATAGAAAATATGTGGACTTGCTCGCCCCGGTACTGATGAGGCAAAGGAAAGGGGACAACTGCCCCCGACTATGTCTGAAGCAACGATATCGCTTCTCTTAAAGAAGGAAAAGGACCCGCTACAATGCGGGTCCTATAGACCTATTTCCCTCCTAAATGTAGATGCCAAGGTCCTGGCCAAGGTAATGGCAATGAGAATAGAGGAATGTGTCCCGGGGGTGGTCCACGAGGACCAAACTGGGTTTGTGAAGGGGAGACAGCTGAACACGATTATACGGAGGTTGTTAGGGGTAATGATGATGGCCCCACCAGAGGGAGAAACGGAGATAGTAGTGGCGAAGGATGCCGAGAAAGCATTTGATAGAGTGGAGTGGGATTATTTGTGGGAGGTGTTGAGGAGATTTGGTTTTGGAGAGGGGTATGTTAGATGGGTGCAGCTGTTGTATAGGGCCCCAGTGGCGAGCGTGGTCACGAATGGACGGGGATCTGCATATTTTCGGCTCCATAGAGGGACAAGGCAGGGATGCCCTCTGTCCCCATTATTGTTTGCACTGGCGATTGAGCCCCTGGCAATAGCGTTGAGGGGTTCCAAGAAGTGGAGGGGAGTACTTAGGGGAGGAGAAGAGCACCGGGTATCTTTGTATGCGGACGATTTGCTACTATACGTGGCGGACCCGGCGGAGGGGATGCCAGAAATAATGCGGATACTTGGGGAGTTTGGGGATTTTTCAGGGTATAAATTGAACATGGGGAAAGGTGAGTTGTTTGTGGTGCATCCAGGGGAGCAGAGTAGAGAAATAGAGGACCTACCGCTGAGGAAGGTAACAAGGGACTTTCGTTACCTGGGGATCCAGATAGCTAAGAATTGGGGTACATTGCATAGGTTAAATTTAACGCGGTTGGTGGAACAGATGGAGGAGGATTTCAAGAGATGGGATATTGTATCCCTGTCAATGGCAGGGAGGGTGCAGGCGGTTAAGATGGTGGTCCTCCCGAGATTCCTCTTTGTGTTTCAGTGCCTCCCGGTGGTGATCACGAAGGCTTTTTTTAAAAGGATTGAAAAGAGCATCATGGGTTTTGTGTGGGCCGGGAAGACCCCGAGAGTGAGGAAGGGATTCTTACAGCGTAGCAGGGATAGGGGGGGGCTGGCACTACCGAGCCTAAGTGAGTATTATTGGGCCGCTAATATTTCAATGGTGAGTGAGTAAGTGGATGGGAGAGGAGGAGGGAGCGGCGTGGAAGAGATTGGAGAGGGCGTCCTGTAGGGGGACTAGCCTACAGGCTATGGTGACAGCCCCATTGCCGTTCTCACCGAGGAACTACACCACAAGCCCGGTGGTGGTGGCTACACTGAAGATTTGGGGACAGTGGAGACGGCATAGGGGAAAGACTGGAGCCTTGGGGGGGTCCCCGATAAGAAACAACCATAGGTTTGCCCCGGGGGGAATGGATGGGGGATATGGAATGTGGCAAAGAGCAGGAATAACGCAACTGAAAGATCTGTTTGTGGATGGGAAGTTCGCGAGTCTGGGAGCGCTGACCGAGAAATATGGGTTGCCCCAAGGGAATGCATTCAGGTATATGCAACTGAGGGCTTTTGCGAGGCAACAGGTGAGGGAATTCCCGCAGCTCCCGACACAAGAGGTGCAGGACAGAGTGATCTCAAAGACATGGGTGGGGGATGGTAAGGTGTCAGATATATATAGGGAAATGAGGGACGAAGGGGAGACTATGGTAGATGAACTAAAAGGGAAATGGGAAGAAGAGCTGGGGGAGGAGATTGAGGAGGGGCTGTGGGCAGATGCCCTAAGCAGGGTAAACTCGTCGTCCTCGTGTGCCAGGCTAAGCCTGATTCAGTTTAAGGTATTACACAGGGCACATATGACTGGAGCACGGCTCAGTAAATTTTTTGGGGTGGAGGATAGGTGTGCGAGGTGCTCGAGAAGCCCAGCGAATCATACCCATATGTTTTGGTCATGCCCGGCACTACAGGGGTTTTGGATGGGGGTGACAAAGGTGCTTTCAAAAGTAGTAGGAGTCCGGGTCGAACCAAGCTGGGGGTTGGCTATATTTGGGGTTGCACAAGAGCCGGGAGTGCAGGAGGCGAGAGAGGCCGATGTTTTGGCCTTTGCGTCCCTAGTAGCCCGGCGCAGGATATTGCTAATGTGGAAAGAAGCCAAGCCCCCGGGGGTGGAGACCTGGATAAATGACACGGCGGGGTTTATAAAGCTAGAGCGGATTAAGTTCGTCCTAAGGGGGTCGGCTCAAGGGTTCACCAGGCGGTGGCAACCGTTCGTCGAATACCTCGCAGAAAGATAGACGGAATGGGAAAAAGAAGGCAGCAGCAGCAGCCCAGGATCGGGGGGGGGGGGGGGGGGGGGGGGGTGGAGGAGGAACCAGAAGGACTCTCAGGGTTGTTAATATATACTGTATAGTATGTATAGGTCGTTGCTACAGATAATTATATATTGGACTGTTAAATTATATTTTTGGCGAGTGTTACTTGTGACAAGGCAGTTGCCAATTAGGGCTAGTTTTCATTTTTGTTATTTATTATTTATTCATTTTTTGTTTATAAAATAGGTCATTGTTATTTGTGTTGTTATAATATTGTGTAAAGGATGCACAATGTACTGTGTTGGTTGACCAAAAATTTTCAATAAATTATTTAATAAAAAAAAAGGGAGGCACCACTACTTTGAGACGGCGGATGAGGCGTGGACTTTTATCGTGGAAGAAAAATTGGAATGAGCGGGTTATTAAAAAAAGAACGTTTGAAACAAAGTGGTGGGGCGAGTATGGGGGGCGAAGAGGGGGGTAAAAAGGGGGGAAAGATGAGTTTTATGTTATTAATCCTGCGATGTGGTAACTTTTCTCTCTTCCACAGGAGGTGGTGGGGGGAGGAAAGGAGGTGGAGGAGATGGGGCGTTGGCCATTGGGGGCGGGGCCAAGGGGGAAGCGCGGGCTCGGTTCCCGCGCTATGATAATCATGGCGGGAATAGGGAAGCAGGAAGGAGGGGGCGTCGCACGGTGCGAGCCGAGGTCACGGGGGGAAGCCGAGGTCGGCCAGAGTTTGCTGACTTCTGGGAGCAATATGGGGGGTGTAACTACGCTAGTGGGGGATCTAGCGGGGGGGGGGGGGGAATTATTGGGCTGCTGCTGCTGGGGAGAGGGGGGAGCTGGCATGGGGTGGGATGGGTGGGGGGGCACCGCCTGGGGGGGGACACAGCTGCGTGGGAACCGGGTGAGGAGCTGGAAAAAGGGGATGGCTAATCGACAAGGGGGGGGGGGGGGGTAAAAAGCCCCCAACCCGGCTGATCACGTGGAACGTGAGAGGGCTGAACGGGCCGATAAAGAGGGCACGAGTGCTCGCACACCTTAAGAAACTTAAGGCAGACGTGGTTATGTTACAGGAAACGCACTTGAAACTGATAGACCAGGTGAGACTACGCAAAGGTTGGGTGGGGCAGGTGTTCCATTCGGGGCTAGATGCGAAAAACAGGGGGGTGGCTATATTAGTGGGGAAGCGGGTAATGTTTGAGGCAAAGACTATAGTGGCGGATAGCGGGGGCAGATACGTGATGGTGAGTGGCAAACTACAGGGGGGGGACGGTGGTTTTGGTAAACGTATATGCCCCGAACTGGGATGATGCCAATTTTATGAGGCGTATGCTAGGACGCATCCCGGACCTAGAGGTGGGAAAGTTGGTAATGGGGGGAGATTTCAATACGGTGTTGGAACCAGGGCTGGACAGGTCAAGGTCCAGGACTGGAAGGAGGCCGGCAGCAGCCAAGGTGCTTAAATATTTTATGGAGCAGATGGGAGGAGTAGACCCGTGGAGATTTAGCAGACCTAGGAGTAAGGAGTTTTCGTTTTTCTCCTATGTCCACAAAGTCTATTCGCGAATAGACTTTTTTGTTTTGGGAAGGGCGTTGACCCCGAAGGTGAGGGGAACGGAGTATACGGCCATAGCCATTTCGGATCACGCTCTACATTGGGTGGACTTGGAGATAGGGGAGGAAACAGAAGGGCGCCCACCCTGGAGAATGGACATGGGACTAATGGCAGATGAGGGGGTGTGTCTAAGGGTGAGGGGGTGCATTGAAAAGTACTTGGAACTCAATGATAATGGGGAGGTCCAGGTGGGAGTGGTCTGGGAGGCGCTGAAGGCAGTGGTTAGAGGGGAGCTGATATCAATAAGGGCACATAAAGGAAAGCAGGAGAGTAGGGAACGGGAGCGGTTGCTGCAAGAACTTCTGAGGGTGGACAGGCAATATGCGGAGGCACCGGAGGAGGGACTGTACAGGGAAAGGCAAAGGCCACACGTAGAATTCGACTTGCTGACAACGAGTACTGCAGAGGCACAATGGAGGAAGGCACAGGGTGTACAGTACGAATATGGGGAGAAGGCAAGCAGGTTGCTGGCCCACCAATTGAGGAAAAGGGGAGCAGCGAGGGAAATAGGGGGAGTGAGGGATGAGGAAGGAGAGATGGAGCGGGGAGCGGAGAGAGTGAATGGAGTGTTCAAGGCATTTTATAAAAAATTATACGAAGCTCAACCCCCGGATGGGAGGGAGAGAATGATGGACTTTCTGGACCGGCTGGAATTTCCCAAGGTGGAGGAGCAGGAAAGGGTGGGACTGGGAGCACAGATTGAAATAGAGGAAGTAGCGAAAGGAATTAGGAGCATGCAGGCGGGGAAGGCTCCGGGACCGGATGGATTCCCAGTTGAATTTTACAGGAAATATGTGGACTTGCTCGCCCCGCTACTGATGAGGACCTTTAATGAGGCAAAGGAAAGGGGACAGCTGCCCCCGACTATGTCTGAGGCAACGATATCGCTTCTCCTAAAGAAGGAAAAGGACCTGCTGCAATGCGGGTCCTATAGACCTATTTCCCTCCTAAATGTAGACGCTAAGATTCTGGCCAAGGTAATGGCAATGAGGATAGAGGATTGTGTCCCGAGGGTGGTCCATGAGGACCAAACTGGGTTTGTGAAGGGGAGACAGCTGAATACGAATATACGGAGGCTGCTAGGGGTAATGATGATGCCCCCACCAGAGGGGGAAGCGGAGATAGTGGTGGCGATGGATGCCGAGAAAGCATTTGATAGAGTGGAGTGGGATTATCTGTGGGAGGTGCTGAGGAGGTTTGGTTTTGGAGATGAGTATGTTGGATGGGTGCAGCTGTTGTATAGGGCCCCAGTGGCGAGTGTGGTCACGAATGGACGGGGATCTGCATACTTTCGGCTCCATAGAGGGACAAGGCAGGGATGCCCTCTGTCCCCATTATTGTCTGCACTGGCGATTGAGCCCCTGGCAATAGCATTGCGGGGTTCCAAGAAGTGGAGGGGAGTACTTAGAGAAGAACACCGGGTATCTCTGTATGCGGATGATTTGTTGTTATATGTAGCGGACCCGGCGGAGGGGATGCCAGAGATAATGCGGACACTTCGGGAGTTTGGAGAATTCTCAGGATATAAACTGAACATGGGGAAAAGTGAGTTGTTTGTGGTGCATCCAGGGGAGCAGAGCAGAGAAATAGAGGACTTTCCGCTGAGGAAGGTAACAAGGGACTTTCGTTACTTGGGGATCCAGATAGCCAAGAATTGGGGTACATTGCATAGGATAAATTTAACGCGATTGGTGGAACAAATGGAGGAGGACTTCAAGAGATGGGACATGGTATCCCTGTCACTGGCAGGGAGGGTGCAGGCGGTTAAAATGGTAGTCCTCCCGAGATTCCTCTTTGTGTTTCAGTGCCTCCCGGTGGTGATCACGAAGGCTTTTTTCAAAAGGATCGAAAAGAGTATCATGAGTTTTGTGTGGGCCGGGAAGACCACGAGAGTGAGGAAGGGATTCTTACAGCGTAGTAGGGATGGGGGGGGGCTGGCACTACCGAGCCTAAGTGAGTACTACTGGGCCGCCAATATCTCAATGGTGAGTAAGTGGATGGGAGAAGAGGAGGGAGCGGCGTGGAAGAGATTGGAGAGGGCGTCCTGTAGGGGGACTAGCCTACAAGCTAAGGTGACGGCCCCATTGCCGTTTTCACCGAAGAAGTACACCACAAGCCCGGTGGTGGTGGCGACTTTGAAAATTTGGGGACAGTGGAGACGGCATAGGGGAAAGACGGGAGCCTTGGTGGGGTCCCCGATAAGAAATAACCATAGGTTTGCCCCGGGGAGAATGGATGGGGGATTTGGAATATGGCAAAGAGCAGGAGTAACGCAACTGAAAGATCTGTTTGTGGATGGTAAGTTCGCAAGTATGGGAGCGCTGACCGAGAAATATGGGTTGCCCCAAGGGAATGCATTCCAGTATATGCAACTGAGGGCTTTTGCGAGGCAACAGGTGAGGGAATTCCCGCAGCTCCCGACGCATGAGGTGCAGGACAGAGTGATCTCAAAGACATGGGTGGGGGACAATAAGGTGTTAGATATATATATATAGGGAAATGAGGGACGAGGGGGAGATTATGGTGGATGAGTTGAAAGGGAAATGGGAAGAAGAGCTGGGGGAGGAGATTGAGGAGGGGCTGTGGGCAGATGCCCTAAGTAGGGTAAACTCATCGTCCTCGTGTGCCAGGCTAAGCCTGATTCAATTTAAGGTGTTACACAGGGCGCATATGACTGGAGCACGGCTCAGTAAATTTTTGGGGGTAGAGGATAGGTGTGCGAGATGCTCGAGAAGCCCAGCGAATCACACCCACATGTTCTGGTCATGTCCGGCACTACAGGGGTTCTGGGTGGGGGTGACAAAGGTGCTTTCGAAGGTGGTGGGGGTCCAGGTCGAACCAAGCTGGGGGTTGGCTATATTCGGGGTTGCAGAAGAGCCGGGAGTGCAGGAGGCGAAAGAGGCTGATGTTTTGGCCTTTGCGTCCCTAGTAGCCCGGCGCAGGATACTGTTGATGTGGAAGGAAGCCAAGCCCCCGGGGGTGGAGACCTGGATAAATGACATGGCAGGAAGGGGGGAACCAGAAGGACTCTCAGGGTTGTTAATATATATGTATAATATGTGTAGGTCGTTGTTATAAATAATTGTATATTGGACTGTTAAATCATATTTTTGGAGAGTGTTTATCTGAGACAAGGCAGTTGCCATTTAGTTTTAGTTTTCGTTTTTGTTATATATTATTTATTCTTTGTTTATAAAACAGGTCATAGTTATTTATACTGTTATATTATTGTGTAAAGGATACACAATGTACTGTGATGGTTGACCAAAAATTTTCAATAAAATATTAATAAATAAATAAATAAATAAAAGTAATATGGGCCCATACGACCCACACTCCGTCGGATCCTTATCTTTTTTTAGCAACAGGGAAATCGATGCCTGCCCCAAAGTTTGTGGTAACACCCCCTTCCCTATCGCCTCCTCAAACATCCCCACCATCAGGGGTGCCAGTTTATCCTTGAAGTTTTTATAATATTCCACCGGAAACCCATCCGGCCCTGTCACTTTCCCAATGATGCATCCTCCTAATCACTCGGGATGAGCGATTCAATATTAACTGAGTTCAGTGAGTATGTTATGCTTTAGTTTTACGAGCTCTGGTCAAGACCTGATTTAGAGAACTACATTCGGTCTGGATGTTACACCTTTGAAAGAATCTTGGATGAGGTGCAGTTAACGCTGGCCAGAATGGTATTGCACTTAAAGGATTAAACTGGGAGGACAAGTTGCATTATCTTTGTATTCCATTGGGATTAGAGAGTTGAGGGGAGATAGAAGTGTTTAAAATGATAAAAGGACCTGATCAAGTAGACCGAGAAACTACTACTTGGTAGGGGTGATACAGAACTAGGGGGCATAACCTCAAAATTAAAGCTAGGTCATTCAGGGGTGAAATCAGGAAGCACTTTTTCTCCACCAAGGGTGGTGGATGTGTGGAACGTTATCCATCAAAAGATTGTGGATGCTGACCTAATAATATTCAGAAGCTGGATAAAAGTTTGAAGAAGTAAATCTGCAGGGCTATGGTGAAAGGGAAGGGAAGTGGGAGTAATTGTATAGCTCTTTCAAAGAACCAGCACAGGGACGATGGGCCAAATGGTCTTCTTCTGTGCTGTATCATTCTATTCTACTCTGTTAGTAAAGCTCCTACATGAAATAAGTTGGACAAACTGTCCCATTCACTGTTTTGTTTCACATATTTTACCTAAAGTTCAGCATTTAAAAATAGAGGTTGACAGAATGAATCATGAGGTCAAAGGGTCCCACTTACAGCACTTTGTAGAAAATGCCCTCTTGTATACTGAATGGTACAGTGGAAAGTTCCAACACTTTCAGGTTAAGCTGTTCCAGTGCTCTCTCCTTCTGTTCCTCATCCTTCAACAACGTTAGCACATCCTGATGGAGGAACATATTTTAAAGAAAAACACAGAGTCTCGTTATAAAGTCCAAGACAAAATCTCTGCCTCTCTTTCATTAATGCACAGCTTCCAACTCAAGTGCTTCCTTAATTGTGCTAGATCCAATTTTTTTGCCAAATCTACCCTATTTAAAGATTAGGGAATTGGCAGCACATAAACCATTAATCAGAGAGTCACAAATACAACTTTAAGGCAATTGCGTGTGAGTACAACTTGAGTAGAATAAGTATGATGTACTCAAGTTTAATTCCCCTGTTATAACCTGCCTACTTACCATTGGCTGGGGACTAATGACAATCCCACAATCCTGTGGGAGTATGAGCTTCCCCAATGAGGGGGGCGGAGAAATCATTAGTAAACTCCAAGTATAAATAAAGCTGGCCAGTTTGGAAACAGCAGGAAGGAGTGTGCAGCAAGGGAAGTTGCTGCTTCTGTTATATATTATTGTAAATAAATGTTATTACTTTGTATCCTTAAAACTCGTGCTGGGTTCTTCATGGCCCTCACAAAATCCCCACTTTGTTAATTTGCGAAGATCATTCTTGATGCTGGTGCATACAAACAGCAATGGAAGAAGCACCAGGTTAACCCAGACAGGTGGACTGAGAGCTCTATGAACATATTTGGTCAAGGGACTCAGCCAAAAGAAGGAAGTTTCAGTGATCCTGGTGAGAAAAATGTGGTGCCTTTTATACCATGGAGAACTTAGAACAACACAATTGCTGTGTAGATCACACAGCACAGGGGAGACAATTCTTTCCATTGTGTCTGTACTACCTCTTTAAAAGAGCTATCCAACGAGTCCTGTTGCCCTGCACTCTCCGCATAGCCCTGGAAATATTTCCCCTTGGTGCCAAACCTACCCTTTGGGTAGAATTGCCCTGGTCTTTAAATCGGGAAGATCTGACATCAAGTTAGAAGCTGTTCTGCATAGCAAAGAAGGGTTAATTTGCCACTTTCAGGACCTGTAATGTCTGAAAGCTCAACATTAACAACAACAGGATGACATCAGTTCCCCGCCGCAGAAGAGCACAGCACAAGGGAACATCGCCTAACAATAAAAAATGGGTCGAGCACGGGCACAGGCGCCGCATATAATCTCGTCATCATCCATTGCCTGTCTGTCCCTGGTGAAAGGCACTTATCTGAACTAGGCAGTAAGGAGAGGAAGAGCCACGCTTGACTTTCAAATAGAACCAGCATGATTTTAACAAAAACTGCAACAATATTCAAGACCCAGTTCTTTTTTTAAATAAATTTAGAGTACCCAATTATTTTTTTCCAATTAAGGGGCAATTTAGCGTGGCCAATCCACCTACCCTGCACATCTCTGGGTTGTGGGGGCGAAACCCACGCAAACACGGGGAGAATGTGCAAACTCCACACGGACAGTGACCCAGAGCTGGGATCGAACCTGGGACCTTGGCGCCGTGAGGCAGCCGGGCTAACCCACTGCGCCATCTTGCTGCCCAGGATCCAGTTCTTAAGTGGCAAATAATATTCATGCCACACAAGTGGCCTTCTCTATATAACCATCTTCTCTTGACATTCAATGTCATTACAATCACTGAAACAATAGACCCGAGGACTGGGAACAGTTTAAAATTCACCAAATACGGACCAAGGGATTGATTAAGAAAGGGAAAATACAATATGAAAGTAAGCTAGCAAGGAACATAAAAATCGACTGTAAAAGTTTCTATCATATGGAAAGAGAGAAAGATTTCTAAAAATGAATGTAGGCCCGAGGAACTAAATTCGTACTTTGTTTCTGTCTTCACAAAGGAAGGCTTGAATAATATACCATAAGTTCTGAGAAACACAAGTTTAGTAAGGAGCTGAAGGGGCAGCACGGTAGCACAGTGGTTAGCACAATTGCGTCACAGCTCTAGGGTACCAAGTTTGATTCCCGGCTTGGGTCACTGTGCGGAGTCTGCACGTTCACTCCGTGTCTGCGTGGGTTTCCTCTGGGTGCTCCGGTTTCCTCCCACCGTCCAAAGATGTGCAGGTTAGGTGAATTGGCCATCTAAATTGCCCTTAGGACCAATAGGTTTGAGTGGGGTTACGGGGATAGGGTGGCGGTGTGGGCTTGGATAGGGTGCTCTTTCCAAGGGACGATGCAGACTCAATGGGCTGAATGGCCTCCTTCTGCAGTGTAAATTCTAAGAAATTAGTATTAGTATAGAAATAGTTTTGGGGAAATTAATGGGATTGAAGGTGGACAAATGTCCAGGGCTTGTTAATCTTTATCCCAGAATACTTAAGGTAGTGGTCCTAGAAATAGTAGATCCATTGGTGGTCATTTTCTAAAATCTTTTGGACTCTGGAATGGTTCCTACAGGTTGGAGGGTAGCTAATACAACACCGCTATTCAAAAAGGGAGGTAGAGAGAAAACAGGGAACTATAGACCAGTGGGCTTAACGTCGGTATTAGGGAAGTTGCTGGAGTCCATTATCAAGGACTTCATAGCACAGCATTTGGAAAGCAGTGGTGTAATCAGACAAAGTCAGCATGGATATCTGAAAGGAAAATCATGCTTGACAAATCTATTAGAATTCTTTGAAGATGTAACTAGTAGAGTTGACCAAGGAGAACCAGGTCTCAAATAGCAGATTACTATGTAAAGTTAAAGCGCATGGGATTGCGAGTAGTGTCTTAAGATGGATAGAAAGCTGGTTAGCAGCCAGGAAGCAAAATGTTGGAATAAACAGGTCTTTTTCTGATTGGCATGCAGTGACTAGTGGGGTACCGTAGGAATCTGTGTTAGGACCCCAACTGTTCACATTATATATTAGTGATTTGGATGAGGGAACTAAATGTAGTATTTCCAAATTTGTAGATGATACAAAGGGCATGAGGGTGAACTGGGAGGAGGATGCAGAGATGCTTGAGCGGGATCTGGACAGGATGAGTGAATGGCCATACGTGCGACAAATACAATATAATGTGGATAAATGTGAGGGTATCCACATCGGTAGCAAAAATAGGAAGGTAGATTATTATTTGAATGGGTGTAAATTGAGAGAGGTGGATACTCAGTGAGACCTTGGCGTCCTCATGCATCAGTCACTGAAAGTAAGCGCGCAGGTAAAGCAGGTAGTAAAGAACGCAAATGGTATGTTGGCGTTCATAGCGAGAGGATTTGAGTATAGGAATGGAGATGTTTTACTGCAATTGTATCGGGCATTGGTGAGGCAGTTTAGTGTGCGGTTTTGATGTTCTTATCTGAGGAAAGATGTTCTTGCTATGGAGGGAGTTCAGCGAAGGTTTACCAGGTAATTCCTGGGATGGCTGGACTGTCACATGAGGAGAGACTAAGTCAGTTAGGATTATATTCATTGGAGTGTAGAAGAGTGAGAGGGGATCTCATAGAAACTTACAAAATTCTAACAGGATTAGACAGGGTAGATTCAGAAAGAATGTTCTCATGGTGGGGGAGTCCAGAACTAGGGGTCATAGTTTGAGGATAAGGGGTGAACCTTTTAGGATTGAGATCACCACAGAAAGAAGGTGAGGCCAAAACGTTGTGTGATTTTCAGAAGGAATTAGATATAGCTCTTGGGTTAAAGGGATCAAGGGAAATGGGAGGAAGGCGGGATCAGCGTATTGACCGTGGTGATCAACCATGATCATAATGAATAGCAGAGCAGCCTGAAAGGGCCGAATCGCTTCCTCCTGCGTCTATTTTCTATTTATGTTTCTATGTATTAATCCATCACTATCAACATCCTGGGGGTTACCACTGACCAGAAACTAACCGGATCAACCAGATAAATGCTGTGGCTTTCAGAGCAGGTCAGAAGCGGTAATTTTGTGGCGAGTAACTTGCCTTTCCACTTCCCAAAGCCTGCCCACCATCTACAAAGCACAAATCAGTGATGTGATGGAATACTGTCTGGATGGGTGCAGCTCCAACAACACTCAAGTAGTTCAACATCATCGAGGACAAAGAAAGCCCACTTAATTGGCACCCCATCCATTATCTCAAACATTCATTCCCCTCCACCATCAAAGCACAGTGACAGCATTGTGTACTATCTACAAGATGTACGGCAGCAAATCAACAAAGTGCCTTCGACAGCACCTTCCAAACCCGTGACATCTACCCCCTAGAAGGACAAGAGCAACAGATGAATGGAACACCACCACCGGCAAGTTCCCCTTGAAGTCATGCACCGCCCTGACTTGGAACTATGTTGTCTCTCGCTATATTTACTGTCATGGGGATTCAGAAGGTGGAGGAAGCAGTGGGGGAACATGAGGAGCGGATGGCCTCGCTGGCGGTGGAGTTGGGCTTGGCGGTGGACAGCTCGGAGAGGCTGGGAGAGAAGTTGGAGGATCTGGAGAATCGCTCCGGCGAAAGAATTTGACGACAGTCGGGATGCCCAAGGGCATCAAGGGAGTGGAGGCCGCCAAGAATGTGGCAAGGATGCTGGAGCAGTTGATGGGGGATGGGGCCTTTGCTCAGCCCCGTGAGATGGCTCGGGCGCACAGGGCACTGAGGAGGAGGGTGCAGGTGGGGGAGCTGCTGAGGGCGATGGTGGTGCAGTTGCGCCGTTTCTTGGACAAAGAAAAGATTTTGCAGCGGGAGAGGCAGACCAGGAGGTGCACCTGGGAAGGAAGTGAGCCGCGGATCTACCAGGACCTGGTTGTGGAGTTGGCGAAGAGAAGAGCCGGGTTCAACCGGGTAAAGGCTGCCCTCTTCAAGAAGGGAGTGAAGTTTGGGGTTTTGTACCCTGACCGCTTGTGGTTGACTCATCAGAAGCAGGGGTTTTATTTTAACACTGGAGGAGGCGATGGACTTTATGAGAGACCATGGACTGGGAGGAGTGTGAGGACACTGAATTTTGGAGAGCAGCTTTGGTGATTTGCTGCAGTACATCTACGGGGTCAGCGGGGGGTTGGGGAGATTTTGGGGAGGAGTATGGGGATTAAAATGGGGAAGGTGGGACGTGGAGGGGGGGTCGGTGTCAGGGACGCTGGAGGTTTGTTTGTTGGGTTGATGTGATGTTCTTCTGATGCTCTTTGGATGTTCTTTTTATATTTTGTGCATTTATATTTTGTTGAAAAGCCTTGAATAAAAATATTTTAATTAAAAAATGTGAGAGCAAGTCATGCAAAAGGTAGATCCCACCAGAGTCCTGTATTTTCGATCTTTTTTTGCCCGATATTTGGGGGATTTTTGTGGTCAAACCCAGCCTGCCGAACTGTGTAAAGAATTGCTGGCGGAATTATATCAAAAATTTTGTCGAAGAAGCCTACTGGAAGAAGCCTCAGGCTGATCGTCTAGTTCGGGAGTTGGAAGGAGGGAAGATGGTGGGCTTGGCTGTGCCCGTCATGGTAGACATGCTGACTGTAGTATTCTCTCCTCCAGATTTGGATAGGCTCCAGTGGGCACTACGGCAGAAGCCACGGGCGAACGAGCTACCACAGTCGGTGTTAATCGTTTCCACAGTTTTCGGAGGAAGGAGCGAACCCTGGAGTGGGCCAAGAAGAACTGTAACATCGACTGAGAGTTCGAATTGACCAGGACATCGGGCCGAACTAGCAAAGTATCATGCAGCCTTTAACTGTGCTAAATGAGAAAGGAGTGCGGTCCAGGGTGGTGTACCAGTGAGGCTGTGAGTCATGATGGAGTCGAAAGACCACGGGCGCGATTCTCCGCTGCTGCTACTAAGTGCCCACGCCGTCGTGAACGCCGCCAAGGTTCACGATGGTGCGAAACGGCCCCGATCTCGACCGATTCAGGGCCCGAAAATGGGCTAGGATCGGGGCCGCGAGAAACTCGGGGGGCGTGTCGCTAAAGCAGCGTCGTCAGCGTGCGCCGGGCATTGGCGCCGCCTAACTGCTGTCACCCGCGCATGCGTGGTTGCCATCCTCCCCGAGGCTGCCCCGCAAGAAGATGTCGGATGGATCTTGCGGGGCGCGGAGGAAAGGAGGTCCTCCTTCAGAGAGGCCGGCCCGCCGATCGGTGGGCACCGATCGCGGGCCAGACCCCCTTTGAGTGCAACCCCGGTGAAAGAACCCCCTCGCCCCCCCCCACAGGCCGCACCCCCAGCGTTCTTGCGCTGTTCCCGCCCGCAGCGACCAGGTGTGGAAGGCGGGAAGCCGTAGTTTTGGGCAGGCCGCTCGGCCCATCCGGGCCGGAGAATAGCGGGTGTAGTGGAGAATCGCCATTTTGGGCGTCCCGGGCGATTCTCCGGCCTGCGTTGCGTAGAACTCGACAGGGCCGTTCTCGCCGCTTGGGTGCATCGTGGGAGGGCGTTGGACCGGCGTCGCGGGGAAAAATCACGCGGCAGGCGATTCTCCAAACCGGCGCGGGAGCGGAGAATCGCGCCCCACTACTTCGACACGCCGGAGCAGCTGGAAGCCTTCATTTAAGAGAAAGGACTGGGATTCGACAGAAGAGGGTCAAATGGGACTTTTAAAGAAGAGGATGAGAAGGGTTTGTTGAGGACGTTATGGTACTGTGTGTTAATTCTTTAGTTTCTGGACAGTATTTTTTTTTTCTTGGGGTGAGGGGGCCAAGGCAGTTGGGGGTATAACTAAAATGGTAAGATGTTAACCAAATGGCCTCCGCTGGGGAAGTGGAACACAGTAAGGTTGCTGGGGCTCAGCACTTCATCAGGGTGGACCAGCCAAGGGGATTAGTTTTTTTTTTGCCTTTTGGGTGTGGACCCTGTGTGGGGGCTACCTCATGAGCAAGAAGCTGCAGGCTAGTGAACGGGGCAGAGTGG
Organism: Scyliorhinus torazame; assembly: GCF_047496885.1. NCBI lineage: Eukaryota > Metazoa > Chordata > Chondrichthyes > Carcharhiniformes > Scyliorhinidae > Scyliorhinus > Scyliorhinus torazame. Next base: position 118,027,624 of record NC_092724.1, on the reverse strand, counting down.
GGGTAGGGGCTGCGATTTGTGGTCCTGTTTAGTCAAGGTTCAATGAGTCTAGCTTGTTTGTTAGGTTGGGGGAGGGAGTTAGTACGTGGGTCCACTTCCTAGCGGAAAGGGTAATGGCTGATCCCCGAGGTAGATATGTGATGGTCACAGGTACACTGAGTGGTAAGTCGGTGGTCTTCGTAAAAGTGTATGCCCCGAATTGGGATGTTGTGACCTTTACAGGGCGGTTGTTAGCCCCAGTACTGGATTTAGATACTCATCAACTGATTCTGGGGGGTGATTTAAATTGTGTCTTAGATCTGCAACTCGATCGATCTAAACCAAAGTCATTGGCCCCTTCGAAAGTGGCAAAGGTACTGGTGCCGTTTATGGAGGAGGCAGGGGGAGCGGACCTGTGGCAGTGTATGCATCCTGGGAGCAAGGAGTTTGTTTTTTCTCCCCAGTACACAAGGTGTACTCTAGGATAGATTACTTTGTGACAGGCAGGTTTCGTCTTCCTGGGGTGAGGAAGGCGTTGTATTTGGCCATAGTCGTTTCAGACTATGCTCCGCATTTCGTAGATTTAGTTCTGGAGGTGGGCCCAATGCAGGATGGAGGATGGAGGTGGGGCATTTGGCAGATGTGGGGTTTTGCAGGCAGGTTTCGAGAGCCATAGATGAATTTGTGGAGTTCAATGGAAACAGGATGGTTTTGCCCTCTATTCTATGGGAGGCATTGAAGGTGGTGATTAGAGGGGAGATTATATTGCACAAAACACATGGACAGGAAGGCCAGGTGAGAGGATGGGTACTGGGGGTAGTGGTGCCCATGGATGCAGAGAAGGCATTTGACTGGGTGGAGTGGCGGTACCTGTTTGAGGTACTGAGAAGGTTCGGGATCGGGCTGAAGTTTGTGGCGTGGGTGCATCTGTTGTACTTGGCACCAGCGGTCAGAATAGGGACTCACAAAATTTTGGGTTACACGGAGCAACAAGGCGGGGAGCCGCTGTCGCTGCTCATGTTCGCACTAACTATGGAGCCTCTGTCAATGGCTCCTTGTGGGTTGGCAGAGTGGAAAGGGTGAGTAGGGAGCATCAGGTGTCGCTATATGCGGAGACCTGTTACTGTATGTGTCAGACCCGCTGGAGAGCATGGGGAGGATTATGGACCTATTAGGGAGGTTTGGGGCATTCTCAGGACAAACGTTGAACGTAGGGAAAAGTGAAGTGTTCCTGGTGAACCGGTTGGGTCGGAGAGTCAACCTAGGGGGGGGGGGTGCTACCATTCAAAATAGCCAGACATAGGTTCAGATACCTGGGGATTCAGGTAACGGGAGAGTGGGCAACATTGCATAAATGGAACTTAACAAAGCTGGTGGAGGAGTTAAGGGAAGATCTTAAGAGGTGGGACATGCGGTATCTGACTCCGGCAGGGAGGGTCCAAGAGGGGAAGATGAATATCCTGCCAAGGTTCTTATTCATATTCCTGACGCTTCCGGTTTTTGTACCAAAGGCCTTTTTCCGGAAGCTGGATATGATTATTTCAGAGTTTGTGTGGGCGAGGAAGGGTAAAGAGGACCCTGTTACAGAGGCAGAGGTGGGGTTGGTGCTGCCAAACCTGCTGCATTATTACTGGATGGCGAATGTGGAGAAGGTGAGGCAGTGGTGGGAAGGAGGGGGCAGAATGGGTTAGGATGGAGGAAGAATCTTGTAGGGGGTTCAGCCTGCGGGCTGTGGTGGCGGCGACATTGCCACTGGCACCAAGGAAATACACGGAGAGCCCAGTGGTGGAATCCAGTGAAGGTCTGGAACCAGTTGAGGAGGTGGAGAGAAGTGGGGCTGGTTAGGGTGAGATCTGTACCTGAAGAGACGTTTGCTAGTATAGAGGAACTGAAGGAGAGGTTAGAGCTCCCAAGAAGAAGTGAACATAGATACTTGCGGGTAAGGGACTTCACATGCAATTTGACCTGCTGTCTTTTGATAGGGTGATGAGCCAGCTGAGACACCAAAAGGGGGGTTACCTGTGAATATGGGGAGAAAGCCAGCTCATCAGCTAAGGCAGCAAGTGGTTTCTCGGCAGACTATCCAGATAACGGTTTCGGGAGGTAGGCTGGTTTCAGCCCCGGATAAAATGAACGGGGCATTTCGGACCTTTTCTTTCTTTCATTATTTTTTTAAAATTTAGAGTGCCCAATTATTTTTTTCCAATTAAGGGGCAATTTAGCATGGCCAATCCACCTGCCCCACGCATCTTTTGTGTTGTGGGGGTGAGACTCATGCAGACACAGGGAGAATGTGCAAACTCCACATGGACAGTGACTCGGGGCCAGGATTGAACCGGGTCCTAGGCGCCAGGAGGCAGCAGTGCCACCCCATTTTGGAGTTTTTATGAGAGGCTTTACAGGTCGGAGCCGCCAGAGGAAGTCGGAGATGACAGAGTTTTTAGAGGGCTTGGAGTTCCCTGAGGTAGGGGAGGAAATGCAGGAAGGGCTGGAGGTGCTGTTGGGTCCAAAGGAGGTCCTGTCAGTGATAGGATAGATGCAAACAAGGAAGGCACCAAGACCTGATGCGTTCCTAGTGGAATTTTATAAGAAGTTTGCAGACAGCTGGTTCCGTTACTGATGGGGATGTTCAATGACTACTTTCTCCCAGAGTTCCCTTCCTGTGATGCTTGGGCAAGTATCTTTCTCCCTTCTCTTGAAAAAGGACAAGGATCCTGAGAAACGCGGGTCTTCCCGTCCTATTTCACTGCTTAGACGCTAAGCTGTTATCTAAGGTTCTGGCATTGAGGTTGGAACCCCATCTCCCAGAGTAGTTGGGGAGGACCAGAAGGGATTTGTAAAGGGCTGAAGACTGTCGTCCACTGTGCTTCGACTGCTGAATGTGGTTCTTACACCAGTGGCCAGGCCGAAACCAAAGATAATTGTGTCATTGGATGCAGAAAAGGTATTTGATAGGGTGGAGTGGAGGTACCTCTTTGCGGTGTTTGAGAAGTTTAGGTTGAGCCCCAAGTTTGTTTCGTGGGTACATCTACTGTACAAGGCCCCTTTGGCCAGAGTTCATACAAATACCATGAGTTCGGAGTTTTACCGTTGTAGAGGGTGACAAGGCAGTGGTGTCCTATGTCTCCCCACTTATTTGCATTAACGATTGAGCCATTGGCCATTGCCCTGAGGGCTTCGGACAAGTGGAGAGGGATAGTTCGGGATGGAGTGGTACATAGGGTGTCCCTTAATGCAGATGATCTTTGTTATAGGTGAAGGACCCGGTGTTCACCATGGGGGACATAATGAAGATACTGAAGAGTTTTGGGTTCTTTTCCAGATACAAATTAAATCTGAAGAAGAGCAAGTATTTTCCCATTAACAACCCGGGGAATGAGGACAGTCTGGGGTTACTTCCTTTTTGTTTAGCCAGGTCCAGCTTCTGGTACCCGGGGGTCCAGGTGGCTTGAGATTGGGCCCGACTCTGTAAACTGAATTACATCAGCCTGGTGAGCAAGGTCAAATCTGACCTACAAAGGGGGGGACAACCTTTCTTTGCTTCTGGGGGGTAGGGTCCAGTCAATTAAGGTGAACATTTTGCCAAGATTTATTTTCTATTTCAGCGTCATCTGGTCTTTCTATTTTATTACTGGGCAGCTAATGCAGAGAAGGAGTTGGGATGGTGTGGGGAGCTGGGATCTACCTGGCTGCTGATGGAGTTTGGGTCTTGCAAGGGGTCCAGTTTGTGTGCACTGGGTGATGGCTTCTCTTCCATTCACACTGGCAAGAGGGAAGGGTTGGAAAGACTATGTGACCTATTCCTGGAGGGTGGTTTGCCAGTCTGGAGTCATTGAAAGAGAAGTTTGGGCTCTCGGCCTGGATTCATTTAGATACCTTCAGATGCAAATTTTTTTTAGGCAAACGTTCCTGGCATTCCCAGAGGCACCGTTATTCTCCTTGATAAAGAGGATCCTTTCGTGCGTGGGATCGGAGGGTAGTACGTTCGGTATATATGGGCGGATTCTGCCATAGGACTTTGTCTCGGTATGAAAGCCAAGTGGGAAGAGGAGCTGGGGCCCGTATTGGAGGATGAGGTGTTGAGTGAGGCCTCCGTAGGGTGAACACCACGTGCCCATGTGTGAGGCTGAGTTTGATCCAGCTTAAGGTAGCGTTTAAGACGCACCTGACCAGAGCTAGATTGAGTGGCTTCTTTGTGGGGATTGAAGACAGGGTGTGAGCGTTGTTCGAGGGAGCCAGCTAACCACATACACATATATTGGCCCTGTCCCAAACTGATGGGTTTTGGGGTCTACTTTCTCGCTCATGTCGGCGATTCTGAACATCGAGCTAGAAACCTGTCCCTTACTAGCCATAGTCGGGCTATCGGACTTGCTGGAGCTGCAGAAGGGTGCCGGGGCAGATGTTCTTGCCTTCGCCTCACTGAGGCGAGTCCTGCTGGGATGGAGATTGGCTGCTCTGCTCTGGCTGGGAGACTTCATGGATCTCCTACACCTGGAGAAGGTCAAATACACCATGAGGGGGTTAATTGGGGGGTTCATCCGGAGATGGCGAACGTTTATCGTCTACTTTAAGGAGTTGGCCACTCTCATCTGCTGGGGGGGGGGGGGCGGAGTTGTTCTTACCGGGTGCGTGTGTGTGTGTGTGGGGGGGGGGGGGGTTATGTAGTTGAGCTTGTTGTTCTCGTTTACTGTTTCACTGTTACAATTTCTGTACTTTATGAACTGAAAAAGGTGAATAAAAATATTTAGAAAAAATAAAACTGCACCTGTCTGAAAGAATTGATGGACAAGTCCCACTCGGGTTCTGATTCGTCAGGTGGTTGAGCTTTGGTGGTTGACATTGTTTCAGGGGGTTTCAAATTCTCGGTGTGTTCCACACGGCGGGCAGACTTTTTGCCATGGGAGCGGGTCTTTTTGCCCTGCTTTTGCTCTGATCTGCTATGGGTACGAGTCTTGAGCTTGGGAGACTCCTCTGGTTCATCAACTGGCGAAGTTTTGTTGATTGACGTGGCTTTATCAGGTTGCTTCATTTGCTCAGGATGTTCTGCACGTTGAGAAGACACCTTGCCATGAGAACGACCCCTTTGCTTGTGTTGCTCCTCTACTTCCTCAGATGACGGATGTTTAGTTGCCGTGCCTTTGTCCTTTTCCGCTTGTTCCAGCTGCTTGGCCTGATGCTGGTCCTTGGACGCACTCGCACCTTTTGATCTTTTTCCACCTTCTGCTTCTTCTGCATCTCTACTATTCACGAAGCACTGTTTCCACAATTCCTTGAGGCTTTGCACTATGTTAAATTTATAGTGCAGCTGCAGAGAAGGACAGAAATTCTGGTTAGCTGAATTCCGCAACGGAAGATCTTTTTCACATCTGATTTTCATTATCACCCGCTCCTCCTTCTTACTGACTTGGATAATTTTCCTAAAGGGAGCTGGGACGTGAGCGTTAGCAATAAACTACTTGACAATAGCCATAGATACATACATAGAAGATAGGAGCAGGAGGAGGCCTTTTGGCCCTTCAAGCCTGCTCCGCCATTCATCTGTAAAATCATGCAACTCAATAGCCTAATCCTGCTTTCTCCCCATAGCCTTTGATCCCATTCTTCCCAAGTATTATATCCAGCCGCCTCTTGAATATATTCAATATAGACAAAAGCAAAACACTGTGAATGCTGCAAATATGAAATCAAAACAGAAAATTCTGGAAATACTTGCCTGTTAGCGTCTTTGGAGAGAAACAGAGACAGAGAGACAGAGGGCGCTGTCTACCGGCCGCATCCTGCCGGGACCGGGGTGTGGCGCGGCCGGTAGATCCTGGGAAAGCCCTCTCCCAGGAGTCCCGATAGCTGTTACCCCTCTCTAGGCTAGATTTTGCAAGGCGTTGCAATCTGTGGGCAGGATCCAGTGTCGTATGGCTCACTGAGTTACAAAAACCCACTTTGCTCTGCTCGCACCGGCTCTATTGGCCACCTGGCATCTATCAGCCTCGCTGGGCGCCGTTCAGTACTGCAGTACTCATAAAGGGGGACCAGGCGGAATGGTACCTGGGGGGTCTCCAAGACGCTCAGAGGCTCTTGGGTGGCCAGCCTCTGGCAGAGTGACACCCTGGCACTGCTGGTGCCACCTGGGCACCTTGGCACTGCCACCCAGGCACCATGGTAGTGCCACCCAGGTGCCAGCTTGGCACTGCCAGTGTGCCCAGGTAGCACTGGCAGGGGTGCAGCCATGGTCAGGCTTGCAGTGCCAGGTGCCAGGCTGGCATGGAATTTTGCCCATGCTGAGATTGGGCCCTGGGGGGGGGGGGGGGGGGGGATCCCGTCCATGTAAGGTACAGAGAGGGGGGTGTTCTGTTATGCTCTTGTCATAGCATAAGCTGCTTCCTTGATGTGCACTCTGACAAAGGAAGATTGGAGATAGCTTTAACACGTTTATTAAACTATTAACAATTCTCCTACTTGGATTCGACGCTACTGTTAATCCTGCTATAGTTACACAGACTGGCGAACCAGTCTGCTACAATCCACGTGGTGGGAGTGATGTTCAATCAACCCTGTGTCTGTACTCACTGAGAGTCTCCACTGGAAAGAGACTGAGCATGTGTGATGTGTCCTTTTATATGGGTTGGTGTAATGCCCTCCTGTGGTAGTGTCACCTCTGTGTGTATCGTGACTGCCCATTGGTCGTGTAATACCTTACTGACCTATTGGTTGAATGTCTGTGTGTCATGTCTCTGGTGTTCCCTCTAGTGTCTAACTAGGTGTAGTGCATGTACATTAACCCTTTGTGTACTTAGTGATGTATATCATCACATCCCCCCCTTTTTTCGTGTTACATATTTTCTGTACAGTGTTAAAGAAAATTGAACAAACTAGGTAGATGAGTGATACTCTGTACAAGTTATGATAACAGTGATCATTAAACAATAAGTCCAAATCATATGTATGAGTCCAAAGTTCATTAATTATTATGGTCGAGTGGCTTTCTTGTTTGGTTGGTGAGTTGGTGATGTTGATGGTGGCATTGCATTGTAAACGCCATCAGTGTCCCTGTGCTGAAGGAACCATGAAGTGGTCAAGTCACTTTGTTGTCTGATTTGGACTCTTTTTTTTTGATGCTTGTGGTGGTAATTCTTGATGGCATCTGTCCTGAAAGCCAGGTTGCCTGTTGGTAGTGCAGCAAAAGTGAATTGGTAAGATGCATCATCCTGCCATGGTATGTCATTGCACTGAACTGAACAGTAACAGTGTCCCTCATGGGCAGAGTTGTACCATGTTGTGCCAGTCGTAGTTCCATTGGTGTTGTTTTTGTCATGCTTGTTGTCGACGTTGTTGCCTTTGGTACGCTCCTTGGTACGCTCTTTGATGTTGTTGTTGTGGTGGTTGGTTTTGTTGTCGTGTTTGCTGCGCTCAAGGACCACACTCTGTGTATAATACGAGTCCTTTACACAGTTACTCGTGTCAGCATCCTTTGTGGCATCTGCTGTTTCATTGAGCGTGCCGTCACTGAGTCTGCGGTGCTCCCCGTCTGGAGTCATGTCTGGCTTACTTGAATCAGCTTTGGTTTGTCGATGCTCCCTGTCTGGAGTCTGGTCTGTTTCACCGGAGTCAGTTTTGGCTTCTTGATGCTCCCCGTCCGGAGTCATTTCAGGTTCACTTGCATCGTCTGAGGTCTCTTGAAGCTCCACGTCTGGAGTCATTTTAGGTTCACTTGAAACGTCTGAAGTTTCGTGATGCTCCCTGTCCGGGGTCAAAACAGTCAGGAATGCATTTGCTTGCGGAGAGGCTCGAGCGAGTGAGGTTTGAAGTAACGTGGTGTCACCGGAGTCACCAGTAGTCTTGCTGTGATTGTCGAGTGCCTCTGTACATTCTAGCTGAGGTCTGTCACGTTGCACATCTGGTATGGGAAGTGGAATGCCGTCGTCACTGGTCGCACATACAGTGGGTAGAACCTCAGTGTGTTCTTGTGTTCACTTGAGCTGGGTAGACTGTCAGAGTCTTCTTCTTGTTCACTGGAGCATGGTAGACTGTCATAGTCTGCTTGCTGTACACTTGAGCATGGCAGACTGTCATAGTCTTTCTGTTGTTCACTTGAGCGTGGCAGACTTGCATTGTCTGCTGCTGGTTGCTCAGAGGAGGTTGCTAGACCCTCATGGTCTTGTTCATGCAAGGACTGCGCTTTGGAGTCTTGCATTGCTTCTATCGTGGAGGCTGTCCACGAGCTCGCTGTGGAAGCTTGTGTCACTCCCTCTGTGGAGTCTTGCAGAGTTCCTTGTGTGGAATCGTGCATTGGTCTCTCTGTGGAAACTGTCATCACTTCTTGTTCATGCAAGGACTGCGCTCTGGAGTCTTGCGTTGCTTCTATCGTGGAGTCTGTCCAGAAGCTCGCTGTGGAGGCTTGTCACTGGAGTCACTTCTTGTGTAGAGACGTGCAGTTGTCTCGCTGTGGAGTCTTTCATCACTTTCTGTGTAGAAGCTGGGACCCTTTGTGGTGCATTGACCACTCTCTGTTTGGAGTCGGGGACCCTTCGCGGTGCGTGGACCACTCTCTGTGTGGCAGCAGGCCGCTCTCTGTGGGCTTGTACTGCTCTCTGTCTCTTGGTGTCAGGCCGCAGCATAATCCTACACTACGAGTCGGGATGTCATATCTGCTAAGCTGAAAATCCTCAAATCCGAAGAACTCGTCGTCGGGGTCGTCAATGTGCAACACGTCCAGTTGCGGTTCGAATTTGGTACTGGGGTAGCCTCCCAAGGTGAAAGCTTCGTCTGAGTCATTGTCTTCCAAGACCATATCATCACGTTTTGTGTCGGAGCTGGCATTGGGCTCGCGATGTCCAAAGAAGAATTCAAGGCCTGAGTCATAGTCTTCAAGGACTGTATCATCTCTTTGGGCGGTGCTAACTGCATGTTGCAGGGTTCTGCGGAGGTTACTTTCAGCTACTGGTCGAATTTCAGACATTGTGCTGTCGTTGCAGGTGAAAGAATCTGGTTTTGAGGCTTTAAATTATTTTTTCCGTGTTTTGGGACATTTCCCTTTAAGTGGGTGTGGTCCGGGGCCTCTGACATCACGACGCGTGTGACATAGTGCGTAGGAAGCGATTGTGCATAGGCAGATTGCTGTTCCGTTACTTGGGGCCTTTTTCGCAATTGCGCATGCGCGGCTTCCCGTGCATGCGCACACGGACGTTCCCGTTCTGTGCACTCTTCGCGCAACTGCGCATGTGCAGCACCTTTTACAAGATGGCTGCAGTTCAAAACTGCCGTTCGTTGCTGCAAGCCTACCTCGTGGTGAGTTTTGGCACCTCTTTTACCTTTTCTTCTTGTATGTTCCTCGCAGAATTCTTCGAATTTGTCCAGGACTGCCTGGAAGTCGCTCTTCTTTTGCCCCTTTGAGTATTTGAAGGTCTGGAAGATTTCAGCTGCTTCTGGACCCGCGATGGTAAGTAGAAGCTTTATTTTTTCTGCATCCGCCACGCCATCTAAGTCGGACACTACCAGGTAGAACTCGAATCTCTGCCTGAACCAACGCCAGTTTTCACTGAGATTGCCTTGGTACCTGAGCGGTTGTGGAATCGAAATCCCGAACATCATCTTGCCTGGCTGTTGTTGCTGTTTGTCACTGTTCGCTGAGTTGCAATTTTCTGGATTTAACAGTTCACTCCTGGAACCATGTTTTGTTATGCTCTTGTCATAGCATAAGCTGCTTCCTTGATGTGCACTCTGACAAAGGAAGGTTCAGACTTGGAGATAGCTTTAACACGTTTATTAAACTATTAACAATTCTCCTACTTGGATTTGACGCAACTGTTAATCCCGCTATAGCTACTCAGACTGACGAACCAGTCTGCTACAATCCACGTGGTGGGAGTGATGTTCAATCAACCCTGTGTCTGTACTCACTGAGAGTCTCCACTGGAAAGAGACTGAGCATGTGTGATATGTCCTTTTATATGGGTTGGTGTAATGCCTTCCTGTGGTAGTGTCACCTCTGTGTGTATCGTGACTTCCCATTGGTCATGTCCTATCTTACTGACGTATTGGTTGATTGTCTGTGTGTCATGTCTCTGGTGTTCCCTCTAGTGTCTAGCTGGGTGTAGTGTACGTACATTAATCCTTTGTGTACTTACAGTGTTGTATATCACCACAGGGGAATCGATGACCTCCCTTATAGGTGAATTGGGTATTGGGGGGGGGGGGGGGGGGGGGGGTCTGGTGGTCGATCTGTTCCTGCCGTCCTGATCGCTTCCTGTACTGAGGATCTCCGCTCCTCAGTGGGCACTCTGGGTACTAAAAACAAGGGTGCAGGTAGATCGCCGGGTTGTTCCGGACGCTGTTAATCCCGCACATGACGGACTCTTTTTCTTTTAGTTAGATCGCGCCCAGAGACAAGCCAATGACCCATCATCAAAACTGAAGAAGAGAGAGATAGTTGTTTGTTAGTACAGACCTCGAGTATTGCGGAAAGAAGACTTGGGGCAGAATTGTGCGCAATGTGCACAAAGTGCTGGCAGGGAAGAGAAACCCGATGTGGTACTCCCCAGCTGCACAGCCAAGTTTTCTCTCCAGATTCTTTGGCACTCTGTGCACAGAAAACCTGGGGATGTGACTTCTGCCATCATGCTCGTGGGGCGGAGCCTGACAGAGCTGGCAAAGCCAGGCCCAGAAACAGCGTTCCCTGATCTGCTTTAAAACAAAACACCCGCCTGCCTGCCATCTCCCCACAGAAATGGACAATCCCCACCCCCCACAAGCACTGGGGAATTCTTTATGGGATAGGGTGGCGCATATGGTGGGGGAGCCAGCTAATTATGTAAAAATGTATTTAAATGAGGTTCCCATCATCATTACATCATTACTGAGGGGCGGGGGGAAATTGGAGAATGAGATCTCGCTGATGAGAATCTCGTTTTCCGACACTCGTAATATTTTGGGCCCACGTCACCATTTACACTCATTGCAAACGCGGGCTCAAAATCGCCCCATATTGTTGAATCTTTACATCTAGCACTCATAAGGACAATTCACAAGAATACCAAATATAAAGGGAACAACAATTTATACTACATGGGAATAGAGTGCTGATTGATTGGCAAGTGGACACTGATAGGTAGAGGCATTGCCATGGAGAATGCACTAGTAAACTGATGACTGACAGTTAACTGCCAAGCTTTGTTTAGCTCAAATCAGGCAAGTTGACTCTGATTGGTCATGAAAAATGAACCAAAGAATGTTGTTGCCTATGTTGTTTAGCTGAAAATGACACAATGTGTGTACGTTTTCTTTCTGTCTACAAAGGATAGGGCCCTGTGTATTAATACATGTAGCTCCTACCACACAAAATGAGCCAGACTGCGATCCCAATCACTCAGGATTGTTTAGAAAATGCTGTCCAATCGCAGAATCACATCTAATGCTGACCATTATGTTTTGAGTTTTTAAAGCACGAGCTGGTTGGGTGCTGTCAGTACCTTGCTGTCAGCCGAAGGGACATGCTGTTTGCTATGATCCACCAGTCTTTGAGACAGACGGCCTACATACCGAGTATCACATCAGCACCAAATTTGATATACCACATTACTTATTTATGTGATAAGCAGAAAGTATTTTTTGGCTTGACTTCAGCATCCTGTTAGCAGTGAATACCACTTGTGTTGCTACTGCACAGTATCAGCATGAAACAGCTAGCTTCAAGGGCAGCACGGTAGCATTGTAGGGCAGCACGGTAGCATTGTGGATAGCACAATTGCTTCACAGCTCCAGGGCCCCAGCTTCGATTCCGGCTTGGGTCACTGTCTGTGCGGAGTCTGCACATCCTCCCAGTGTGTGCGTGGGTTTCCTCCGGGTGATCCGGTTTCCGCCCACCGTCCAAAGATGTGCAGGTTAGGTGGATTGGCCATGATAAATTGCCCTTAGTGTCCAAAATTGCCCTTAGTGTTGGGTGGGGTTACTGGGTTATGGGGATAGGGTGGAGGTGTTGACCTTGGGTAGGGTGCTCTTTCAAAGAGCCGGTGCAGACTCGATGGGCCGAATGGCCTCCTTCTGCACTGTAAATTTTATTCGATGATGATAATCAACTGTTGCTCAAATGTTTGAGATAACTTACCCTCCAAACGTAATCTGAGGTAGACTGGGCATTTTTTGGAACCGAAGTTGGTGGCCTTTTGGCCCATTCAAGAGTTTGGTAGCCAGTATCCTGCCGGATGGCTTTGATGCGCTCTATTTTGGCATCAAACTTGCAGGGTGAGAAAATTCTTTTGCATTTGGTATTCTTGCAAACTGTCCTGATGAGTGCAAGATGAAAAGCTTTTTAAAAAAAAAAAAAATTCCCATTAAGGGGCAATGTGTGGCCAATCCACCTACCTTGCACCTCTTTTTGTTGTGGGGGTGAGTCCCACGCAGACACGGGGAGAATGTGCAAACTCCACATGAAAATGAAAATGAAACATGGACAGTGACCCGGGGCTGGGATCGAATACGGGTCCATGGCGCCGTGAGGCAGCGGTGCTAACCCCTGCACCACCGTGCCACCCAAGATGAATTGCTTTGACAACATGTGTTGTTTCTCAACTGATGGAAATTTAATGGGTGCGATTCACCGGCCGTCAATCGCTCTTGCTCGAATGCCGTGTGAATCCCAGGAGAGGCCACTCGTGGGCTTCCCAGAGATCTTCATGCCTCGCGGGATTCACCCACACAGAGCAGGACCAAACAGCATGCGTGAAGCCAGTTTTAACTCAACTTCGGTGAACTTACCTGGGATCCATCGGCCTCACGGGATTCACCGGCCTCCCCAGCGAGGCCGCAGCCGGGTGCCGGTCTAAGTGTTGTAGCGAGCAGGAATTGCCGCGAGCTTCCCGAGGCCGGCAACGCAATTCAACGTTAATTGGTCCACGAAACAAGGCTTCAAGGGATTCTCGGCGCAAATGAGGGCTCACCAGCTGATTCGCCTGGACCACGCTCGCCAGCCCCCTGCTAACAAGTGAGCAGCACTTAAGCAGCAATTGCTCAGCCAACCACAGCCAGCTCGCAATAATGGCACCGAGGAGACAAGCCCCAAGATTTGGGGACGCTGACCTAGGCAGGCTCCTGGACGTGGTGGAGGCCAGGAGGGATGTCCTGTTCCCCCGAGTGTCCTGGAGGGTTACCCACAGGGCAGCAATGCTGCCAAGGACAAGGTGGCGGTAGCCATCAGCTCGGGGAGTGAGACCAGGAGGACCGTCCTTCAGTGCCAGAAAAAAGGCCAATGACCTGCACCGGGCAGCACGAGTGAATAGGCACCAACCCCCCTCCCCCCAAAAAGGGACTATCCACCCCCTGCAAACATCCCAGGCGACCCCTAGCCCTCCATACCCCCCCCCTCCTCTCAACTTCCCTCCCCAACCCCGCCTTCACACCCCCTCTCCCACCACCGTGAACCACGCGTGTGGCTAACGATGACCTCGCTTGTGTCTCCTCAGGAAAAGCTTTCCCACAGTCGGTGGGGGAGGGCCCAGACTGGTGGTGGGGTGCAGGACATCAGAATCCTTACCTCTTCGAGGAGTGAGCCCTGAAGGTGACTGGTGTGGCCGAGGACAGAGCGGTCACCAACGCGGAGGCTGGCAGTCACAGCAGAGGTGAGGAACCTTTCTCTTCATGGTGCACATCATGGGTGGGATTTTATTCATGGGAAAGGGGCTTGGGTACTTGAAACTGGCATGCTCTGAAAGATAGCGATGGCAGCGGGGAAAAGGCAACTTGCCCACAGTGAAAACGATCACTTAAGTCTAATAAAGAGCTTGTTGTCAGCTTGTTACAGGGCCAGTTTTGTATTATCTTTCTAAGGCTCAAATTTGATACGCCGTCAGAACCATAGCATGGAGAAGGGGGCAATGACATGGTGGGGAGTGAGATGAGCAAGAGGCAGAATATGAGGATAGAAGGATCAGAGAAAACCCTCATTTGCAGTTGTGCTGGGTAGGAAGAATTACAACTTCCATCTTTGCAATCTTGACAAGGGCATTTTGTGTGGGGGGTGTATGCACGCAGTCTTGAAGGGGTAGTTGGGAGGGATGGGGGATCAGTTCCTTCTCTGATGGGTCTCGTGTTCATTTTGGACGGGGGCAAGGCTCGAAGTAAGACTCCATATTCAATTGTCAATGAGGGAAAGGCATTAGAGAAAACTTGATCAAGTTTCTCCAATCTTCCTCTGACCAGTGATGAGGACCATTTACTGGAGCAATGGCAAACCCCTTGGAAAAGAGGTGAGGACAGAGGGACAGGAAGGCTCCAGACCCCTCCAGCTTACACCGTCTATAGCAGAACACTCCATCACTCTACCAACCTTCACTTTGTATTCGCCTGCGTTTTGGAGTAGAAAACACAAGAAGTTAGCTTTAGTGCAACAACTTTCCAGGTGTTTTATGCCTGAATATTTCATTACTATTTGCATCAGAAATATCCAAGTAACCCTCAAAGGAACACAACTGACATGGTGGCCTGCGCTCGCTTTACAAGATGCCAGTGGTGGTTGGCCTCTTTGTGGAAACTTTGGGGGGTGGCACCCCAAAGGTTGCTGCACCTGCATCACTGTAGGGGCAGCCTCTGTCACAAGGCGTGTCTCTTTAGATATTTCCCTTGTTGGAAGGGCCACAGGAGGTGGATAAGGATGACAAAGCTCAGTGACATCCTGTCCCTCTTCCGCCACATCACCAACTGTTGTACCCCCCCAGCCATCCCATGGCATCCTTGATAGCTGGAGCATAGCTGCCATCCTTGTCATGCTCTCTTGAGCCATTTGCGACATCGACCAGTCAATGCTACAGGCTGCACCATGCATTCTGTGTATGTCAGTGCGCTGGTTCTGCATGCACTCGGAGTGATGCCACATATGGTTCTCTACGAGGTTGGCCACCCTCTCAATGAAGGAGCTCATGGAGTCTAAGCATTGAGTCATTGGGAAGCAGATGAGATGAATGGGATCCTCCATTCTCATCCCATGATGCAGCGCTTCAGGTGACTTCAACATTTGCACTCACAGCTTACACTAATTCTCTAGTTAGAGCTGCCTGCATTGTGACTGCCAAGGGAAGCCCACGTCCAGTTGAGCAGGGCTGTTTGTCCTCCATCGTCCAAGGGCGACTGGTCACAGCACATCCTGCTTGTACAAACTTTCATGCTCTTATGTGATGTACACATCATCCTGTGCCACTCTCTCTAACAATGTGAGGACCCATAGAGGGGTGAGTAGCTGCACTGATGGAGGATGTGCAAAAGAGATGTGACAGCATGCTGTCTTCCCTGATTCCTAAGGATCTTGTGAGTGTTGTGTGGGCTCCTGCCACTCTGTGGCTGCCTCTGTGGGAGACACAAGTGAAGATAGTCATGCGTTATTGGTACAATCAATAGGTACTCATACTGTCAAGAACAAAATTAAATGACAGCTTTGGCATTGACAGCCCATTGCACACAGAGCATTGTCATGCATCCGCTGGACATGGAGATGTTAATATACTTTCACCTTGTCTATGGTGAATCTTTTTCCTCATCCCCATCCTCTCTGGCCAGGTCAATAGCCAGCTCCTCAAAATGCACCAGCAATGCAAACTGTGCCATTCCATCCAGGTGTCCCCCCCCTCATTCTCCCTTGCATTCAGTTCCATTTTGCTGAAGAACAATATAATTAGGACAAGGCCTCTTCGCCACTCACAAGTTATATTTGCATACACTAATGCAGTCTGCACTCCAGCCTTCTGTTCTGTTCTCTCCCATGCGTAGGAGAACTCTATACATCCTCATGGTGTCACTTCTCTTTTGCACTCTTTTCACTGCTGATCAGACGGCATGCCATTTGGATTCATCTTTGCACTCACCTTTCCAGCCCTGAGAAGGTCAGTGAACTACTGAAACACTGCACCCAGCTCCTCCTCATCGCTCCTCTGCTACGGACTTCATGAGCCACCACCAGCCACGCCCTCCCTGGGAGTCTTCAAGGCTTTCTCTTGTCACTGGCAAAGAACAGGATGCTTCTTCTATCTGTCACCACCTCATGTAGCACCTCCAGTGAGACATTCGGGAAATAGGGGACAGGAGGCTGGAGGTTGCCCTGGTATGGGGAGCCTCCTTTCTCCTTGCCCTTTGCTCAGCACCCTCTTCCATCCTTTGGGTGAACAACAACATCTTTTAGGAAAAATATTTTTCGTAAAAGACATTTTGCATATGTACATAGAAATATCAGAAAACCCGATATCCACAGCAACAAAGAGCACAGGCCCACAACAACACCTGATGCCAAGGCGGACAATAACAGTTCTGCTCTGGAAGATGTTTTGCTCCTGATTTTTCACCCTCTTCTTGTTTCACTCACAATTTTCTGTGTCCCGCTCCATCTTTTGACACCAATTTCTCTATTTTGATTTAAAAAGCACTCTGGCTATGTTTATAAGTAAAATGTATTATATACGCGCAAGGTGCTACATCAATCCCCAACATCATATTCATTGTTGTAGAATTAAAACAAAAGATGCTGGAAATACTCAGCAGGTCAGGCGGCATACGTCAGAGAGGAGCAGAGTTAACCATTTAGGTCAATGATATTTGGGCAGCACTTACCTTTATCATAGGTTCACTATCTCCTTGAGGACACAAAATTTTATTCTGTGTTATAACTTAATGGTGATCTGTGCATCAGAACATACAGTGCCTATGGCTGGGCAGCCTCTGTTGTAAAGTTTTGAGAAGAATCTTCAAAACTTTTCCATCCTGAAAATACAGCCTGTGATTTTCAGCATGTTGAGTTACTAAATATTTACCTCGGGGTTCTTCCTCTCAAAGACTTCTTCCTCAATGAATGAAACTTCAACAGGAGATGGGGATCGCTGTGGGGTGCGGACACCAGCTATTACCTCATTCAGGATCAGTTCAATTATGGCCTTCTTTTCCTTCTCCTCAAGTTCTTCCTGAAATGGAATAAAACACACCAGATAGCAGATGAATAGACAGCAAGGTGGGAAGATTCACCATCCTGAGCTTTCTAGCGAGCTTGATGTTAAGATTCACGAGTTGCTGAAACATAATTGGAAATGATTGTGAATGCGACAATGCATTTATTCTTCAAAAGGAACACACCAACATTTTCAAAATCTGGGTCTTCCAAGTGGCTCATGCAGCATGCACTTCCTAACTTTTTTCATGTCAAAAGGTTAACCTGGTCATCCTTATGATGTACCCCAGAAGTGGACCCCATATTCATTAAAAGTGACAATTGCGTATTTCACCTAACACGTTTTTTGGTTCATTTAGAGTCAACTGCCATCACCCCTAGATTTTGTGCAAATTTGATAATTTTCCTCGAATCCAAGTTATAAATGACTCACCTAATGAAGGAGCTACGCTCCGAAAGCTAGTGGTTCCAAATAAACCTGTTGGACTTTAACCTGGTGTTGTAAGATTACTTACTGTGCCCACTCCAGTCCAACGCCGGCATCTCCACATCAAATTATAAATGGAAATTGATCCATGACTATTTCCTGGGACACACCACCCAAACCCGAGCCCACTCTATCTTACTTCTTTCCAAAGGGAATTCCTTATACACACTTAGATTTTAGTATAAGCCCACATTTTCAGTTTCTGAAGTATTTTTTAATGAAGAACTTTCTCAATTGCCGACAGCTAATCAAAGGACATCATCTGGGTTTCCACCGTCCTTGTGGTAGTTACCCATCAGATGAATTTCATACAGGCTCAAATGTATGCTTAGAGTTAAGAGTCATTATGGCACAGAAGGAGACCACTGGGGTTATCGACTTCATGCCAGCTCTCTCTAGAGCAACCATGTCAGACCCACTCTATTTCCATAGCCCTGAACATTCCCTCAAGTGCCCATCCAATTTCCTTTCAAAATTTTTGATTGACTGTTTCTACCACCTTCCTAAGCAGCAAGTTCCAGGTCATTATACTCACTGCATAAAAAAAGTTCTGCTTTACATCCCCCTCCGTCTCGTGCCCGAAACCTTAAGTCCTAGCCTTTGTAAATGGGTGAGGAAATGTGCTGAGTGCCACGTATTGCTGTTCCTCATTAAATAAATAACATGCTGAAAACCACTTGGCAGATCAAGATTTAAAAATGTGTTACAGAATGTACTTTAGGTAAGGAACTGCCTTTCAGAGGTGTAGAGAAGCATGCCAGGTGCAGCTCTAGCCGTATGTGAAAATTGAGGTACCAACCAGGTGAAGCTTAAACACACATCTACAAGCATTCTAAAGAATAGAAGCCGCATGCTAGAGTTAAGTGATCCCGTGGGGGGCATCCGGGAGGATTTCCTGCCAGCGGGAGACTGGGAGATTCCTGGACCAGTAGGATGGTCTTGGAACAGTAGTGGACTCGCCAACACTAAGGACGTTCAAATGGTCATTGGATAAACATATGGACAATAAGGGAATAGTGTAGATGGGCTTTAGAGTGGTTTCACAGGTCGGCGCAACATCGAGGGCCGAAGGGCCTGTACTGCGCTGTAATGTTCTATGTAACCAATGGATCAGATCAAAGTTATAAAGTCAAGTCACCTAATTGTTAATGATCGTCGTCATCAGTTGTTCCCCGATTAGAGGATGATGTCTACTCAGGTGACTGAACAGGCTGATTCTCAACGACTGATCTTTGGGCACATGCGGCAGGACTTTCCAGGATGTAGTGGGATTTGGAGTGAAGAATTTGCTTTTTTCTCCTTTCCTTTTCTACTGTCATTGTACCTCATAGTTTTGTTTCAGAAAATATTTTATTGAAGCATATGTAATTTTCACAGTTTAACACATTAACATCTCTTAAACAAACGCACGGGCCGACAAACGTAAAGAAAGAAAAAACAACCTACAGAACAACACCCTCTCCTGCCCCTGCTCTATTCCCTAGCTGCCCGTAAACTATATTCTCTGTCCCGATGTAACATTGCCATGCCTCCTGGTTTCATCCCCCCCCCCCCCACCCTTACTGTTGATGTTCAATTTTCCTTGAAGTAGTCTATGAATGGCTGCCATCTCTGGGCGAACCCTTGAATTGATCACCTCAAAGCAAATTTCATTTTCTCTAGACTGAGAAACCCTGCCATATCACTGACCCACACTGCTGACTTCGGGGGCTCAGAGTCCCTCCATCCCAACAAAATCCATCTCCTGGGCCACCAGAGAGGAGAAGGCCAGAACATCGGCCTCCTTCCCCCCCCCTTGGCCTCTGGATCTTCCGAAACCCCAAATATTGCCAATTCTGGACTTGGAGTTACCCTTCCTTCCAGGAGCTCTGACATAACGTCTGCAAATCCCTGCCAGAATCCCCTCATTTTCGGACTTTCCCAAAATATATGTACGTGGTTCGCCGGGCTACCCCCACACCTCCCACATCTGTCCTCAATCTCCTCAAAGACCCTGCTCATCCAGGCTACCGTCATGTGGGCCCTGTGGACCACCTTGAACTGGATCAAGCTAAGTCTCAGCATGAATTGACTCTCTTCAGGGCTTTTTCCCACAGCTCGAATTCTATCTCCCCACCCAGCTCTTCCTCCCACTTCCTCTTCACCTCCCTGATAGGGGCCCCTCCCCACTCCATCAAATCCTTGTATATCTCCGAGGCCCTCCCCTCTCCAACCTCTGTTTTTGATATCATCATATCTTGTAACCCCCTCAGGGGGAGGAGAGGAAAGCCAGGATCCTGCCTCCGGACAAAACCCCGTACCTGGAGGTATCGAAACCCGTTCCCCCCCCCCCGGCAACTCAAGCTCCTCCTCTCATGCCTCCAAGGTCGGGAAACCCGCCTGAATGAATAGGTCCCCAAATCTCTCAATCCCTGCCCGCCGACATCCCTTAAAGCCCCCATCCAGCCCACCTGCGGCAAATCAGTGACCACACTCCAATCTCATGTGTTGCCTCCATTGCCCTCACGCCCTAAGTGCTGCCACCACCACAGGGCTCATAGTGTATGAAGCCGGTGAAAACGGCAGGGGCGCCGTCAGTAAGCCTCCAAACTCGTAGCCTTACAGGATGCCATTTCCACTCGCTCCCACACCGACCCTTCCCCCACTACCTACTTCCCAACCATCGATATGTTAGCTGCCCAGTAATAGTTAATACAGCTTGGGAGGGCCAAGTCCCCCTCTCCGCGACCCCGTTCCAGGTGTGCCTTTTTTACTCTAGGAGTTTTACCCGCCCACACAAAACCCAATATCACCGCGTCATTTTCCTGAAAAAAGCCTTTGGGATAAAAATCAGAAGACATTGAAAAAAGAAGAGCAGTCTTGGAAGTGCCGTCTTCTTTACCGTCTGGACCCTCCCCGCCAACATCAGCGGGAGCATGTCCCATCTGCGAAAATCCCTTTTCATTTGATCCACCGCTTTGCCCAGATTTAACTTATGAAGCCGCCCCCAATCCTTAGCCACTTGAATCCCCAGATATCTAAAACTCCTCTCAACCACTCTGAACGGCAACTCCCTCAGTCTCCTTTCCTGCCCCTGTGCCTGGATCCCGAACATCTTGCTCTTTCCCATTTAACTTGTCACATGAAAATCGCCCAAATTCTCCTAGTATCTCCATGATTTCGGCAATCTCCCTCACCGGGTCTGTGACATAGAGCAACAAATCGTCCGCATATAGAGAGACTCTGTGCTACCCCCACACCCCCTCCCCCCTTACTATCCCTCGCCAAGCATTTGATGATCTAAGGGCCATTGCCAAGGGATCTGTGGCCAGGGCAAACAGAAATGGGGAGAGCAGACATCCCTGTCTTGTCCCCCTGCAGAGACTAAAATACTCTCACTAAAATACTCTCTCGGTTGGTTCTTACATTTGCCACCGGAGTCTGATATAACAGCTGGACCCAATCCACAAATCCCTGCCCGAACCCAAACCTGCCTAAAATGTCCCATAGGTACTTCCACTCCACCCAGTCAAAAGCTTTCTCCGCGTCCATGGCTACTACCACCTCAGCCTCACGCCCCTCCGCTGGGCATCATTATAACATTAAGAAGCCGTCTAATATTGGACGTCAGGTGCCTGCCCTTCACAAATCCCGTCTGATCCTCCCAGATTACCTCCGGGACGCAATCCTCTATTCGAGTGGCCAAGATCTTTGCCAGCAATTTAGCATCAACGTTCAACAGGGAAATTGGCCTGTACGATCCACAGCTCTCCGGGTCCTTATCATGCTTCAGGATGAGAGAAATTGATGCCTGTGATAATGTTGGGGGGAGTACTCCCAGCTCCCGTGACTCATTAACCAGGGGCTTCCGGTGACGGCGGGTGGGAGGCAGCCGCACAAAGGAGGGCTCCCATTCGGGAACGGCAATTTCGGGGCTTTAAGCCCGGTCCCAGGGTCCACGGAGGTGGCAAAAGCAGGGAGAAGGCACAGAGGAGGCACAGTGAAGGCACAGTAAAGATAAATGTCGAGGGTGAGCAAAAAAACGGCCGTAAAATAAACAGCTGAAGATCTGTCGGGGAGTGGAAAGGTCACCATGGGGTCACCAAGGAAAATGGAGGCTGGAGCACCAGGGGAGGCCGCATTGCTTACGGCTGAAGAAATAACTAAGGTGATGGCTGTGGAATTCGAAAGGCAGTTTACAAAATACATGGAGACAATGAGGAAGGCGATGAGGGAGGTTTTGAGTGTGTTGGTGGAGGAGGCGATTTCCCCGGTGACGACGGCGGTGGCGAGCACAGTAGCGGAGGTGTGGGAGCAAGGGGAGGCGCTGAAGGAAGTGGAGGAGACCTTATTGCAGCACGGTGATCAACTTACCTCGATGGGGAAGGAGATGCGGAAGGTGATGGAGATTAACAAGGATCTGCGAGGAAAAACGTAAGACTTGGAAAACAGATCCAGGCGACAGAATTTGAGGATTGTGGGGCTGCCCGAAGGAGTTGAAGGACCAAGGCCAACTGAGTATTTTGCCGCGATGCTGGAAAAACTATTGGAGGAGGTTCCCTCCCGATATGAGCTGGATCGGGCTCACCGGTCGTGGAGGCCTGTACCAAAGGCGAGTGAGCCACCAAGGGTAGTGACTTTGTGCTTCCGGAGGTACAGTGCGAAGGAGAAGGTCCTGTGCTGGGCCAAGCAGAAGCGGGTGGTGCAGTGGGCTGGAGCTGGCATCCGTGTATACCAGGACTTTACAGTGGAGCTGGCGAGGAGGCGGGCTGCCTTCAACCGGGTGAAGAGGGCACTGTACATTAGCAAGGTGCAGTGCGGCATTGTATATCCAGCGAAGCTGAGGGTGACTTACAAGCTCAAGGACTTTTATTTTGGAACGGCGGAAGCAGTGGAGGAGTTTGCGAAGGCAGAAGGACTGTGGCAGAACTGAGATATTGAGAAATGGCCATGTGCCGATGTAACTTCAGGACTGTATTTTCTTCTTTTTTGTTTCACTGTATGCGGGTGTATGGGCTAAAGGAGCCAATGTTGTATATATTTGGACAAGGGAAGTGATGGGACTTTCACTCGAAATGAGGGCTCTTTGGGGTGTAGGTGGCTATGCGGGGTTTGTGTGCTAAAAGGGGAATTCTGGGCTTTCCTAGGGCCGGGCAAGGGGGAAAGGGACTGTAGCACCATCGATCACACACGAGGCGAGACGTAGAGAATTTCAATCGAGGCTTAATTGAGCAGACTTGTTCCCCAGCAGCTCAGTCACAGAATGCAGCTGCGGGGAGTAAACCGGGTTCTTATACCCCGCCTATCTGGGTGGAGCCCAGTAGGCGGCAGATCCAATCGGGACCCAGCATCTGTCCTCCAATAGCTCCTCGGCATTCATGGTGTACCGTATTACCCCTAATACATACCACCACATTCTCCCCTTGTTAAAAAAGAACCCAGTGGGGTGGTGGGTGGTCTGGGACTGGCACACCGCTGCGTAGTGCCCCTTTTTACCGCAGCTTTTGCAGGTGGCCGAGCGGGCCGGGGGTGTTTTGGCTGCCCACAAAAATAGCAGCGGGGCCCCCCCGGGTGGTCTGGGATTCTGTGACTGAGCTGCTGGGGAACAAGTCTGAACAAGTCTGCTCAATAAATTGTAGCACCATCGATCACACACGAGGCGAGACGTAGAGAACTTCAATCGAGGCTTTATTGAGCAGACTTGTTCCCCAGCAGCTCAGTCACAGAATGCAGCTGCGGGGAGTAAACCGGGTTCTTATACCCCACCTATCTGGGTGGAGCCCAGTAGGCGGCAGATCCAATCGGGATCCAGCATCTGTCCTCCAATAGCTCCTCGGCATTCATGGTGTACCGTATTACCCCTAATACATACCACCAGAGGGACCCGGGCGGGGGCCTCCACGCTGGCCGGTTTAAGCCGGCCAGTGAACGGGAGTGAGATGGGGGGTGTTTACAACTCTTGGGTATCATGTACGGTACTCAGAGGTTGGATGGCATTGAGTGTAGGGGGGGGGGGGGGGGGGGGGGGGAGTGGACTCCATAGGTTAATGGTGACCATGGGCGGTCCCAGACTCCTTTTTCTTTTTCTCCTTTGTTTTTTGTTTCCACCGTGGGAGGGTTTGTTTTATTGGATGCATATATTGACAGGTGGGCCGTTGTTTGGGGTGGTGGGAGGATGGGTTCGTTGTTATTGTTAAGGGGATTGAGTTTGTATTTGTTACCATTTACTGTCTGTGGGTGGGGGAAATTTTGAAGGAGAATGTGAAAATGGAGAATAAAACCATTAAAAAAAAAAGCCTCAACCAGGAGCGGCCCGATCTGGGGGCAGCGGAGACGACACAGGGGAGTGACGGGTGCCTCGGTGTGGTCCCCGATAAGGAATAACCACAGGTTCGTCCCGGGGAGGATAGATGGGGTATTTCAATGTTGGCAGCGAATTAGGAAGTTGAAGGACCTGTTTGTGGACGGGACGTTTGCGAGTTTGGGAGCATTGGAAGAAAAATATAAGTTGCCACCAGGGAATGCTTTCCGATACATGCAAGTGAGGGCATTTACGAGGCAACAGGTGAGGGAATTTCCGCAGCTCCCGATGCAAGGGATCCAGGATAGAGTGATTTCGGGGGCATGGGTTGGTGAAGGTAAAGTGTCCGAAATATACAGGGAGATGTGAGACGAGGGGGAGACGATGGTAGAGGAGCTGAAGGGAAAATGGGAAGAGGAGCTGGGGGAAGAGATTGAGGAGGGGCTGTGGGCAGATGCCCTAAGCAGGGTAAATTCCTCGTCCTCATGTGCCAGGCTTAGCCTGATTCAATTTAAGGTTCTAAGCAGGGCGCATATGACGGGAGCAAGACTGAGCAGGTTTTTTGGGGTGGAGGATAGGTGTGGGAGGTGCTCGGCGAACCACACCCACATGTTCTGGTCGTGTCCGGCACTGCATGAGTTCTGGGAGGGTGTGGCAAAAGTGATCTCAAAGGTGGTGGGGGTCCGGGTCAAACCAAGCTGTGGGTTAGCTATATTTGGGGTTGCAGAAGAACCGGGAGTGCAGGAGGCGAAAGAGGTCGACGTTTTGGCCTTTGCGTCCCTAGTAGCCCGGCAAAGGATTCTACTGATGTGGAAAGAAGCGATGCGCCCGGGCGTGGAGGCCTGGATAAACGACATGGCAGGGTTCATAAAATTGGAGCGAATAAAATATGCGTTAAGAGGATCGGCTCAGGGGTTCACTAGGCGGTGGCAACCGTTCCTTGACTATCTCGCGAAACGATAATGGAAAAACAGAAAAGACAGCAGCAGCAACCCAGGGGGGAGGGGGGAAGGGGGTGGGGGTGGGGGGAGTGTTATTTTGTGCTTTGTTTTTTGTTTTTGTTTTTCTCTTTATGCTAGTTGTTGATATTTGCTTCTTGTGTATTACTTTTTTTTCATTTGTTGTTAGTTTAATATATTATTTAAATAACGTTTAATGTATATTTTATTATTAAGTTGTAAAAATGGAAAATTTTTGTTTGAAAAACTTCAATAAAATATATATTTTTTTAAAAACCAGGAGCGGCCCCAGTAACCCAGACACCTTTTTATAAAATTCTACTGGGAATCCGTCAGGTCCCGGGCCTTACCCGATCGCATCGCCCCCAACCCATCTATCACCTCCCCGAGGCAAATTGGGTCCCCCCCCAGGTCTTCCACCAGCTCCTCATCTACCTTCGGGAACTCCAGCCTCTCTAGAAATTGATTCATACCCTCCACCCCGGATGGCAGTTCCGACTCATATAATCGACTATAAAATTCACAGAACACGTCATTAACCGCCCCGGGTCTATCACTTCCCTCTCATATCCTTTATTTTCCCTATTTCTCTCGCTGCCTCCTGCTTCCTCAGCTGATGTGCCAACATCCTGCTAGCTTTCTCCCCATATTCATATATTGCCCCTTTTACCCTCCTCAGCTGTCCCTCCGCCTTACCTGTGGAAAGGAGCCCAAATTCCATTTGGAGTCTCTGACGCTCCCTCAAGAGCTCCTCATTCGGAGACTCTGCATACCTCCTGTCCACCTGTAAGATTCCTCATACCAATTTGTCCAGCTCCACCTGCTCAGCTTTCTCCCTATGGGCTCGAATCAAAATAAATTCCCCTCTGATAACTGCCTTCAATGCCTCCCAAACCACTCCAGCGACAGTCTCTCCCGTATCATTGTTTTTTATGTAGCCCTGGATGGCCTCCCTCACTCGCACACAAATCTTATCGTCTGCTCGCAGCCCGGCATCTAATCTCCACTGTGGGCGCTGAGACTTTCCCGTGCTTGCCCGTAGATCTACCCAATGTGGTGTGTGGTCTGACACCACAATTTCTGAGTACTCAGTGTCCTCCACCCCCGCTAACAGTGTTTTATCCAGTGCAAAGAAATCTATCCTGGAGTATACCTTGTGCACATGGGATAAAATGAACATTCCTTGCTCCTTGGCCTCCCAAATCTCCACGGATCCACCCCTCTCATGCGCTCCATGAACCCCCGCAATTCCTTCGCCATTGCTGATATTTCCCTGACCTAGAACTCGACTGGTCCAATCTCGGATCCAGGAGCGTGTTGAAGTCACCCCCCATAACGAGCCGGTGCGAGTCCAGGTCAGGGATCTTTCCCAGCACCTTCCTAAAAAACATGACATCATCCCAGTTGGGGCATATATATTTACCAGCACCACTGCCATTCCCTCCAGTTTCCCACTAACCATAATAAATCTGCCTCCCGGGTCTGCCTCTATCTTCCGCCCGGGACTGCCTCTATCTTCCCCCCGGGTCTGCCTCTATCTTCCCCACCTCAAATGCCACCCTTTTGTTAATCAGGATGGCCACCCCCCTTGTTTTAAAGTCCAGTCCCAAATGAAACACCTGTCCGATCCATCCCTTCTTCAATCTAAATTGGTCTCCCAGCTTCAAGTGTGTCTCCTGTAGTATGGTCACATCTGCTTTTAACAGTCTCAGATGTGCGAACACACAGGCCCTTTTGACCGGCCCAGTCAGTCCACGAACATTCCACGTAACCAGTCTGGTCAGGGGGGCTCTCGCCCCCCTCCCCGTGACGATCAGCCATGACCTTTCCTAGGCCAGCCCTTAGCCCATAACCCGTACCTCCCTTGGTCCGCCCCTCGGCAGCTACCGCCCTTGCTCTCCATCTCCAATCCCCCGAAAGTCCCTTACTCGTCAGCAGTCCCCTCCCCCCTCCCCTCCATCTCTCCTCAGCTCTCCCCCCACTTTGCTCCCATTAACTAGATATCCAGCTAGCCTAGCAGCTCTTGCCCCCGGCGCCTAGCATTCAACACCTGCCGGATCTCCTCCCCTCCCTCTGCCGGATCTCCTCCCCTCCCTCTTAACATAAGTTCTCAACACAATAACATCAAGCACAGAAAGCAAACAAACAATCCCCCAATGCCCAGGCACAGAGGCCCACCAGCCCCTCTCTTAACAGAATCTTATCTATCCCATCACCTTCAAACAGAACCAAAACAATAGAAGAAAAATCAAACAGGATACGAAAAGATTATGCATGCAGAAACTCAACCATCTTTTTTCCAACAGAAGAGAAAAAACATCGCAACTCGAACCCCTTTTCACTGCAATTCGGCACATATAACAACAAATCAAATCAAGCAGAAAAAACCCTTCTCCTCCTGGAAGTCGCAACTTAAATTACAGAATTGAAAGCTTGAGATTTTTCCAGACAGAGAAAGAAAGAACCGCACAAAACGTTTCCCCCCCCTTTCTTATAAAAAATTCAGTCCACCACAGATTAGGTTTTAAAGTCCTTATGCATCCACCAAGTTCTTGTCCTTCATAAAGACCTCCACCTCTTCTGGTGAGCCAAAGTATAGCTCCCTGTTCTCAAAGGTCACCTAGAGACGGGCCGGGTAGAGCAGTAAAAAAAGCAGTCTTTCGCATACAGGGCCGCCTTGACTTTATTAAAACTCGCCCTCCCCTTTGCAAGCTATGCTCCCGAATCCTGATACACACGGATCTCTGACTCTTCCCAGGTGCACCGTTTCGTCTGCCTAGCCTACTTCATAATACGTTCCTTGTCCAGGAACCGATGAAGCCGTACCACAATTGCCCTCGGGGGCTCATGACCCTGGGGCTTACGCATAAGAGCCCGATGGGCCCAGTCCACCTCCAACGGCTTGGGGGATGAACCTTCCCCCATCAGCTTCTCCAGCACATTCCCCACATATGCACCGGCATCTGATCCCTCCTTTCCCTCTGGCAGACCGACGATCTGGATATTCTGCCTGGGAGAATGATTCTCCAGATCTTCCACCTTCTCCAACAGCCACTTCTGCCGCTCCTGTGGAATACTAATTTCCATTGTCATCGCTGTGGACTCCTCCTCTTGTCCATTGCCTGCTCCTGCAGCTTCTGAATTCCCTGTCCCCGAGTCTTCACTTTCTCCTCCACCCGGTCAACCACCCCCTTAATCAAGGCCACCGCCTGGCTCAGGTCCTCTGCACACTCCTTGCGATGCTGGGCGAACTTTCCATCCAAGTATTCGACCAACTGGTCCATCGTCCATTGGGCATACACGACTGAATTTTGCCTCGTTGCCATTGAACATGCTGCTTTCTGAGTTTTGTTTCCATCCATCTTTTGATTTCTTCTTTTCCGACTATTTTTTGGGCGCA
Organism: Scyliorhinus torazame; assembly: GCF_047496885.1. Lineage (NCBI taxonomy): Eukaryota > Metazoa > Chordata > Chondrichthyes > Carcharhiniformes > Scyliorhinidae > Scyliorhinus > Scyliorhinus torazame. The sequence continues at coordinate 117,999,604 of NC_092724.1, read as the reverse complement.
GTTCCAGAAATTGGGGGTCGCCGCCTTCTCCTCTCACTTTAATCAACTTAGGTTGAGAAATTCCTGCAAAAATCTAGCTTAAAAGGCGTTAAAAGACCTCTAGAGGCGAGAGCTGCTAAATGTGCGACTGTTCACTCCATGGCCATCACCGGAAGTCATTGTACCTCATAGTTAAGATGCTGGGACTCAAAGCCTGATGTAGCTTGATGGACACCATTTTGAAAATTGGTAGCTCCTCCCAATCAGTAACGTTGCTGTGCCTCAGAGTGTGTTTGAAGCATTTTCTTTGTCCTCCCCTAGAATGTAGGTCATTTGGGAGAGTTGAAACAACAGGACCTCGCAGAGGAGACAGATTTTGGCAATGTTTGTTCACAAAGTTGATTTTGCAGGAGTTTGGCTTGAATGCTGTGGAGCTGGCTTCAAGAAGGACACGAGCGTTTGTTTGATGATCGTCTGATTGGATCTCAAGGATGCTGCGGAGACACTTGATTAAATTTCTCTAGTGTTCTGATGTGTTATTGATATATAGTCAATATCTCGCTGCAGTATAGGCCTGTGGCAATATTGACTGCTCCGTATAATTTGACATGCGATGGCTATATTGTCAAATATTTGCTATTGCAATTTTTAGAAGGCGAAACTGGCACAGCTGTTCTTCTGGTGTCGGGTCTCCTTGGCAATGGTGGCCTTTTGAGAGAAGTGACTGCTGAGGTATTGGAAGTTTTCAATATATTCCAAGAGTCTCTCCATCAACACATATGGATGTAGAAATATTTAGCCGACCAGGTGTATATTGATATATCAGTTTTGTTTTGGCAACATTGAAGGACAGGCCAAGTTCCTTACAGGTAAGATTGAAGAGATCAAGAGTAGGCAACAACATTACAGTCATAGAATCGTAGAGGTCTACAGCACAGAAAAAGCCATTTGGCCCATCGCCTCTGCGCCGGTCAAAAACAACCACCTAAGCATTTTAATCCCATTTCCCAACACTTGGCCCATAACCTTGGCATCGCAAGTGCACATCTAAATACTTCTTAAATGTTATGAGGTCTTTTCCTCCAGCACCCTTTCAGCTGGAGTTCCAGACTCCCACCACTCTCTGGGTGAAACCGTTTTCCCTCACATCTCCTTCAAACGTCGTGCACTTTACCTTAAATCTATGCCTCTGGTCATTGAACCCTCCACCAAGGGGACCTGTGGTGCAGCAGCCAGTGGAAAGATGGCAGAGGGGAAAGCCCAGTGCAAGGAGCAAAACCCCAGATGGAACAGTTGATGGCCTTCATCAAGGAAGAGTTCCGCCATCAGAGGAAGGAGATGTAGGAGGATCGCTGGAAGGCCATCGAAGGGGCTGTGGCACCCCTGAAGGGCCCGATGGGGAGAGGGAGAAATGTTTAGAGGTGCAGGGCTCGCAGATCTGAGAGATTGAGAGGGTGATGTCAGACCACAGTAATCGGGTGGTGGCATTAGAGGCGGAGATGGGGCTCTTAGGAGACCTTTGCAAGACGTTGGGAGCAAAGGTGGAGGAGCAGGAAAATGGATCGGGAAGGCAGAATCTGCAGATAGTGGGCCTGCCTGAAGGAGTGGAAGGTGCGAGTGCCATGAGGTACGTTTCGAGGATGCTGGCGGGGCTGGTGGAGGAGGGGGTGCAGGAGAAGACTCCTGAGGTGGATAGAGCGCACAGGTCTCTGAGGCAGAAGCCTAGAGTGGGCGAACTGCCACGGACGGTGATCGTGAGGCTCCACAAGTTCGTGGATGATATACCTTCAATTCACCAAGAGAGCGAGTGAACATAAGGCTTTATTAGTCGTGAACTTGCCTAGCCAGAGTCGGTTGTGCAGATGCCTGCCAGCTGCAGGTGGCCAGGTTATATATGGCCCCGGTGAGGGCGGAGCCAGAGGTGGAACCCACCGGGGTTACAGCACAATACCTGGAAGCAGCTCGTATCACCACTTCCAGGTCAAAGGTTACATTAGGTGGATACAATGGTTACAGTGTCATGCATTATGGTGAATACATTCACCACAGTGGAGAAGGAGAAGATTCTGCAGTGGGTGTGCCAGAGAGAAGCGCAACTGTGAATGGGAGGGGAACAAGTTCTGAATACACCAGGACATTAGAGCTGAGCTGGAAAAACAACGTGCGGGGTTCGACAGAGCCAAGGCGGTGCTATATCAACGGCAGATCAGGTTAGGGGTGCTCTACCTTGCAAAGCATTGTGTGACGTATGAAGGCCAGGAACACTATTTTGAGACCCCAGAAGCAGCCAATGACTTTATCAAGGAGCATAAACTGGGCGAGAACTGAGGTGAACAATTCTGGGAGACTGAGGTGCTGGCACTTAGAAGTAATTGGGAATATGGATGTAGTGGGGGTTGGAGGGAGTGGGGGTTTTCTTTTCCTCTGATATGGTGGTTATTTTCTCTTTTTTACTGTTGGATTGACAAAGGGTAGCAGTGGTGAAAGGTTTGTAAGGGGGCGGGTGTCCCCATCCCCCCTCCTGCTGCCTGGGGTTGTGTTTTTTTTGTTTATTCTTGGGGAAGGTGACCTGTAGTTCGAGATGAGACTTTGTTCAGTTGGGGGAGGGTGATGTCAGTGGCTAGCCTTCTTCACAAAACAGAGAGCTGAGGGCGGGGGGGGGGGGGGGGGGTCAGTGGGAGAATCCTTTGGGTAGGAGTCACCGTGCTGGCAGGTAATTCTGGTGAACAGAAGTGGGGTGTGGGAGAAGGCTGAGAGAGGTGGCCATAGGGGGGTAGGGGCGGGAGGAGGGGAATGGGAGGGTGACACGACGAGGCGAGGTGAAACATGGTCAGGGGTGGAGAAAAGGGCTATCTTGGATGGGCCAGGTATAGGGTGAAATGGAGGCGTATGCCCCCGGTAAGACTAATAATGTGGAACGTGCGAGGGCTCAATGGACCGGTCAAAAGATCTCGGGTCTTCGCGCACCTTAGGAGCTTGAAAGCGGAGGTGGACTTTCTACAGGAGGCACACCTCTGCGTGAAGGACCAGGTTAGGCTAAGAAAATGAAATGAAATGAAAATCGCTTATTGTCACAAGTAGGCTTCAAATGAAGTTACTGTGAAAAGCCCTTCGTCGCCACATTCCGGCGCCTGTTTGGGGAGGCTGGTTCGGGTATTGAACCGTGCTGCTGGCCTGCCTTGGTCTGCTTTCAAAGCCAACGATTTTGCCCTGTGCTAAACAGGAAGGGGTGGGTGGGTCAGGTTTTCTTCTCGGGGTTTGATTCAAAGTCGCTGGAGTGAAATTTTGATGAGTTTGTGAACACGAAGGAAGTGAGGGACCCAGGTGTGAGATATGTGATTGTGAGCGGGCTATTAGAAGGGACGCCGGTGGTGTTGGTGAATGTGTATGCACCAAATTGGGATGGTGTAGGTTTTATGAGGGGGTTGTTGGCTGCAATCCCAGACTTTGCTACATACCAGTTGATTATGAGAGGAGATTTTAATTGTGTCCTAGAGCTGAGGGTAGATAGATCGAGCCCCAGGTCAATGGGTATGTTACAAATGGCAAAGGAGCTGGGTGGGTTTATGGAAAAGTTGGGTATGGTGGATCCGTGGCGCTTCAAGAACCCGGGGGAAGGGAGTATTCCTTTTTCTCGCATGTTTACAGGGTATATTCCAGAATTGACTTTTATTTGGCGAGCCGGGAGATTTTGGTATGGATGGAGGGGGTAGAGTACGCGGGGATAGTAATCTCAGACATTGCGTCTCATTGGCTGGACATTCAGCTTAGATCGGGGCGGGAGCAGAGGCCGGATTGGTGGCTCGATTTGGGGTTGTTGGCAGATAGAGGGTTTTGTGACAAAGTGCGGGCTGTGATTATATAGAATTGAACCAAAATGGGGAGGTGTCAGCGGTCACATTTTGGGATGTGCTAAAAGCAGTGGTCCGAGGGAAGATTATCTCATTCAAGGCACATGCGGATAGGAAAAGGAGGGAGGAATATGAACGGCTAATGAATGAGATAGTGGATGTAGATAGGGAGTATTCGAGGATGCCCACCACGGAGGGATTGGTGAGGAGGAAACAGTTACAGGGGCAAACTTGATAGGTTGACAATGGGGAGGGTAATACAGGCGATAGGGCAGGAGAAGAGACAGGGAGAGCTGCCGTTTAGAATGGTAGGAAGGAAGGGAATCCAGGTGGCTCAGGAATGGGAGGCACTGCACAAGTTAAACCTATCTCGGCTCATAGAACAAATGAAAGAGAACTTTAAGAGATGGGACATTCTCCCGCTATCACTGGCGGGGAGGGTACAGACAGTGAAAATGATGGTTCTCCCCAGATTTCTGCTTGTCTTTCAGTGCCTCCCCATCTTCATCCCGAGGGCTAAATAAGGTTATTTTGGGCTTTGTGTGGGCGGGTAAAACCCCGCGAGTGAAGAAAGTGTTGCTGGAGCGCAGTCGGGGGAGGGTGGGTTGGCGCTGCCGAACTTTTGTAATTACTACTGGGCGGCTAAAATAGCCATGATTAGGAAGTGGGTAGTGGGGGAGGGGTCGGTGTGGGAGCGAATGGAGGCGGCGTCACGTAAAGACACCAGTTTGGGAGCACTGATAACGGCACCTCTTCCGTTCTTGCCGGCCCGATAATCCACAGGTCCGGTGATGGTGGCGGCTCTGAGAATCTGGGGGTAGTGGAGGAGATACAAGAGAGTGGCGGGAGCATCAGTTTGGACCCCGATTTATAATAACCATCGGTTTGTAACGGGTAGGCTGGAATGTGGGTTCCGGAGATGGCAAAGGGCAGGAATTAGGAGGATGGGTGATCTATTTATAGATGGGAGCTTCCCCAGCTTGAAAGCCTTGGAGGATAAATTTGAATTGCCAGCAGGGAATGGGTTTAGGTATCTGCAGGTACGAGACTTCTTGAGAAGGCAGGTTCCGGCTTTCCCGCTGCTGCCGCCACAGGGGATACAGGACAGAGTGGTCTCCAGTACATTGAGGGGGGGGGGGGAAGGTATCAGATTTCTACCAGGAGCTTTTGGAATCAGAGGAAACCCCGGTGGAGGAGCTCAAGGGCAAGTGAGAAGACGAGCTAGGGGGAGAGATAGAGGCAGATCTGTGGGCGGATGCCTTAAGCAGGGTTAACACATCCTCATCAGGTGCCAGGCTTAGCCTGATACAGTTCAAGGTTTTTCGGGGTAGAGGATAGGTGTGCGACCGCGGGAAGCCCAGCAAATCATGTCCACATGTTTTGGGCATGCCCGAAGCTTAGAGGGGTTTGGCAGGGTTTCGCTAAGGTGATGTCCACGGTACTCAAAACACGAGTGGTGCCGAGTCCAGAGGTGGCGATCTTTGGAGTGTCGGAAGAGCCGGGAATCCAGGGGGCGAAAGAGGCCGATGTCTTGGCCTTTGCCTCCCTGGTAGCCCGGAGACGGATCTTATTAATATGGAGGGACTCAAAGCCCCCCCCGAGTGTAGAGACCTGGGTTAGTGACATGGCTGGGTTTCTCAGTCTCGAGAAAATAAAGTTCACCTTAAGAGGGTCAATGCTAGGGTTCACCCGGAGGTGGCAGCTGTTCGTCGACTTTCTTGTGGAAAATTAAAATGTCGGCAGAAGCAGAATGCCATACGGGGGGGGGGGGGGGGGGGGGGGGGGGGGGGGGGGGGGGGGCGGGGGGGGGGGGGGGGGCAGACCGTTGTTTTATGGCTGGGGTGTGCGAAGATTGTGATGGGGGTGGAAATGCTTATTGTACCATGTTTAGGTCGCTGTTATTGTTAGTATTATAAAAATTGCAAATACCCTAAATAAAAATATTTTTAAAAAAAAGACAATAGGGAGGGCGGTAGGGCAGTTGCGTAGGGCAAGAGGGCTACAGTATGAATACAGAGAGATGGTGAGTCAAATGTTAGTGCATCAGCTGCGGAGGCAGGCCGCGTCCAGGGAAATATTGCAGATACGGACTGGGGCAGGGGACGTGGTGTCGGAGCCGGGGAAGATAAACAAGATGTTTAGGGATTTTTATAAGGACCTGTATAGGGCGGACCCGGGATGCAGAGGGGGACATGGGACAATTCTCAGACGAACTGGAGTTCCCACAGTTGGAAAAAGAGGAGGCCTCAGGTGCTAGAGGAGCCCCTGGGCTGAGGGAGGTATTAGATAGTATAAGGGGTGTCATGTGAGAGTACCCTTTAAGAAATGAGTGTTTAAGAAATGTACCTTTAAAGAAATGGAGCTGCTCATGTTACTGGAGTGATGTCAGAGTGTGGGTGGAGCTGAGCTCCATTTCTGCTTTTTAGTTTCAGTTTGAGAAAGCTTGGGTGTGTCTGTTTTTTTCAGTGAGCTGAATCTGAAGTTAAAAGTGGGCTGCACTGCTGTTGATCTCTGCCATCAATAGACTATCTATGGATCATTTGGGTGAACTCAGAATTGTAAAAAGGTCTCAGTATTGAATATAAATCTAATGTGCTCCTGTTTGAAGGTTTGTTAAGCCTTTTGGATGTTAGAAGGACAGCATGCAGATTACTTAGTGTTGTATTCTTTGGGGGGTGTATTTGATTTACTGGTTGCTAAGATATTCACTGTTTGTTTTAAAAAGGTTAACTTGAGTTCATAGAATAAATATTGTTTTGTTTTAAAAACCACTGGACCATTTTCTGCGATACCATACCTGTAGAATGAGCCGTGTGCTCCCCATACCACAATCTATTAAAAGTTGTGGGTCAGCTGAACTCCATGATACACTTTGGGGTTCTCTAAACCCTGGCCCATAACAATTGGGGGCTCGTCTGGGATATAAGTCTATCTATTGGATTGGCTTAGTGAACTTAAAGACAGTGAGAGGTGAGCATATTGTGGTTGCTTTTCATGTGTGGTATTTTAGTTTAAGTGGAGTGTGTGTTGTGGACAATGGCTCTTTCAGAGGCTCAGAAGTTTTTGGGGGTGGAGGCGGTCACATGCAGTACCTTACGGATAGAGACTAAAAGCAGACTGTTAGATTTGGCAAAATCAATGCAGTTAACATTACCTGACAAAATGCAAAAAGGTGAGGTTGTAGCCACATGGGTTGGCCAACTCCCGATGTAAAATGGAGAACTGCAACGGCTGCAGGGAAATTCAGCCAACACAGGCAGAAACCAGCAGGTGCAAGTTACTGTGTATTAAACTCTGCAAAATCCCAGACAGCATCGATACAAGCAGCCAGCTGCATAATAATGTAGTAGCCATCTACATACTAATAAACGATCTCCGGGAACAATCGCAACATTTGGGACAAACAAAGCTAAGCCAGACTCCCCGGCGCCAGCAGGAGCCAACACAAAAGAGGTTAACGGACACCTCAAGACCGCTCATCGATCAGGGAAGAAATCGAACCAAGCGATTGGAACGAAGTCCAATCACTCGGAACCAGGTACAGGGTCCGCCCCGAAAGGCGGGAAGCCCCTGGGGACTATAAAAGTTAAGCCCCAAGTTCAAATCGTCCTTCTTGACTGGGTCACTCAGCAACGCGAACCAATCCTTGAGAGTGAACTGTCCAAGCTGCCGCATCACTGAGGTAAGTCTCAAGTCGACGCTTGCTACGAGATAGGTGCTCCTAGCTACCAGTCCATACCGGCTTTGAATCCCGCAGTTTCAGAATCCGAACGAAAGGCCATTTGTTCCCCTGATCTGGTGGGCCAGTCCGAAGCTAAGTATAGGCCTGTTAGTTGCAGAAGTAGCTTAGAAGTAGAATTTATGCATGAGTAGCGATTTACTGTGTATAATAAATGTGCTTTGATTTGAATCTTACTAACTGGTGTGTTGAGTTATTGATCATTACTTGAACTTGAACCTCGTGGCGGTATCATAAAGATACCTGGCGACTCGAGAGCAAAGGTTATAAAACAGCCAATTGAACCAACCAAAAGTTAGCAACAAGGTAATTATGGTGGTGGCTAAGCATTTAAAGTTGCCTGAGACACAGTCTGACTCATTAGAAATGGCAAAGATCCAGTTGCAGATTAAGGAACTTGAACATGAAAAAGAATTAATGCAGCTTGAATACGAAAGAGATAGAGGAAAAAGAACGAGAGAGAGAGGAAAAAGAAAGAGAGAGAGGAATAAGAAGAGGGAGAAGAAAGGAGAAAAAAAAGTATAGCCCGAGCAGAACAAAAAGAGAAAGGGAGATACAGATCAGGGAAAGAGATAAAGAGAGGGAGTTTGAACTTCAGAAAATGTCCAGGAAACATGACAGTCAGTTAAAATTGGCAGACGTAAAGGGAAACATACAATTGATGATAGTGATGAGGATAGTGAGAAAGAGTCGAAGGCTTGGTGGGGATCTATTTAAATATGACCAAGCATTGGCAAGGTTTGATGAGAAGGAGGTAGACACCTTTTTTATTTCATTTGAGAAGGTAGCTAAACAAATAAATGGCCACAGGACATGTGGGTATTACTGATTCAAACAAAGCTGGTAGGTAGAGCTAGTGAAGTGTTTGCATCACTACCGGAGGAGGTGTCTGGGACGTATGAGGTGAAAAAAATCCATGTTGGGTGCATATGAACTAGTGCCTGAAGCCTACAGACAAAGGTTTAGAAATTTAAGGAAAGAATTTGGTCAAACATACATGGAGTTTGAAAGGATCAAACAGAGTAATTTTGATAGGTGGATAAGGGCTTTGAAAATAGATCAAACGTATGAAGCTCTCCGAGAAATTATAATTTTGGAGGAGTTTAAAAATTCAATTCCTGATGTAGTGAGAACTCATGTGGAAGAACAGAGGGTTAAAACTGTGAGGTTAGCAGCAGAAATGGCAGATGATTATGAATTAGTTCATAAATCAAAGCTTGTTTTCTGACATCAGTTTCAGCCGGTGAGGGATAGAAACTGGGGACATGAGAAATACTCAAGTGGTAAAGGTAAAGGAGATCTGATGGGAGACAATAAAGAGAGTGTACCTCAGACTAAAAAAGAAATCCAGGAGGGTGGAAAAGAAATGAGAAGTTTCAAATGTTTTCACAGTAATAAACTAGGCCATGTAAAGTCACAGTGTTGGTGGTTGAAGAAAAGCACTGGGAAGACTGATGTGGTAAAACAGGATAAGACAGTGGGGTTTGTTAAAGTAGTAAAGGAAAGCCCAAGTCAAGCGAAGATGGTGCAAAAGATTGTACAGCCTGATCAAGAGGTGATTGATAAGAAGGTGCCAGATGTCTTTAAAGAATTTACTCATGTGTATCAGGAGGATCAGGTAAAGAAGTCACAATTTTAAGAGATACGGGAGCTAGTCAATCTTTAATGGTAAGAGATGAGGAGTTATGTAGTTTGGGAAGAATATTGCCAAAAAAGGTGGTAATATCTGGAATTCAGGGTGAGAGGAGTAGTGTTCCATTATATAAGGTATGGTTGGAAAGTCCAGTGAAGAGTAGTGAAATGGTAGTAGGAATAATAGAGAAACTATCTTGTCCAGGAATACAGTTTATCTTGGGTAATGATATACCTGGATCGCAAGTGGGAGTGATGCCTACTGTGGTTGAAAAGCCAGTGGAAAATCAGACAACTGAAGTGTTGAAGAACGAATATCCTGGGATTTTTCCGGATTGTGTAGTAACAAGGTCGCAAAGTCACAGGTTAAGACAAGAGGAGAAATCAAAGAGTGAAGATGAAGTTGAAGTGCAATTGTCTGAAACGATTTTTGATCAGATGATTGAAAAAGAACAAGAACATGTGGAGGATGAGGTAGATATTTTTAGTTCAGGAAAATTGGTGGAGTTGCAACAAAAAGATATAGAAATAAAACGGATGTATCAGAGAGCGTATACAGAAGAAGAATCGGAGTGTATACCAGAGTGTTATTACCGTAAAAGTAATGTCTTGATGAGAAAATGGAGACCTTTACATATGCAGGCAGATGAAAAGTAGGCAGAGGTTCATCAACTTTGTTTTAAAAAGGTTAACTTGAGTTCATAGAATAAAATTTTTTTTAAAAACCACTGGTCCACTTTCTGCTATACCAACCTGGAGAGTGAGCCGTGTGCTCCCCATACCACAATCTATTAAAAGTTGTGGGTCAGGTGAACTCCATGATACACTTTGGGGTTCTCTAAACCCTGGCCCATAACAGGGGTGTGAAGTCAGGGAAGGCACTGGGGCCCGATGGCTACCCGGCGGAATTTCATAAGGGGTTTGCGACGGACCTGGCACCACCTCACTTGGGGGCATTTAATCAGGCGTTGGAGAAGGGGGAGCTGCCGGACATGGTGACGCAGGCAACGATCAGGTTAATACCGTAAAAGGGGAAGGACCCGTTGGAATGTGGGTCAAAAAGGCCCATATTGCTATTAAATACAGACGTGAAAGTGCTGTCTAAATTGGTGGATGGAAGATTCTATCCCGGGGTGGTTGCGGAGGACCAAACAGGCTTCGGAAAGGGCAGGCAGCTTTCTAGTAATATAAGGAGGCTCTTGATAGAATCTAACTTTTTAATATGTTATAAGTTTAAAGGAAGAAATGGTTTAGAAGTAAAATGGTTTATTAAAATGGTTTATTAAAGTCACACATTTCAAACATGACAGTGAAAACTGCTGAATAGCATGGGAATGATCAGATTAAAATAGGCCAGACAGAAGCAAGGACACATTTTGTTCGTATGAAAATCTCGCCAACCTTCCTAGTCCAGTTTTCATGGCAACAGATAAAGCTTGGTGGGAAAGCAATATCTCAATCACACCATATCAAAATTTGATGGACAGACATTTCAATCAAATTGAATTAACTATAATTATGACCCAATCACAGCCAGAAAGGGGACAGAACATTGACGATAGCAATTACCTTAAAGCTAGGTGCCGGTTTTGAACAATTCATCCCGGAATCATTTTCTTTCATTTCTGAGGCTATTTCCTGTGCTTTGCTTTGAAAGCCACCATTTTGTTTATTTCCAACCTCTCTGTATTGTGTATTTTGATTTGAAGAAATTATCAAGAACTGTAATCTGTACTGAATTCAACTCAGTCATCTGTATTTGCTTGGACAAAACAAACTTTCTAAAACTTTGTATTTGCAAGCAAACTGATCTGATCAAGAGACATTTTAAAACGGACTGAATAAAGCTACAATTTACTCCACGCATGAAGCTCTGTTTTATGTTCAGTCGAGTGATATATGAGTGCGACGATACATAGATATATTAACGAAGTACAGATCTATGCGCTGTTAAATGTGATTATGACCCCAACGGGAGCTCAGGTACCGGAGGTAGTGGTGTCCAAGGATGAGCCTGATACAGTTCAAGGTCGTACACAGGGTACATATGACCTGTGCAAGAATGAGTGGGTTCTTTCAGGGGATGGCAGACGAGTGTGAGATGTGTGAATCATGCACATATGTTCTGGAGCTGCACAAAGTTGGAGAGATTCTGGGCAGGAGTGAATCATAGAATCATGTTAATCATAGAATTTACAGTGCAGAAGGAGGCCATTCGGCTCATCGAGTCTGCACCAGCCCTTGGAAAGAGCACCCTACTTAAATCCATGCCTCCAAACTATCCCCATAACCCAGTAACACCACCTAACCTTTTTTGGACACCAAGGACAATTTATCATGGCCAATCCACCTAACCTGCACATCTTTGGACTGTGGGAGGAAACCGGAGCCCCCGGAGGAAACCCATGCAGACACGGGGAGAACGTGCAGACTCCGCACAGACAGTGGCCCAAGCCAGGAATCGAACCTGGGACCCTGGAGCTGTGAAACAACTGTGCTAACCACTGTGTTACCATGCTGCCCCTTTTGAGTGTTCGTGGCGCTAGCAAGGATAGTGGGGGAGGCGGTTGAGCCGGACCCTTTCGTGGCGATATTTGAGATATCGGAGAAGCTGGAGCTGATGGAGGGGAGGAAGGCCGATGTTGTGGCCTTTGCTTCTCTGATTGCCCAGCGATGCATTTTATTGGACTGGTGGTGAGCAACACCACCCGGGGTAGCGGCCTGGCTGGGTGACTTATATGACTTTCTTCGGCTGGAAAAGATTAAATACGAGATAAGGGGTTCAGGAGAGGGTTTCGAGACATGGTGGGGGATGTTTGTGACCGTGTTTGAGGAGTGGTTAGTTCAGGGGGCGGGGGGGGGGGGTGGAGGACGAAAAAGGTGAAAAATTTGTACAAACTGTATAGTTGTGTGTTGAGAAGTTTGTTTCCTAAACTGTTTATGTGTTGTCGATCTTCGTATACGTTTGGAATAAATACATTAAAAAAAACATTGATCATAAAGTATACTCTAGGATTGATTTCTTTATCTTGAGCAGGTCTGTGTAGGGGAGGTAAAGAATACGGAATATTCGGCAATCACTATTTCGGACCATGCCCCACATTGGGTGGACCTGCAGGTCGGGGGGGGGGGGGGGGGGGGGGGCGAATTACCAACTCCCGCAATGGAGATTAGACGTAGGATTGCTGTCGGAGGAGGGGATATGTGAGAGACTTTGGAAGTGTATGCAAAATTACTTGCAGGTGAACGATACGGGGGAGGTTTCAGCACCGACCCTGTGGGAGGCGCTGAAGGCAGTAGTGAGGGGGGAGCTGATCTCAATTCGGGCTCACAGGGATAGGGCAGACAGAGCAGAAATGGATAGATTGGTTAAGGAGATTCACCGGATAGACGAGGAACATGCGGGGTCCCAGGAGGAGGACCTACTCAGAGAAAGACGGAAACTGCAGGCGGAAACGAGGGTGCTATGCACGAGTAGGGCTGTGACACAACATAGGAAGGCAAGGGGAGTGGTGTATGAGCATGGGGAAAAAGCCAGCAGATTGCGAGCGCAGCAACTCAGGAAGAGGGAGGCGGCCAGGGAAATAAGTAGGGTGGTGGACGGGAAGGGGAGCAGAGTGGAGGACCCGTCAGGACTGAATAAGGTATTTCGGGACTTTTATAGTAAGCTTTACACTTCAGAACCCCCGGAGGAGATGAAACGGTTCCTGGACGGACTAACCTTCCCAAAAGCAGGCGGGAGACTAGTGGACGGGCTGGGGGCCCCGATTAGAGCGGAGGAGGTATTGGGGGCCTAAAGGCCATGCAGTCGGGGAAAGCCCAGGGACCGGATGGATACCCAGTAGAGTTTTACAAAAAGTTCTCGGAGATAGTGGGACCGGTACTGACTAGGGTTTTTAATGAGGCGAGGGACAGAGGGACCCTGCCTCCGACGATGTCGCAAGCCACCATCTCGCTGATATTAAAGCGGGACAAGGACCCGGAATCCTGCGGGTCATACAGGCCATCTCCCTGATCAATGTGGACGGCAAGCTCCTGGCCAAGGTCCTGGCGATTAGAATTGAGGACTGCATACCGGAGATGATTGGGGACGACCAAACAGGGTTTGTGAAAGACAGGCAGCTGACAGCCAACTTGAGATGATTGCTTAATGTGATTATGATGCCCCCGACGGGCAAGGAGGTGGAGGTAGTGGTGGCAATGGATGCTGAGAAGGCCTTCGACCAGGTGGAGTGGGACTATTTGTGGGAGGTACTCGGACGGTTCGGGAGGGACTGATTAATTGGGTCAAACTATTGTACCAGGCCCCAAAAGCTAGCGCAAGGACGAACAGGATAATGTAGATTACTTCAGACTACATCGTGGGATCAGACAGGGATGCCCACTCTCCCTGTTGCTGTTCGCGCTGGCCAGAGAACCGTTGGCGATTGCGCTGAGAGCTGCAAAGGGGTGGAAGGGAATGACTAGTGGGGGGGGTGGTGGAGCACAGGCGGATGACCTGCTCCTGTACATGTCGGACCCACTGGCTGGGATGGAAAATATACTGGAAACATTGAGGAAGTATGGCCGGTTCTCAATCGTGGGATCAGACAGGGATGCCCACTCTCCCTGTTGCTGTTCGCGCTGGCCAGAGAACCGTTGGCGATTGCGCTGAGAGCTGCAAAGGGGTGGAAGGGAATGACTAGTGGGGGGGTGGTGGAGCACAGGCGGATGACCTGCTCCTGTACATGTTGGACCCACTGGCTGGGATGGAAAATATACTGGAAACATTGAGGAAGTATGGCCGGTTCTCAGGGTACAAATTAAATATGGGCAAGAGTGAGGTGTTGTTAGTGCAGGCAAGGGGCCAGGAGAATAGCCTGAAGGAGCTGCCATTTAGGCTGATTGGGGAACGTTTCCGGTACTTGGGGATACAGGTGGCACGAGACTGGGGCAGGTTACATACGTTAAATTTGACTAGAGTGATGGAACAAATGAAGAGGAAGTTTCGGAGATGGGATACACTCCCGCTGTCACTTGCGGGGAGGGTGCAGATGGTAAAGATGACAATCCTCCCTAGATTCCTGTTCATCTTCCAGTGCCTCCCGATCTTTATCCCACGGTCCTTCTTCAAAAGGACCGGCAAAATCATCATGAGCTTTATCTGGGTGGGAAAATCCCCGCGGATGAGGAAGGCGATGCTTGAAATGAGCCCCAGCGGAGGACTTCCGGTGACGGCGGGAGGCGGCCGCACAATGGAGAGCTCCCGCTCGGGAACGGCATTTTCAGGGCTTTAAGCCCGGTCCCAGGGTCCACGGAGGCGGCAGAAGCAGGGAGAAGGCACGGAGGAGGCACTGTGAAGACACAGGAGGGAAAAAAACCCAAAGAAAAATGTCGAGGGTGAGCAAAAAAACGGCCGAAAAAAAACCAGCTGGAGGTCCGTCGGGGAGTGGAAAGGTCACCGCGGGGTCACCAGGAAAAATGGAGGCTGGAGCACCAGGGAAGGCCGCACTGCTTACGGCTGAAGAAATAACCAAGGTGATGGCTGCGGAATTTGAAAAGCAGTTGGCGCAGATTGCAAAATGCATGGAGACGGTGAGGAAGGAGGTTTTGAGTGTGCTGGTGGAGGAGGCGGTTTCCCCGGTGAGGAGGGAGGTGGCGAGCGCAGTGGCAGAGGTGCGAGAGCAAGGGCTGAAGGAAGTGAAGGAGACGTTATTGCAGCACGGTGATCAACTTGCCTCGATGGGGAAAGAGATGTGGAAGGTGATGGATACTAACAAGGATCTGTGAGGAAAAATGGAAGACCTGGAAAATAGATCCAGGCGACAGAACTTGAGGATTGTGGGGCTGCCCGAAGGAGTTGAAGGACCGAAGCCGACTGAGTATTTTGCCGCGATGCTGGCAAAACTATTGGGGGAGAGGGAGGACCCCTCCCGATATGAACTGGATCGGGCTCATCGGTCGTGGAGGCCTGTACCAAAGGCGAGTGAGCCGCCAAGGGCAGTGACTCTGTGCTTCCGTAGGTACAGTGTGAAGGAGAAGGTCCTGAGCTGGGCCAAGCAGAAGCGGGTGGTGCAGTGGGCTGGAGCTGGTATACGTGTATACCAGGACTTTACAGTGGAGCTGGCAAGGAGGCGGGCTGCCTTCAACCGGGTGAAGAGGGCACTGTAGATTGGCAAGGTGTGGTGCGGCATTGTATATCCAGCGAAGCTCAGGGACTTTTATTTTGGAACGGCGGAAGCAGCGGAG